>NC_081330.1:16984242-17287272 GCF_026419965.1 Kogia breviceps
TTATGTTCCACGTGGTTGTTCAAAAACGAAGTTAACAAACGTGACGTTTTAAAAAATTATTTAAGGAAACTGATTTTTTTTTTTTTTTTGCGTTACGCGGGCCTCTCACCGCTGTGGCCTCTCCCGTTGCGGAGCACAGGTTCCGGACGCGCAGGCGCAGTGGCCACGGCTCACGGGCCCAGCCGCTCCGCGGCACGTGGGACCTTCCCGGACCGGGGCACGAACCCGCGTCCCCTGCATCGGCAGGCGGACGGACTCTCAGCCACTGTGCCACCAGGGAAGCCCCAAACTGATGTTTTTTACAGGCTAACTACCACAGCAGGTATGGAACCCATGTCTCAAAGCTACCTTTTCCTCTAATGACGTGAAAGAGCCAAACCTCCGGCCTCAAGTGGGGAGGAAGCTGCCCGCACCACTAGAGGCTCTGCTTTTTTTTCTAAAAAATAGTCCCTCTTTTAACAGATACATTTTATCAACTAAAAGCTAAGAGAACATAACAATAAAAGGGAAGAAAACGACTTATACCTACAAAGTTCCACAGGTTGTATGGATTTTGGGAGCAGGAGTGTTTTTGCCTTCACACACCTGTGTGGTTATTGGGGGGGGGGTTGAAGAGAGGTGTGTGTCAAGTGCTTAAAGAAGCAGCACGTGAACTGAGGGGGTAGAGAAAGTGAGCATCGCAGCTCCCACTCCCCCCGCCCCAGGTGGCTGTCTCTGGGATCTTCCCTCTTCATCAGAAAAGCAAAGACTCAAAACTGACCTTCTGCACAATGTTCCTCCCTAGAGCAATGTTTAAATGTTCTTCTAAAAGCTCTGAAGCCTGAGCTGGGTCTGGTCATCAGCGTGGGTAATGTTGACCACCCAGACTTCAGGTTCAGAGTGTGCTGGATGGTAGCCCATCCTATAACTGGCCAGCTCTGTGAACCTGGGCAAGTGATTTCACCTCAGTTTTGTTATTTACAAAATAAGGACGATAAGAGTAACTGTTCCTTGCTTTGAGGCCATATTTAGGTAAGAAAGGCACAGTCTTTGGCACTTACGAGTATCTCAATATGGTGCTGAGTAGATGGCGGTAGAGGGTAGCAGGGGAGCCCCCAAATCTTATATGTGAACCCTTAATATTAACTCCAGAGCCCAAGGCTGCTTTGGGACTGTTTAGAACCAATAGAAATGCGAGCACCTCTGAAGACAGGCCAGGGTGCCCCTTCCTGAGCGAGTGGGCAGCCCAGGTCTACACATCCAAGAGGATAAGAAACCTGAGCGACTGGGTGGCCTTGCTTTAACTGTTCCTAAGCAGCTAGATTAATTTTGGACCTGGAGTCCACGCATGGGTTTGGACAGGAAGCTGAACACTTCTTGAGTTTGATTGTAAAATTTATGTGTTGAGGGCTTCCCTGGTGGCGCAGTGGTTAAGAATCCGCCTGCCAATGCAGGGGACATGGGTTCGAGCCCTGGCCTAGGAAGATCCCGCATGCCGCGGAGCAACTAAGCCCGTGTGCCACAACTACGGAAGCACACGCACCTAGAGCCCGTGCCCCGCAACAAGAGAAGCCACCACAATGCGAAGCCCATGCACCGCAGTGAAGAGTAGCCCCCGCTCGATGCAACTAGAGAAAGCCTGCGTGCAGCAACGAAGACCCAATGCAGCCAAAAATAAATTAATTAATTTAAAAAAAGAAGTAAGAGGAGACCCGTGCCCCCCCAAAAATCTATGTGTTGACTTTTCTCGAGAAGGCCTTTGGATTTCATCATATTTTCAAACCTGGGCCCTTTCAGAACCCACAGAAGGTTGGGAAGAGCTGCTCTAGGCTCTTGAAGAATCCTTCATTTCCTCCCTAGAGACTTTGTCTGGAGATTCTGATACCTTCGTCATTCTCTGTCTCCAGCCACAATGGTGTCTGTTCAAGCCTAGACCTCTTCCCCTCCTCTGCCCCCACCCCGTACTGTTTGTTCTCTTGGCATCAACCTCGCCCCCACCTGCAACCTGCCTCGTCACAAAGCCTGTCTCCAAACTGCAGCATTTTATCCAACCACACTTACTCTGCTCCTGAAGCTCTGGCCACCCGCTCTCTGCTGCCCCCTCTTGTTCAAACTGACGGGGACCTAGGAGGATCCCTTTCGTGGGTCATTGCTTGGGCAATCTCCGCTGGGAAATAGTTGGCCCTGCCTGTGGTTCAAGAAGGCATTGTGGTGTTGGCTCGCCCCTGTGGGCATGTAATTACACGGCCTTATTTCCAGAACTGCAGAAAAGGCCTTTGAAATGGAGAATATTCTCCCACGGCTTGGTGCCCGAGATTTTGTACTCAGAGAACAATCCATTTTTTTCTTTTAACATCTTTATTGGAGTATAATAGCTTTACAGTGGTGTGTTAGTTTCTGCTTTATAACAGAGTGAATCAGCTGTATGTATAAATATATCCCCATATCCCCTCCCTCTTGCGTCTCCCTCCCGAGAACAATCCATTTTAACTGGAGGTTCTGATCTGCGTGCAAATGTATGTGGAACCAGGAGGGTTCTCGTTCGCCCACACTGTAGTGTGAGTGAAGGGTCTGAAGGTGGGTTTGGGGAGGGCAAGAGAAGGGAAAAGGAGGGTGCTGAGCCCACAAGTAGGGGCGGTAGGGAAGTAGGTGGATGCCCAGGGGTGTAGGGGTGAGGAGTCGGGGAAGGCAACTGAACAGAAACTTTTTCACAGGGTCCATTTGGACCTGCGTTGTCTTTGTAAGCATGTTTTCATCATGAGTGCTTCCTGCTTTGTCCCTTCATTTTATCCCTGGCAACGAAGGGCAGGGGGGAAGAACAAGGGGCCTCTGATGAACATGAAGCTCTGGCTGCTTTGCTGAGGACAGAGGGCAGGGAGGGGTGAACTCATGCCGTGAGCACCTGCTATCTGCCCGTTAGCAAGGATATCTGCATCGCATCAGCATTAGCTGTTGGAGAGGGTTGAAATAAGTCACCGAGCAGAGCCACGGCATGCTGGGAGAGAAGGGAACTAAGTCAGAAGACGTGAGTTAGAACCAGCCAGAAGGCATACAGCAGACTCACTTAGCCATCCCGGCCTCTTCATTAATGTCTCCCTTTCGACAGAAGAGGAAGCTGAGAATCAGGGTAAAGGACACCCCTAGGATCCCATAGCTCGTTTACGGTAGAGCTGAGTTTGGGTTCTCTTCTGTCCAAGGGAAGTCTCACACCCTTCTTGTGTCAACATGGCATAGGCAAAAGAGACAAAGGGGACGTCTGACTTTGCTTGGGTATATCTGCAAGTGGGTGTCAGGTGTTAAGCTACAGGTACATATATTTCCAGAAGAACTCAAATAAGTTTGGGATACACACGATGGGATAGAGTGTTCCATTCTTCCTTGGCAGCTGCCAATATAGAAAAAAAAAAAGAAAAAGAAAACAATAAGGAAAGAAAAAAAAAAGAGAAACCAAAGTAGCTGAGGGGCATACTTTCTGGAGAGCTCCAAAGATAAAAATGATATTCTAGCTCGGAATTTATCTTAATGAGGAAGACTCAATCAATGGAAAATGACAGGTGGGATAATTTAAAGTTCAAGTTTCCTTCTTCTGCTTCTTTGTATAAAAGAGAACCAACTTTTTGATCATTGTTTGCCCAGCTGTAATATTCTGCTGCATAAAGAAGATTGAACACCGAATACCACATTAATATGTTATTGGCATCTTTCTTTTTTCATATCTTACATGTTGATTGTAAAACCATCCAGAGAGACTGATAGGTGTAATATATTGCAGATGCTCAACTTCAAATTAATTTCATAACAGCGCAGTAGAGCTAGATATTCTCTGCTCTAAGAAGTAAGTAAAAATTGGTAATATTATTTTTCTTTGCTCTTTTGAAACCCTAGGGCTGGTTATTTTCTTGAATGGATAAACTATCTAGACTTTACTTCCTTACGATCCATTACCTGCTTCAGTGGTTAGCACCTCCTTGGAAATGCCCAGTCTTCCAGCAGGTAAGTGCCCCCAGGGTGAGCTGCACAAAGCATAGTGTGAGCAGGGGAACTGTGTGTGAGCTCTGAAATCCATGCCTCCAAGATTCCATTTCACTTCCAGAGTTCCGGCTTGAGTCACTGGGCCCGTGTAGACACAGCCTAAGCCAATGAGCACACGAAGGAACAAGTCAATGTCCAATGACCATAAGAGCATGAGTCCTTCTGTCGCCCGGCCCAAGCTCCTCTCTCTGAGGAGAGAAGGTAAGAGCACTCTGTCCCTTCTTCTCTGTCACTTGGCAGAAGGGGTTGTGAGCAAAAGGACCTGGCACCTTCTTCTGTCACCTTTGAGTCTCAGGATCCCTTTGGCTGCCATAATCAAAGGATCAAAAATGGGTTCCATTCTTCCATTTCCTTCTTGTAGAGCTGTGCTGTCCAATATGGTAGCCACTAGCCACTTGGGGTCATTTAACTTACTTAAAATTAAAGTGAATAAAAATGGCTTCTTATTAAGTTGGGTTATGATTTAATGCCTCAGTCACACTAGCCACATTTCAAGTGCTTGCAAGCCACAGGTAGCTAGTGGCTATGGTTTGGGGAGTGCAGATGAGGAATATCCGCATCACTGAAGAAAGTTCTTTTTGACAGCTCTGCTCTGGACCCTAACTGATTCCAATCTTGAGGGAAGAACAGCATATTGATTAGTTGCAGTGAGAAGGGAAGACATTTCAGGACAGAATTTGCAGGGACAAATGTGTATTGTTTTGGTACGGTAGAATGCTCGGGGAAGAGAGCATCTTTAAATCTCTGGTTTTCTGCAGTAGTCTCAGTTTTCTAAGCATATCCAGAAAGAATTTAGGGTAGTCTAAAAAAATTTCTCTGCAACCTGTGTAAAGTAAAATAAAAAATGAGGTACAGTAAGAAGGACAAAGTAGATTTAATGGCTACAACTGCATAACTAAATCTTTTCCCACATTTCAATTGAGAAAATACTTTTTTTAGGCAGTGACCTAATTGTTTGATTTAGAAAATATGACGGCAATTACTGTAAAAATAACTTATTATAATTATTGCTAATAATAATCTCAAGTTTATGTCTTGAGTTAATATTTATTGGTTCACTTAACCAATATTTTTAAGCACCTGCTGTGTGTCAGGCAGTGTTCTAGGCCTCTGGGATCTATCAGTAACCTAACAGAGATCTCCGCCATGCAGAAGCTCATATCCTTGTGGGGGGACATAGAAAGCAAACAATAAACATCCTAAATTAGTAAATATATGGAATATTTGGGAGTAATAAATTCGTGAAAAACTAGAGCACAGTAAGGGACATGCACAGTCCTTGGTGGTGATGCTAGTGGTTTGGGCAGGCAAGGGGGTTAGGCTTGTTCCCCTGGATCCTTACACAGGGTAAAATCCTTATTTTATAGGCGTCCAAAATAAAGCTCAGATTGGCCACAATTCATTTATACACACACGCTTCTATCATAACATGTGTTGGTAAGGATGTAGCAAGCCGGGGCAGTGCCTTACTGGAGGGCAATATGGCAGCATCTATCGCTCTTGGTCATAGCAATTCCACTTCCAGATTTCTGTATAGGTCAGGATAGACTGGGTTATTTTATTTAGTTTTTTTTTTTTTTTTTTTTTGCGGTACGTGGGCCTCTCACTGTTGTGGCCTCTCCCGTCGCGGAGCACAGGCTCCGGACGCGCAGGCTCAGCGGCCACAGCTCACGGGCCCAGCCGCGCGGCACGTGGGATCTTCCCGGACCGGGGCACGAACCCGTGTCCCCTGCGTCGGCAGGCAGACTCGCAACCACTGCGCCACCAGGGAAGCCCTAGACTGGGTTATTTTGTGGTAACAAAGAACTCCAAAACTATAGTGTCTTATAAGAAAAAGTGTTTATTTCTGTATGGACCCATGTTCACCAAAAGACCTGATCTTCACAATATGGTTGAATCTCACGAACATAATGTCAAGTGGAAGAAGTCAGACATCAAAGAGGACATACTGCATGTGGCAGATTCTTCAATGAGCCTCCAAGATGCCTGGAGCCGGGCAGACACATATCTGCCCCTAGTTATTCAGTCAAACACGAATCTAGGTACTGCTGTAAAGGAATTCTGTGGATTTACAGTCCCAAAGCAGTGAACCTTAAGATAGGGAGATTATCCGGGGGAGGCCTGACCTGGTCAAATGAGTTCTTTCAAAGCAGGGCATGTTCTTTGGCTGCTAGCAGAAGAGGAAGTCAGAGTTAAAGCATGAGGCAGGTTGACATTAGAGAAAGTCTCTGTTGCTGGCTTGAATGTGGAGGAGGCCTTGTGAAAGGAACATGAGTGGCCTCTAGTTGCTGAGAATGACCCCTGGTTGAGAGCCAGCAAGAAAACGGGGACCTTAGTCCTACAACCACAGGGAAATGAATTCTATCAGCAACCAGTGCACCCTGAAGAGGACCCCAGCCTTAGAGGAGACCGTAATCCTGGTGGACACCTTGATTTCAGCCCTGGGAGGCCCTGAGCAGAGAAGTCAGCCACACTGGGCCTGGATGTTTGACCTACAGAAACTGTGAGGTGATAGTTTTGTGTTGTCTTAAGCTGCGGAGTTTGTGGTAGTTTGTTCCAGTGGCCACGTAGGACTAATACACTATGATTCAATTTGTATAAAGTACAAAAGCGGGCAAAACTAATTTACGCCGATATAAGTCACAATAGCGGCCACTGTTGGGAGTTTATTGACTAGAAAGGGGCTCACAAGAGGCTTTGGGGGTGATGGTAATTTTTTCTTTGGCTGTACCGCATGGCTTGTGGGATCTTAGTTCCCCGACCAGGGGCTGAACCCGCGCCCTCAGCGGTGAAAGCGCAGAGTCCTGACCACTGGACTCCCAGGGAATTCCTGATGGTACTGTTTTTTGACATGAGTGCTGATTACATGTGTGTTCAGTTTGTGAAAATTCAAGCTGTACACTTAGCCTGTGTTCGCTTTTCTAGATGCATATTATACTTCAATAAAATATTGAAACATACACGCAAAACAGACATTTTGGTTTTTTACCAAAAACCCACATAAAACAACACTGTTTTTTTTCTAACATGTCAATTCTTATATGCACTTGCTTACCAAAAAAGCCCCCCAACCTACAAAACGAACTGAAACCAGCGATTACCCTAAGGAAAGGGAGAGGGATTAGATGTGGGTCCAGAGAATTTTTGTGTTTTCTGTGACATTTGAACTTGCATAGAGTTTGCAGTCATGAATGACTTGGGTCACTAAAGACGTGAGGGTAGAAGGAAGAGTAAAGCACATGTGTCGATCCAGTGTCGAATTTGAGCAGGGTACTTCTTGTCCACAGTGGAGGCACACATTCACCCAGGACTGGAGGACACTAAGACAGACCCAGCCATCTCTCCTGCCCTGTTCCATAACAGTAGCTGCCATTTGTTGGATACCTGTTCTCTGCCAAGTCCTGTAAAATGTGCTTTATGTACATTATCTCTCTAATTTCTCCTGCATACCTTACAAGACAGCTGATTAGGATCGTTCCCATTGTACAGAGGAGGAAACTGAGGCCCTGGAAGGCTAAGTGTTTGCCTGAGGCCAGACAGCTAGTAAGGAGCCAGATGGAGATCCAAATCCTGGTCTGACTCCAGAAAGTGTGTTCTTTCCGCTATAGTTGCCAGCTCCTCCCATGGTCTTATTGATTCTTAGGCTGGGATACGTCACTGTATTATGATTCATTCATTCATTCATTTTAAACTCTAAGTCGCTAACTCCTCCGTGGAGGTAACACCTGAGGTGTTTCCCAGATTACTTTCTTCCCCCTTCCACGTTGAAGTGCACCTCCAGGCATGGGTGGGATGTCTGGGAGAGTGGGGCTAATAGAGAAGGAAAGACACAGTGTCTTAGACAGGATTGACTTGAACTTGATTTTGAATTCTTAAAATTCCCCAGGGTGACTGGATGCTTAGGGTGACTCAGTCTCCTCCTGGGGGCTCGGCTCAGCCTAGCTTCAAGCCACAGGCTCTGTGATGTGGATTCCAGCTTGCTCTCAATATGATCCCCCTGTATAGGCTATATTAATAAACTTGGTGCAAGCACTGTAGACATGGAAAGTGAAACCCTATCCCTGCCCAGGAGATTCCAATCCTCAAGGCATAAGGGCCAAGCCATCCATCGAATTGCAAAAGACTTACAATGGAGGCAGCTGACTCGAGCCTGGACTTGACTCGGAATTCACTGAATACCGGAGAGGGAGCCTCTTCTGCAAAGGCACTCAGGTTACGGAGATGAAAGAGCAGCCTGCAGCACTTGACCAGAGCCTTTGCAGCGAACTTTTGAGAATGGAGGGCAGGAAAGGGATCTGCTCAGGGCACTCGGTTTCTTCGGCTTTGGGGCACTTCTTATGTTCTTTTACATGAAGAACAGTCTGTAAATATTCCTAAGAGGGCCTGCCTTATCATTTCAGATCAGTTTCAGGGGTCTTGGGGGAAGGCACAATTCAGCCTGAATATCCTACTCTCCGCTTTTAATCCAAGTATTAGGCCACAAACTCTAGTGTATAACAGAGCTCAAAGAAGGCCTAGAGAATATAGTAATGTCTTTATAGTGAATAGTTTATATCACACTAATTCTCCCTCATTTGACGAAACCTGGTTATATCAACTATCCAGGTTTTGATGAAAGTAGTGTTGAATAAAAATTTTTCCACTTGATATCCAGCATAAAACGTCTGTTTAGGATGTTATGGAAGAGCATCTAATGCAGATGATAAATCACATCTAGCCATATTTCCAGACGCAGTCAACAAAGAAAATAGCCTCTCCTGCATTCTGGGTTTGCATCATCCTGGCAAATTATTGTCGTCCTCGTTGCTGTTAGTTCGCTAGCGTCTCAGCTGGAGTAGGATTTGTCCTTGATAAGAGAGCCAGAAACTGTTCATTTGACAATTCATTATCTGGCTCTCTTCCAGAAGACTCTGGAACACCAAATGTCAGTTTCTGCTTTGACTTGCTACCAAACCGCTGGCGAGATCTGGAACTATGGAAACATTTAGGGTGAAATGCTGAGTGTCTTTTACTTTACTTGAACTGTGTCTGTCCTGCGCTCTCTTCTCCCTGGAAAAAGCAGCTTATTGACTTGGTCTAAAAAATAAACTATTTGTTCTGATGGAGCTGTGGATGTTGATACAAACTGTGGTGTCCTTGTGTGGCCGCAAACTGCTCCCTCGATGAAAGATCTCACAGTGTCACACTCTTGGTGCCATAGATGGAGGGTGGCATTTGTAGCTGGGGAGAGCTAGGACGCTTAAAAGTTTTTTTTATTTTATTGAAGTATAGTTGACTTACAATGTTGTGTTATTTCTGGTGTACAACAAAGTGATTCGGTTATCTATCTATCTACGTATCATCTATCTATCTATAACAGTTTGCGTTTGTTAATCCCAAACTCCCAATCCATCCCTCCCCCACTGCCTCTCCCCCCTTGGCAACCACAAGTCTGTTCTCTATGTCCGTGAGTCTGTTTCTGTTTCATAAAGAAGTTCACTTGTGTCATATTTCGGATTCCATATGATATAAGTGATCTCATATGATATTTGTCTTTCTCTTTCTGACTTACTTCACTTAGTGTGATAATCTCTAGGTCCATCCATGTTGGTACATATGGCATTAGTTCATTCTTCTTCATGGCTGAGTAGTATTCCATTGTGTATATGTACCACATCTTCTGGGGCTAAGACACGTTTCATACGACCTCGTTGACAAGGAAGGGACTGGGTCACTGGGCACAAGGAAAGGTGATCAAAACACTTTCTATCAGCAAAAGTTCCTCTTTCTGGGATGCAGACAAAAAGGAGGGGAGAGTGGATTGATCGGCTTTTCCAGGCCCTTCCCCCTGATGTTTGCTAGGAAACCTCTGACCATTCCAGTCCACTGTGGAGCGTCCTTAGCGCTTTCACTGCATTAGAGCCTGTGTCACAGATTAGTCAGTGGCTCACTGTCCTCAGGTTCACACACGTTGGCTGTATTTCCTTACATCAATGGTAAGCTCACTGAGAACGTGGACCAGTCTCTGTTGAAGATACTGGGGTACCCAGTAGGATATAGTTAGTGCAAAGAAAACATTTTAAAACCATATATTGTCAAGTAAGGGGAAAAGTAACATCTCTTGAGCACCTACTCTGTGCCAGATCCTTCGTGAGGTGCCTTGGCATTACCTCATGTTGGCATGTGTGCTTGGGTGGATTAAGGGGGTGGTCAGCCGTGGCAACTCCGTACCAGCTGTGTGCCCTGGACCAAGTTCCTTCGGCCCTCAGGCACACCATTTCCCTCACAGATAAAGTGAGGACAACGACAGCTGCCTCGCTGAGTTGTTATGAAGGTCCAGTCAGTGTCTGTGAAAGTATTTGGTCAACTGAGACGCCTTAGACCAAATGTTATTGCTATTGGGAGCTATGGAGAAGTTTGAAAAAATGAAGAAGCTAAGGTCCCAGCCTTCCAGAAGGTTATTGCATAGTGGAGTGGACAAAGTTGCTTATGACACTTCCAAAAAAATAATACTGCCAGATAATGTGGGTGATGTCCCAAGGTCGTGTGCACGTTGAGTTACCCGATTCACAGTGTCTCCATCTCTGCTTCCCTCTTTACTAAAATTCAGACTTTGAGCCCCTACCCTCCGTCTCCTGCAGTACTCTCGGAGCATGTGCATGGACAAATGTGTGTGTGTGCACGTGCGTGCGCACACACCCACCCACACACACACACACACACACACCATGATCTCTCTCCGCCCAGCTCTCCTGCCTAGGTATCTAAGTCTCTTGATATTCCATTTGGGGACATGATATCTCACACTCTCCAGCTCATGCCCAGACATCTTGGAGCTGGATGAGGATCACTGGGGCATCGGAGTCCCTGTGGAGTTTGACAGATTTGGGTTCAAGTCACAGCTCTACTACTTCCTAGCTGGGTAGCTGTAACTCTGCAAAACCCAGTTTACTCATCTGTAAAATAAGTACAACAGAAGTAACCACTTCATTGGGTTGCTGAGCCTGTTAACTGAGAGAGGGCATGTAAAGTGTTTAGCCAAGTGCCTAATACCTAATAGGTGTTGAGTCCGGGAGCTCTCACTAGCATAGTTTGCTAAACATTCTGGAGTCAGCCTGCAGGAGACATGACCATGGCCGTGACATGACCATTGTGCAGAGTACTGGAGCATCCTTGACAAAATGTTGCCCTCCCCTCAACCGCCCCCCATTACAATTCTCACCCTTCATTCATTCCTATCGGCTCTTCTCACTGGGGACTTGAATATTGTCTTCTGCATCAGCTAAATCTTTTACAAGATGGTACCCACTGAGGCAACTTTCTTCAGTGGGGAGGAACGTTCAACGTGTCTTTTACCAAGTTCATTTTCCCCTGCTGCTCTCATGTTGTAGCTTTCTGCATTCTCATGCCTTTTGGCGAAATGTGGATTTTGAAAATATGTACATAAAAAAGTAAGTCCTTTTCCAGGTTTTTTTGTTCTCAAGCCCAGTTAAGTCTAGTCCGTCTCGCTCTGATTAAAAATTAATTTTCATTTAGTCTGTGACATGTATTTCTCTAAACTAATTTTCTCTTTTCCTGGGTTGTTCTTCTAAAACATTCCCCTTCAAGCCCATCTGAGTGACAAAGAAATCCTTTTCCTGGGAGCCACTTTGGCCTCAAGGCTAGCTTCCTCCAAATCCTCTGTGTTGCTCTGAGATATAATTTTCAGCTTTTGTATTTTATTATTCAGAACTGGAACTCCCACGGAGACCAGTCAGGAGATCAGCAATGGGTGTGCTCCTCTCTTGCAAAGACCCCAGAGTAGACGAACAAGTGGGAGGCTGTGGACCAGGCGAGGCCATTCTTGGTTTAATTATTAAAATTATTAAAACCACCTAGGGCTTTTGTGTCAGCTGGAGGTCACTTCTCAACACTTTTCCCCAGTCCTTCAGTTTTTTTTGTTAATATAAATTTACTTATTTTATGTATTTATTTTTGGCTGCATTGGGTCTTTGTTGCTGTGTGCGGGCTTTCTCTACTTGCAGTGTGAGGGCTTCTCACTGCAGTGGCTTCTCTTGTTGCAGATGACGGGCTCTAGGCGCGCGGGCTTCAGTAGTTGCGGCATGGGGGCTCAGTAGTTGTGGTGCACGGGCTTAGTTGCTCCGTGGCATGTGGGATCTACCTGGATCAGGGCTCGAACCCGTGTCCTCTGCATTGGCAGGAGGATTCTTAACCACTGCGCCACCAGGGAAGTCCCAGTCCTTCAGTTCTTTTTTTTAAGTTTTCAAATGTACTTTATTTCTACAATCACACCGTATGTTATTGGGTACATAATGCTTTTAACTTGGCATCAATGATGAGTTGATTTTGAAACAATTCAGTATTAAACCAGCTGGGATGATTACTGTTCTCTCCATTCCTTTGGGGTGACTCTGCAAACAGGGGACAGGTTCCATTCTATTCCAATTAGTGTTGCTGTATATGCTCATACAGCAACGTGGAAAGTGGCTCCACTGGCTAATACAGCATTACCATATTTGTGATGGAAATCAGGTGCCCGCTTCTGGTGGTTCTGCCTTGCCATTGTTTGCTGAATGCTTCGAACTCCGAGAGGATTTAGTGCGTTTTTGGCCAAGGGAAGCATCGTGAAGCTGAAGACAGAACGGCGGCAACTCCAGTCCTTCAGTTTTGACTTCACCTTCCAAGTCAGTAGAAGCCCGGAAGGCTTGTTTTCAAGTTTCTTTCTTACCCACTGCTCTAAGAAAGTTTGCTCCTTACGAAAGCCCTTCTTTTGCTTTTCACACTCAGCTGCTAGCTGGAGGGTCATCTTTGGTAGTGCATTTTTGCCCACACAAAGTGGGGTCCCTCCTCAGCTCTTTTAGTAGCTGGCGTAGCTTAGATCACAGCAAGTGCCTGCTGGGATGGGCCTTCAGCGTCATCTAATGCAGGCCCTTGGTTTACCAAGGTCAGCAGCTAAATCCCAGGGACGTCAAGAGACTAGCCCAGGGTCACACAGTGAGCTGGTGGCAGAACTGAGACTCAAACATTGTTTTCTTGGGCTCCGGCTTGGCGCTCTTTTTACTCGGCCACGGTGAACGGGTGTTGGCGGCCCAGCTCTGGCTCATACAGATCAAACACAAAACTGACTGTTTTTCAGTCTGACCGCTGTGGTTTGCTCAGCTGAACAAGTCGAAACTGCTCTGGCCAGATGGACCATTAACTTTTGAAGTGAACGGAGTTGAAAATTAGTGTCAATAATTGACAGCGGGGCTGGCCCTGTAAGTTCTGCACATACTTAGAACTCTGGACTCTACTCGGCCTCAGCTCGCCAAGCATCTCCTCCACTGGCCTGTTGTGCATGTTTCATCGTGTCTTACGGTGGGGATCATTCATTGGGGTAAAGCCATCTTTTTTTAAAAAAAATTATTTATTTTAACATCTTTATTGGAGTATAATAGCTTTACAATGGTGTGTTCGTTTCTGCTGTACAAAAAAGGGAATCAGTTATACATATACCTATGTTCCCAGGTCTCCTCCCGCTTGCGTCTCCCTGCCTCCCACCCTCCCTATCCCACCCCTCTAGGTGGTCACAAAGCACCGAGCTGCTCTCCCTGGGCTATGCGGCTGCTGCCCACTAGCTAGCTATTTGACATTTGGTAGAAGCACTGCCCTCTTCCTCCTCTTTTGTAGATGTCCCCTGCCAGGGGTCATGTGGACATGTCCCACTCCTCAGCGCGATTAACGGCTCAGAGGCCTTCCTCCTCCAGGGGACACCAGCCAGGAGAGCACTAGAGAGGTGTGGAGGGAGGGTGAGAAAGACAGCAGGTAAAGAAGACGGGTGGGGGCAAAGCCAGCCACCTGTCACTAAATGTGTGTATGTTACTGTTGTGGGAAATGCAGCCAAGAGCTCAAGCCAAAGATAGAGTCAAAAGGGAAGAACAAGGAACATTTACTCAAGTCTACTCCTTCTAGGAACTAGACTGAGTGCTCCCCAGAGATTATTTTTGTTAACTCATACAATAACCCAGGGAGGCTGTTATAGCCCCATTTTCACGGATAAGATAACTGAGGCTCTGAGGGAGTTCAGAGAACCCTGATGAAACCCCAGGGTGATGAGCTCTCCAAGCCTGTGCTCTCTCTCTCTCTCTCTTTTTTTTTTTTAAAAAAAAGCTCATTTCAGATTGGCTTCCTCTTTTTTTTTTTTTTGCATTACGCGGGCCTCTCACCGTTGTGGCCTCTCCCGTTGCGGAGCACAGGCTCCGGACGCGCAGGCGCAGCGGCCATGGCTCACGGGCCCAGCCGCTCCGCGGCACGTGGGATCTTCCCGGACCGGGGCACGAACCCGTGTCCCCTGCATCGCCAGGCGGGCTCTCAACCACTGCGCCACCAGGGAAGCCCTGGCTTCCTCTTTACTATACCCCTAAGCCAGCTTTTGGAAGGTGCCTGCTCAGGCTATTTTCTGAGATTGGAGACTGAGGCCCAGAGAAGCGATGTGACTGTCACAGAAGCAGGGTCTGACCTGCTGCCTATGGTGGTTGCCAGGCCTTGGGTCACCATGGCTTTCAAGGCCCTGCCTGAACTGACTCTTCCATTGGCTGTCGGTGAGAAGTGGTGGTGTCACTGTCAGGGAAACGGTGGGCAGCGCCCATCAGAAGGGCAGCCACGGGTCTGCATGTTCAGAGTCGACCATGAACCCTGGTCCAGCGCTTCTTTCTCTTGCCTTTGCACCACACGTTCATTCAGCACGCACTTCACCCCGGCATCCTCCTCCTCTTTTAATTCCTTCATCCCCATGGCTTTTCTTTTTAAAGCTAAACGAATAAAAGTCAATGCTTCGTGGGGGAAAGGTAGACAGTGGTTGAGAGTGCTGTCTATAACACACTCAACCTGTTTAGGATATTAAAAGCTAGAATTTCAGAGCAGCCGTAAAGCACTGCCGCCCATTCAGTTTGGAGAGACGCATAAAACCAGCAACGAAGTGACTCAATACCTCGCATGCCTTCAATTTTTGTGACAAAAATCACCTATACTTGAGAGTATGAGCGTTTTTTTTGTTTTAAATTAGCGACAGCTGGAAAGACAGCATTACGGCAAATGCTCAGGATAAGGGGAAAGCATATTTTTTTAGTGTTTTATGCTCTGTATAAAGAATGGCAGCACTTTCATTGACGTCGAGTTTTCACTGTTTCTGTTTCAGTTTGAACAGGGGACCCTGCTGTTACCCCTGCCACATAGGCTCAGAACAAGTCCAGCTGCTGATGGCCCGGTGCCCTCCCCGGCATGTGAGTGTCACAGAAAGCAGGGAGGACCATGCTCTCCCCTGCAACAAGGCGTTGAGGGTTTGGCAGCACTTTGGCCCTGAGAAAGACAAGAAAAGCGTGGGACTTAGCATGTGAGAGCAGGAAAATGCCCTTCGAGGCACAACACCGACTTTGCCTTCTTACAAATGGGGAAGTTGAGCCCAAGAGCGAACAAGCATCTTCCTCGGGGTCAATACAGGGTCTCATTCGCAGCAGTCAACACAAGAACCCAGGTCGCTGGACTCCCAGGCCAGCGCTTTCTCAGCCATCTCCTGCCCTCCTCTCAGACTCCAACAAAACCAAATGCACATTGGGGAGCGCACTGCTTAGTATGCAAGCCAGGCTGACCTTTATGCTCCCAGAATCGGCAACCTTTTGTGCAAACCATGGAAGGACAAGGCTCTGGAAAAATAATGAAAAGCACACCACACTGTGGAGACAACCAGAAGCCCTGATCAGACTGTGGAATCCTCCTCACCTTCCAAGTCCTGAATCCCAAGTATACACGCACGCACACGCAACACGCACGCACACGCACACATAACGCACACACACGTAACACGCACGCACACGTAACACGCACGCACACGCACGCACACGCATACGTAACACGCACGCACACGCAACACGCACACACGCAGCAACTCCTGCTGCCCTAAGAAAGGAGATGCAAAACCACAGATCTGACAATTCAGCCAGTTTGCTAACTCTTCTGCCCCCCTCCCCAATCTCCAAAATAGGGCTGATTTCTAGAGTACCAGGATCTTTCTTATTCAGTTCCTGAGAGGAATCGGTTCCTGGGAGGTGGGCCCAGCCCAGCGCTGCAAGAGGTCTCAGAAAGTCCTGCCAAGGTCCAGGCCTGGCC
Organism: Kogia breviceps; assembly: GCF_026419965.1. Taxonomy (NCBI): domain Eukaryota; kingdom Metazoa; phylum Chordata; class Mammalia; order Artiodactyla; family Physeteridae; genus Kogia; species Kogia breviceps. The sequence goes on from NC_081330.1 coordinate 17,000,377, forward strand.
TCAGGAGAACGTGGCGCTTTGGGACACACACAGGAAGAGTTCCCTCTTCTCAGCAGGGAGCCTCCTCACCCCAGGAAGGGTCCTCTGAGACTCGTGGGCTCCCCTACTGCCCCCCTCAAGTTTCTTCCCACTTTTAGGAACCCTGATATATGAAATCAACCATGAGAGAGTCACTTCTTTCTTTTTCGTATAGCATGAGGGTGGAGGAAAGGCTTGTAAATGCAAATATCCTCCAATGAGCTGGTGTATATATTCACATTAGATTGTTAGTGACATATCTGGTCTCAGAAGCCAGACTTTACAGCCCCTTCCTGTTCCTTCTTTGCGCAGAGCAAAACCACCAACCTTACTGCTCCTTGCTCTGAGAGTCGGACTGTATGTGAATGTGTTCCTCCTCGTGACCTAAATGAGTAAGTCCTGGTTGTTCCCTGTACTGGTTACCAGTTTCCCACCCCCACCCGAGGCACTTTCCCATGTTCCAGTCCCTCCAATCTCTCTTAGAGCAGAAACTCCAGAGTTAGTTGCTGGAGGCATGAACGTGTGACCCACTGTTGCAGAAGTGTTTCTCTGGGGATCCACTGAATGTCATTATGATGGTGTAATGGTTGTTGTTGTTGGTGGTGGTCCTCAGATGGCACCATGAGGAGAGCCACATACTGGAGAGAACAAAGGGGTTGAATGGGTGGCCCGGGAGAAGGTAGGGACAGCTGGCAGGCTGAGCTCCTGAGGGACCCTCGTGGCTCCCCTGTCACCTGCCCTCGCAGACATGTCCTACAAGCCTGGGGGCATCAGGGGAGCTCTCAGGGAAGCCAGGAGGTCTACCTTGGAAGTTGCTGCATCGGGCTCCTTAGTATAAGTTCATCAGTCAGAGTATTCCTCCAGGATGCTCCGGACAGGTAAAATGCCTGAAATGCAGGATTCTCAAGAATCCCTCATGCCTGCAGCCAGACAAAGGGTCTCTCACTGTCCCGGGTAGGTTGGGGGCCACATGGAAGTCCTGCCAGGACTGGAGACATCTGGGGCGGGGCGGGGGGAGGTAAGGGCAGGGGGCACAGCTGTGAAGTCGCCTGAGAAGAGCCCCCTGCCTTCACTGGCCCGGGACTCAGTCAGCAGCTCCGAGCTTAGAGGAGCAGGTAAACACTGCCTCATATTTGGAATTGCCCGAAGGCCATCCTCACAGTGACCCAGGTGGTCCAAAAGGAGGAATTAGTCCTATTTTACGGAAGAGGAACCTGAGGCTCAGGAGGGGCAGGTCATTATCCCAGGGCTGCCCAGCAAGGAAATGACAGAAACTCAGGATCCCCAGACCAGCGCTTGCTGCTTCACTACGTAGAGAGAATAGAAAAGGGATGGAGCAGGGTTCAGTGAGGGCCCAAATGTTCTGAGGGAGATCGTGGGAGGAGAGCCTGTCTCTGGAGGGACTCATCTCACCGGGCCCCACCTCCCAGACAGCGCTGCTCTGAGACACTGCTGCCACCCCGTGCCCCTTCTGCAGTGGTGGGACTAGACAACGGTGGGCACTCATTCACGGAAATACCAGTTCCCGGTATGCAGCAAGCTCCACCCGAACAATAGGATGGGAACGGTCTTGCGTTCTGAGTCCTGGGGACCTTGTCCTAAAGGGACATTCCTTCTTTTCTTGCTAATCCTTACATCGCTGGTCCTGCATCTGAAAAGAGCCTGTTGGACCCTTGGCCTGAGGACGGTCTGCAGCTATTTATTAGAAAAGGTGCTGTTAGGAAATGGATGGCTTCCTGCGTTCAAATGCTGAGGCTCTGCTGTGTGACCTTGGGCACATCCCTTTCCCTCTCTGGGCCTCAGTTTCCTCATTTGTCACATCACCTTGGATTAGATGGCCCCCCTCTGATGTGGTATTTAGTCATGTACGTTCCTTTTAATACACCTTATATGAGTGAAGCCTTCCTGTAGGCACGGGGCTTGATGCTGAGGATTGAGCAAGAAGAGGGGGAGTAAGGGCCAGTCCCTGCTGTAAAAAAGCTCAAATTCCCATTCTGAAACGTTTTCTGGTCATGCTTTTCCTTCATGCTGACTTACCTTTTCAGAAAATGCCCCCGCTTCCGTTGGAGAATGGAAATTGGCAAGGAGAGAGGGAAAAGGTCCAATTTGCGCCTTTGCTATTTTAGGGGAGGTTGAAATTACAGGCCAAAGTGTACTGATGTGCTCACTGGAGTGACCTCCGTCCCCCAAGACAGGAGAAAACCCAGGTCCTTAAGTGGTTTGAGCTCTTAGGCGTGAGGCATTATTACATAAATTCAAGCTCGCTCCAGATCCTTAGTACCCTGAGTTGCCTCAAGGGGGTAATGGCACTGCCTGCGTGTGCAGCCCGGGCGCTCGGGCCGCCGTTGCAACCGGAGCGAGAAGCGCCCGCCCGCACCACCTGTCCCCGCCGGCATTCCAGAGTAGAGGCCGAATTGGCAGCAAGCCGGCCCGGATCAGTCGCCGCCTCAGTCCGCGCGGGCCCTCCTAGGGGTGTGTCTCGCGGATTCAACTCCCAGCCGCTCTTGCACGAGCCCCTAAAGGCTTCTTCCTCTCTGGCGGGAGCCGCGCGCGCCCCTCTCTTCGCGCCGCTGGCCCGAGGCCGCCGCAGGCGGATGCACGACCTCAGGAGACGCTGGGACCTGGGCTCTCTCTGCCGGGCCCTGCTCACCCGGGGCCTGGCCGCCCTGGGCCACTCGCTGAAGCACGTGCTCGGCGCGATCTTCTCCAAGATTTTCGGTCCCCTGGCCAGGTACGTTTTAGGCGAAAGCGGGACTCGCGCTCCGGGGCCAGGGCGCGCGGGAGCCCTGCGGGAAGGGAAGGCAGCCTCGAGGGGAGAGAAAGGCGCAAAGTTCCGGCTGGCCCGCGGCGGCCGGGCTCCGGGGCTCCGGAGGGGCGCGGCGCGCGTTTGGCTACGCTGCGGCTCCCTCCCCGCGCTTCGGCGGGCACCCGTAGCGCAGCGTCTCCGCTAGCAAGTCGGACTGCCGGCGGACCCCCTTCCCCCAGGGTAACTCCGAACGCCTGGCTCCGAGCTCCCTTGAGGCTTCCCCCAAGGTGGGCAACCCGGTGCGGGCAAGAGCAGGGCTTCGGGGCGCACGGGGAAGGAGCCCGAGAGTCGGGCAGGCGAGGAGGCGGCGGCGTGCGCGCCAAGGGGACTGGGGGCAGAAGCGCCCGGGAGAGTCCGGCGGGCGAAGCAGGATGGGGACGGGAGTCACGGAGCCACCGAGAGTGAAACAAGACGCGCGGGGGCTCGGACCCGTGGTATGAGTTGAGGAGTGGGGCAACCGGGTCAGGCGGGGTCCCACGGGTACGAAACCCCGCGAAGCGGCTCCGGAGAGCTCTGGCGCTGGGAGAGGGCAGGCGGCCAGCGGGAAGGAGTCGGGGGGAGGGGGGTGTGTGCGGCAGAAGCCACAGCGCTGAGCCTGCCGGGAAGGAAGGAAGCGGGGAAGGGCGCCGCCGCCGCCGCCGCCGCCGCCGCCGCCGCTGCCGCCGCCGCCGCCGCGGTGGAGTACTCGGTGCCGAGGGGAGGGGGAAAGGGGCGCAACGGCGGCGCCAGGGGGAGGGGGGCGGTACGGGCGCACGGCGAGCGCGGGCTGAGCTGCGGGATTGACGTAAGGAGCTTGGGTTTCCCCCAGCGTCGGGAACATGGATGAGAAATCCAACAAGCTGCTGCTGGCTTTGGTGATGCTCTTCCTATTTGCCGTGATCGTCCTCCAGTACGTGTGCCCCGGCACAGAATGCCAGCTCCTCCGCCTGCAGGCGTTCAGCTCCCCGATGCCGGACCCGTACCGCTCGGAGGATGAGAGCTCCGCCAGGTTCGTGCCCCGTTACAATTTCAGCCGCGGCGACCTCCTGCGCAAGGTAGACTTCGACATCAAGGGCGATGACCTGATCGTGTTCCTGCACATCCAGAAGACTGGAGGCACCACTTTCGGCCGCCACCTGGTGCGCAACATCCAGCTGGAGCAACCGTGCGAATGCCGCGTGGGTCAGAAGAAATGCACTTGCCACCGGCCGGGTAAGCGGGAGACCTGGCTCTTCTCCAGGTTCTCCACGGGTTGGAGCTGCGGACTGCACGCCGACTGGACCGAACTCACCAGCTGCGTGCCCGCCGTGGTGGACGGCAAGCGCGACGCCAGGCTGAGACCGTCCAGGTGAGTGCGCGCCCGCGGCGGAGCGGGGCCCTGGGTCGCGGGAGCGGACCCGGGCCGGGGCGGGCGGAGGGCCGGGAGGCGCGGCCAGCCGCTGCCGGCGACCCAGGGAGCACCTCGGCTCCCCTGCGGTGGCGCCCCGGCGCGCGCGCTCGTGGCGCTGTGGTGGCTGCAGGAAGCTCGTCCGTTCCGACCTGGGACGGCTCCTCTCTGCCCGCGTGTTGGCCTGCTTGGCGGCTGGGAGTGCGCGCTGGGGAATTGGCCCGGGACGAGCGCCCCCCGGCCGCCGCCGGGACAGGGTACAGCACGCAGACTCCGCACTGGAGGGCCCGAAAGAACTACGCTCTGAGTGCAGCGTCCCTGAGCCCCTCCAACCTTTCGCTTCTTTTCTCCGCACCCAGGTTCCCAAGCCTCCTTTCGCTCTCTCTCCTTTCCCGCTCCCGCATTTCCCCTCCCCCCGCCTTTCCCCTCGCTTCCTCTATTTGCCGTTTTCTCTTTCTCGTGCTTGGGATCTTGTCAGCTCCTGGCCGCTCGCTCTTTCCTTTTCCCTCCGATTTCCTCTTTCACTTTGTTTCTCTTTCTTTCTTTAACCCTTTTTGTTCTTTCTCTTCTTTCCTGACTTTTGTCGCTTCCCTCCTCCTTTCTCTTCACTGGCTCTGCTCTCCCTGGGCGAACGAATGGCCCTCTGTGGCCGTTGGCGGACACCCAGAGAGAGCTCGTGGTACCCAGCTTGCGCCCCGCACTACTGGCTGCACGCCGGGCATCAGCGGCGCTTTGCGAGTGCGAGGGGCACCCCGCGGGTCGAAGGGCAGGCAGGTGGAACGCTGCCCCGGATCCCACGTGGGGCTCAGTCTTGAGAAACCTCTCCTGATTTACAAACTCTGAGTCCCAGAGCAGGGCGCCGCCAGCCCACGTTATGAACCCAGGGCTGAATCGGAAAGAGCTGTTTCATGAAAAGCCACTTGCTTTTGAAGCCACGGCATTTTCCTCCAGCCAGCTGCAATGCCCAGTTGGTGGAGGTCATGGAGTGCCATAAAGGGGGGAGTAGGAAGGACTCTCTGCGGTGCAGTTGCCCCGGTCAGGGCTCCCATTCTGCGACTCTCCCTAAAACAGATGTGGGCTGCGGCAGGCAGCCTGGGGAATGGACAAGGTGAGCCTCGTTGACATGGCCACGCTCTCTGTCTCCCCAGCGAGGTGACCACAAGAGTCCTGGAGGCTGCTGCTGCTACAGAGGCTGCTTCCCCGGGCAGGCTCTCCACTCCCTCCTCTGCCTCCCCAACCCCTCATGGTGAGGGCTACGGCCATATTTTGTTGATGCCTCTTGGAATGCAAGAGCCAGGCAGTTTCCATATTTTGTTGATGCCTCTTGGAATGCAAGAGCCAGGCAGTTTCTTCTGTCCAGCCCCAGACGAATGGAGCCCTCCGACTTCCTGGTCAACATTGAGATTTAGAGGAAACCTCACCCCCTACTCACTTTCCCTTCCCTCAGTTTACAGTGTCCTCTTTGAATGCTGGAATTCTGGGAGAATCTGTTGAACTTTCATTTCCCTTCCAGCACTAACCGTTTCCCCCCCTCCCCCCGGCCTAAGAGAACCTTGACCCTAGGAAGGTTGCTGCCTCAATTTGTTGTGAGAATTGTGTAAGCCATTGTCACCACAAGACTCTGGTGTTTAAGACGTTTGTAAACAGTTTGGCAATATTGAACATCCCTCTTGTTGATAGAGCCTGTAGGTTTTGTGAGGGATGGTGATGTAAAAAACTCTTGAGGGCAAAAATTGAATTCCATAGCCATGGCTGTGGCACAGGAGTAAAAATGAAGTCTTGGCCACTATGGACTCCCTGGCCCTGTTTGGAATTCCTCAGGGCACATGTGCCTTTTAAAATCCTTTTGGACATGTAGGTCAGGGTGTGACAGGATCTGTAGACACACATTATTAATGTGGTCTTGATTGTGTATCTGGTCTTTTGGCAGATTACTTCAGAAATTTAACATAAGATAACCAGGCCCCCTCAAGGGGAGGGTTCAGCTTCTTGGACGGCCCCCAATGGAAGCAAAATTATTTGAAATGAAATAAGATTTTCTTCATCATCAAAAGGGTGATACCACAGTGCCATCTAGTCTAGTAAAAGAAGAACCACTTAAAAAAATTATTTATTTTATTTATTTATTTTTGGCTGTGTTGGGTCTTCGTTGCAGCGCGCGGGCTTTCTCTAGTTGCGGCGAGCGGGGGCTACTCTTCGTTGTGGTGCGCGGGCTTCTCATTGCGGTGGCTTCTTTTGTTGCGGAGCACGGGCTCTAGGCGCGCGGGCTCAGTAGTTGTGGCACGTGGACTCAGTAGTTGTGGCTCGCGGGCTTTAGAGCGCAGGCTAAGTAGCTGTGGTGCACGAGCTTAGTTGCTCTGATGCATGTGGGATCTTCCCGGACCAGGGCTCGGACCCGTGTCCCCTGCATCGGCAGGCAGACTCTCAACCACTGCGCCACCAGGGAAGCCCAGAGGAAAAACCAGTTTTTAAAGAGTCAGAATTACTGGATCTTACAGTATTCACCAAAATGAAATGAAATTTACTAGAGAAACACATGGCTATCCCAAGGGCATTTCTTTTATTTCCTTAATTCCTACCCACCTCTAGAAATCTTCATCCTGAAGAGTAGTCATAGCCAGAGGGTTCCAGAATTCCCCAGGATGTTGACAAATCCCTGCTTACAGGACCAGTTCTGTGAATTCTGATCATCTGTGTGAGAGAAGGTATGCACAAGTGTGTGACAGAGGGAGAGAGAGAGAGAGAGAGAGAGAGAGAGAGAGAGAGAGAGTGTGTGTGTGTGTGTATGTGTGTGTGTGTGTGTGTGTGTGTGTTGAAAATTTAGACGGAGGCAGCTGTGCTGGTGGTGATGCGTGAGGCCGAGGAGATGCGAAAGTCAGCCACGGAGAGTTCCTGTGTGGAGCAGACCTCCGTGCCAGCTGCTGGTGGTTCTGTGCGCCACTGAGCTGAGTGGAACAGCAGCTCAGTCTGTTTGGCCTGGGAGTTCTGACACCTGGGCCTCCGTGCCAGGCCAGCCATGAACCAGATGCATGACCTTGGGCCAGAGTGTGTCCCAGCCTTGTCTTGTGGAGAGTGCATTCCAGTTTCTGATGAGCTTTTCCATCCCTTATCTCTGGTATTTCTCTGTAAACTTGCACTGTGTGTAGGAGGAAGGCAGACTGGGCAAAAGTCTCCCCATTTGTCCCATGAGACAGAAGCCCAAGGGGGGTTGAAGGACTTTCTCAAGGTCATTGGGCTCTTCAGTGACATAGCAGGGACCTTACTCCAGCTCTGGCTGCTTCCACAGCCCTTGCTCTGTTGACTGTGACTCCATGAACAAGGTTTTTAAACATTTATTTATTTATTTTGTGAAAGCACAGTGAGGTATTTCACGCCAGGCGTTACTACGAAATGAACACTCGGTGAATGTTAACTGGTATTGTTATCAACTACATCATCACCGTTTCCGGGCATTTTCACACATCTGTTTGAACAAGTGATTGGACCAGGGTTGCCGCAGCCATTGGGAGAAAAACAGATTTCTACCTCCCTGAGGTTTTATGCTCCCCAGGAGAAGGTCTCGCGGCTGGGGGGGCGAAGGGGCCTCTCACTGCCTAGTCAGAAATCCCTGCAAAGCTGAGAAGGGTGGGAGGGCGCTGGGGACCTGGGGACTAAGCGTCAGGAAGAGGCCCCAGCGGCGACAAGGGCCACCTTTTGACTCACAGCCACCCATCCACATTGGTGGGGGGCGCATGAGAGGCCACCGTGGCTGCAAGCCAAGACCTGAATCCTCTCAGCGCTACATTCGAGATGCTTCCCTGCCTCAGCGGATGGTGAAGTGCTCGAGTGATATATAACGGCTGAGTGGAAACGGCTGCCATCACGTTGCCTGGAGAGGACAAAGAGAGAGAGAGAGAGAGAGTGCTTGGCTGGCAAAAGGCACAAATTGTTTATTAAGAATCGTATGTCTTTTCAAAAAACCTAGCAATTGCATTTCATGCATCTGTTGTTTAGGGGCCAGAGAAAGGTCCTGCTCAATCTAGAATTACCAAGACTGTTTTTGAAAATGTGTCCAAACATGGTTGCTGACCAGCTCTTCAAACTCCCGAATTCTGCAGGCTTTTCTCAGGCCAAATCGCCTCCGTGTGCAGCCAGCTCTAGTGCATCACTGGGTCTGTGGGAGGAACTCGGAATTGGGCACCGAGAAACTGCACCAGGCCTCATTCTTCTTTCCCAGGCACTGAGCTGGCTGCCACACTCGGGCGGCGGCTGGCGGCAGGGGAAGGTCGGGTTCCATGGCTACCCAAGTCAAAGAATCTGATCATCATATTCACGTTGCATCCTAGACATTTAGTATCTCTACGTTTTGCAGCAGGCTTCCGGAAGAGTAATTAATCGTCACCTAGAAACCACTAGGCTATCACTGACAGGAAAGGACTACAAGGCAATTACATGGAGCATAGCCTTTTCTCTTTCTTTCTTTTGTCTTCTTTGTGGTCGCTCCTTTTTAATACTTGTGGTAAAGGCTTCCTTTTCTTTCCCTTTCTTGTTTAAAGGTGGCTCTTTTCTTTTCTTTTTTTTTTTTTTTTGGCCGCGTGTGGCTTGTGGGATCTTAGTTCCCTGACCAGGGATCGAACCCGGACCTCAGCAGTGAAAGCGCCAAGTCCTAACCGCTGGACCGCCAGGGAATTCCCAAGGTGGCTCCATTTCGATAGAGCCATGTCTTAGCAAGAAGTCTGTAGTGCAAAAGCCTGCTCATGGCTCACATGCCCACGCTCCACTCCTTCCCTCCTGCAGTGAAGCAGGACAACATGACAGGCTTCGGTACAGGGCAAGGCAGCGAGTGAATGGACTGATCCAGGCAGCGACGCCGTCCTTCTGGTCCCTCGGGCTGTAGGCCACTGGGTTCTCATAGGGGTAGCTTCACTTAACTGGGGATGCTAAGAGGATACTAAGAGCTGTTATTACTCCCCTGCCACGTATTTCTCAGCAGAAGGCGAGAAAGTCACCATGAGAACATCTGTAGAACTTCAGCCGTAGTACTTAGCATTTTGCCCAGATGGCAAACATGCTGCTGGCAACCCAAGTTCTCAAGGTGGTACAAAAAGCTACTCAGAATGAGATATTCTTTTTTTTTTTTTTTTTTTTTTTTGCGGTACGCGGGCCTCTCACTGTTGTGGCCTCTCCCGTTGTGGAGCACAGGCTCCGGACGCGCAGGCCTAGCGGCCACGGCTCACAGGCTTAGTTGCTCCGCGGCACGTGGGATCTTCCCGGGCCGGGGCACGAACCCGCGTCCCCTGCATCGGCAGGCGGACTCTCAACCACCGCGCCACCAGGGAAGCCCTGAATGAGATATTCTTAATAGTAATTTGAGATTAGTGCTGTTACGTGGCAATAAGAATGTTAGAGCTTGTCTTTTCCAGATATCTGTCATCAACTTAAGTGGCATGAAGTGACATTGAAGAGTAGTCACCTCTTCCTTCTGTCATTTGTTAAACAAAATTCTGCAAAACTGCCCATTATATTCCAGGGAAGACGTGTCATCTTTGCTCTCACAGAGCTTACAGTAGAACATAATAACTTGGTGTTTTAGATATTTAATAAAGAAGATGGATTTTGTTTGAAAATGATTTGAATATCAATAATGTCTTTAAGATGTCATATCTTTACCAGAATATGTTTTAAAAATAAAGAAAAGTCCATCTGTTTGTTTTCAGTTGCTTTAGCATTTTTTAAATATTTTATTTTATTTTATTTTATTTTTTTTGCGTTATGTGGGCCTGTCACTGTTGTGGCCTCTCCCGTTGCGGAGCACAGGCTCCGGACGCGCAGGCTCAGCGGCCACGGCTCACGGGCCCAGCCGCTCCGCGGCACGTGGGATCTTCCCGGACCGGGGCACGAACCCGCGTCCCCTGCATCGGCAGGTGGACTCTCAACCACTGCGCCACCAGGGAAGCCCTATTTTATTTGTTTTTAACATCTTTATTGGAGTATAACTGTTTTACAGTAGTGTGTTAGTTTCTCCTTTAGTCCATCTATTTATGTAACAGTTTAGGTCTAATCAACAAACTTTGTGGAGTAAGTATTATGACCTCTGCCCAGTGCTAGCAGTTGGGGGAGATTAGAGCCTAGACAAATCCAAAAAAGCCAAGGTCACCATCTTCAGCCTCAAGTTCATTAAGATTAGATGGTAAAGTACAGAACCGTGTCGTGTATAGATGGGGGTTGAGGGGGTGGGGAGGAACATGTGACCTGGGGCAAGTCCATCCCCCTCTGTAAAATGGGAGATTTAAAGGAGATGCTTTCTAAGGCCCTTTCCTTTCTAAAGTATGAGGAGCAGGCCAGAAAAAGGAGAGATCTGTTTGGAAAGGCTTCTAGGAATAGGTGGGTTGTATTTAGAAGAAAGGAGGCATTGTGGGTGGGCATAGCATCCTCATGGCATCGGGAGGTCAAGTCACCTCACCTAGCCAGGGCTGGCCAGACCTGAGAAGGTTCATGCCTGGGAGAGGGGGGTTAGGGAGCCTTATTGTAGAGATCCTGGAATGGCAACAAGGAGGTTGAACCCCAGTGAGTATGAGAAGCTCTTGCATGGCAGGATGTAAAAAACATAAAAGTAAATGAAGGCTGTAGTCCAGTTAAAGGTGCCACCCGGATTTCCAGTCTGGAGTTGAGGTGGTACCATTGACAAAATGGAGAGGTTGAGAAGGCGATCTGCTTGGGGCTGGGAGGATACCTAGAACTGTGACCGGTCTAAGTTGCCTAGGCTTCTACTGGCCAAGGCTTGAAAGGAAGTGAGAATGGGGGCTCTGGACAGGTTAGGACTTAGTTGTATATGTAGGAGTCTGTGAATCCATTTAGTCTGATTTCACAATTGGCATTATTATTTAAATGATAGCTGCAATTCACGCGTGGGACTCTCAGCCAGGTAAAAGGCTGTTTGAAGAGAGGAAAAGATCGACAGTTATGATTACATAAAAATGAGAAGTGTTCATCTGTCCCAAAATAGCCAAAATGAAAAGGCATATGGCAAACTGATGAAAATATGCACAACAAATAAAACAGACAAAAGACTGACTTCGTTCCTGGATAAAGAACTTGTACAAATTGTTTAGAAAAACAAAGGATATGAGCAGACAATTTGCAACATGGGAACCATAACTAGTTTACAGACACAGAAAAGCTCTTTAGCCTCACTGGTACTAAAGAAATGCACATTTAAATAATTATATATAGGAAAACCTTTTTGCCTCTCTGATTAACCTGGATTAAAAAAAAACAAAAAAACTTGGTATACATCACCACTACCACCAAACAGAAGAAGATAGTAGCGGGGCTTCCTTGGTGGTGCAGTGGTTAAGAATCCATCTGCCAATGCAGGGGACATGGGTTTGAGCCCTGGTCCAGGAAGATCCCACATGCCGCGGAGCAACTAAGCCCGCGCGCCACAACTACTGAACCTGCGCTCTAGAGCCCACGTGCCACAACTACTGAGCCCACGCGCCACAACTACTGAAGCCCTTGCGCCTAGAGCCTGTGCCCCGCAACAAGAGAAGCCACCGCAATGAGAAGCCCGCACACCACAATGAAGAGTAGCCCCAGCTCGCCGCAACTAGAGAAAGCCCGTGCGCAACAACAAAGACCCAACGCAGCCAAAAATAAAATAAAATAAATAAATTAAAAAAAATAAATGAAGTAGTGGCTGTTATAATAATCATTATTATTTTTAAAAAAAGATAGTAGCCAGTGCTGACAAGGGTGTGGTACATACCATCATTCTCATATGTTGTTGGTGGGATTATGTTGGAATAATTCTTCCTGAAATAAAATAGATAATATCAACAGAGAACATTGAAAATACTTACTTCGTTGACCCATGATTTGTTTGCTGGGATTTTACTGAAAAACAATCCTGTACATGTTTTTCTATGACTCACTCATTTATTTGTTTATTTATTTATTTACAGATATTTATTGAATATCTCTTATCACGGTGCCTCCAGCACCGTGAGGAACCAGGTAGATGTGGTCCCTGGCTTCATAGAGTGGGAAAGGTAGACATGAAACAAATAATTCATTACTTAAAATTGTGAGAAGTGCCATGGGGGAAAAGCATATGGGGTGATATGAGAATGGTATCTGAGGAGGCTACCATTATTTGTTAAGTTATTTGGAATTATTCATAAGTGCAACAAATCGGAAAAATCTGCATCCACATATAAGAGAATGGTTCAAGAAATCTCAGTACATCCACTTGAGGGATTATTTCAAAACCATTTAAATGTCCTTTTAGGAGTATAGAAAATTGGTAATGATTTAATGCTAAGGGAAAAAGAGATAGACAGTTATGGGCCCAGTATGACTACAATTATGTGAGAGTGGGGTGAGGAGGGAGAGAGGCAAATCATCTTTCCATCCCTCTCAAATCTAAGCATAAAAGGCAAAGAATGGAAGAAAAATACCGAGGTATCAATAGATCAATTAATGACTTATTTTCTTTTCCTGTTTCTCTGAAGGATTTGCATTTCCTATATGAGTATGCATAACTTTCATGGTAAAAGTAAATATTAACAGTTTTTAAGATGATGCTTTATAATGGCTGTGATAAATTACACAGTCTGCTTCTTGGTTTCTAAGACTATGGCTGGTTATTTCATTAGCCTCTTGATATTCTGGGAGTCCTTAATGAGGAAAGCAGCCTCAGCTAAATAGACTCACAGACTGAAAGGCAGAGGTGATAAGTCAGGCATCAGCTGTTGATTTTTCTGATGATTGGCTGTTATCATATTTCCAAGGAATCCATGAAACTCTTACACCAGTACAGTACAGAGATATTTGAGTGGATTGCTATTGCTTGTGAAACTGGAAATTCATAATGGCACACAGTTGGAAATAAAAGGCTTACTCTGCTCAGCCAGAACCACCCAAGATAGCCTGGATTTTGAATCTTCGTGAGCCTCTTTTCAAATGAACTGACATCAGAGCTGATGCTCTGGCTGGAAGAGCAAAGTCTTGGGGTTGGAGAAGGGCTGTAGTTCTGAACGTCCACAACTGAGTGCTTAGATCGGTTAGTGCATGTGTTGCCCTCATCCAGGAGAGAAGGGGAGTGTATTCTGCTGGAGCAGCCTCCCCGCAGAGCAGTTTCACTTCATAATAGCGTTGCCCCTGGTTAACTGTAAATTGACTAGAACACTTCATTCCTCCACTGCTCTGGGTATCTGAGGGGCCACTAAATACATTAAGGTTCAGAATCTTATTGTTGAGACTCCATGGAGACTACATTCTAGGTACAAGTCATTTTGACAGCGTAGAGAATGTGCTTCACACTTGGAAAGCTAATATCAACATTCTGCGCCAAATAAGATGAGATATTTATTTATTTTTCCCCCTATATATTTAAAACATATATTTATTTATTTATTTGACTGCACCAGGTCTTAGTTGCGGCATGCATGCGGGATCTAGTTCCCTGGTCAGGGATCGAACCCGAGCCCCCTGCCTTGGGAGCGCAGAGTCTTAGCCACTGGACCACCGGAGAAGTCCCAAGATGAGATATTTAGTTACTGAGTTTAGAGAAAAAAAGGATATGGATGGGAATGTTCCTTCTTCCATTAAAGTGTAATGAAGAATCCAATTAATGGTATATGTCTTCTAATACAAAGTCATTGTAAGCTTAGAGAAATATTTGTCTAAACTTTAGTAAAATATTTATTGGCAGAAGAGCTTTCCTAGCTTTGCTAGGTATTGGACTTCGCAGATTATTCATTTGGTCTTATTGCGTCCCATTTGTTATTTCTGCCATTTTGCCTCTAAGAACAGTGTTGAAGGCTTTGACATATTTCAGAGCATTACACTAAATAAATCTGTCTTGCACATTCCACTGTGCTTTTTCTGGAATATTATAAATATTCAAATATAGTCACACATGCAAATTCAAAATAAAATTCAATACATGCAAATTTGGCATAAATTCCATATTTATAACTAGCAATAGTTTTGAACTTGTTATCCTATGATATAAATGTATCAAATATGAACTCATGGGAATTACCAATAAATATATTTTTCTGATTAAACTGTGCGTTCTTTTTTAGTCACAATTTAAGCTTCAATTCTGGGATATATTATAAGAGAATAATTTGCACTTCATTTACTCTGAATTGTCAAGAATCATGTTCTTTCCCGATGTAAATGTCTGCAGAAAGGACTTCTTATTCACTGTGCTTGCTTTTTGAATTTTACCAGCAGGGATGCCCTAGTGAGCCTTAGAGCATTGGGCTTTTTCTTGTGAAGAGTATGGTTCTTTTCTTTTAATACATTTATTTATTTATGTATGTATTTTTGGCTGTGTTGGGTCTTCATTGCTGTGCACGGGCTTTCTCTAGTTGCGGCGAGGTGAGGCTCCTCTTCATTGCGGTGCGCGGGCTTCTCATTGCTGTGGCTTCTCTTGCTGCGGAGCACAGGCTCTAGGTGTGTGGGCTTCAGTAGTTGTGGCACGCGGGCTCAGTGGTTGCAGCTCGCGGGCTTTAGAGCGCAGGCTAAGTAGCGGTGGTGCATGGGCTTCGTTGCTCCGCGGCATGTGGGATCTTCCCAGACCAAGGCTTGAACCTGTGTCCCCGGCATTGGCAGGCGGATCCTTAACCACTGCGCCACCAGAGAAGTCCCAGTGAAGAGTATAGTTCTAATGAATCACTTCCATGCACTTTTCTGAAGGAATACAGAGCAATTGAAACGTGTGCAATGCATTGGTTTATGTCAAATGGATTAGGCTTGTGTGTGCTATTCCTTGCATTAATTGACTTTTTCCCATAACTGTATAGTATCAGCTCAGATTCATTCATGGAGATCATTGGACTTTTGCTAACTTCCGACAGGAGAGTGAATGCAAGCAAAGAGGGTTTCGAAATTGATTAGTGACCAGGTTACAGCCAGGAAACATGGAGGTGCTTTTAAAAGGCCCTTTGATCTTGGCAACCAGCTCCTCAGTTATTACAATAAATAGAAGTTGACTAAACTCACCAGTTGAAAGACATAGATTATCACAACTGATGAAAATACAAAATCTAGCTATATGCTGTGTATGAGAGACAAAGCTAAAACATTAGGATTGGAATAGATATACTATGCAAATACTAACCAGAAGAAAGCTGATGTAGCTAAATTAACTAAGGCAAAGCCTTTTGGGGGGCTAAACAGGATCACTGAATAATGATAAAATGTTCAATTCTTCAGATAACAATTCTAAGCCTGTATGCACTTAATACCATAGTTTTGAAATATATAAAGCAAAAATTGACAGAGCTATAAGGAGAAATTGTAAAATCTACCAACCGCTTTCAGAAATTGATAGATGAAATGAACAGAAAATGAGTAAAGGGTACAGAGGATTTGAGCAACATGGTTAACAAACTCAATATAGGAGACCATCATCCGTTTAGAAGAATACACATCCTTCTCAAGCACATATGGAACATTTTTTTTTTTTTTTTTTTTTGCGGTATGTGGGCCTCTCACTGTTGTGGCCTCTCCCGTTGAGGAGCACAGGCTCCGGACGCGCAGGCCTCGCGGCCATGGCTCACGGGCTTAGTTGCTCCGCGGCATGTGGGATCTTCCCGGACCAGGGCACGAACCCGTGTCTCCTGCATCGGCAGGCGGATTCTCAACCATTGCGCCACCAGGGAAGCCCACATATGGAACATTTTTGAAAATAGACCATATACTAAGCCGTAAAGTTGGTCTGGAAAAACTTCAGTGAGAACATATAGACCATTCTGACTATGCAGTGCTTAAGAAAGAACAAGGGATCAGGCCATATCTGAGTGTACGAGAAGGATCTTTAGTAGCCTGATATATTTGGAAGTATTGTGAATCCTTCACCGACCACATCAAGCTTGTTAATTCGCACGCAAGAGTGAAGAACTCCATGTTAGCATCTATATAACGTACATCAACGATTCAGCACCTAGCATATAATATGTGCTAAAAAATTTATGGCTATGATTATTACTCACATTTTGCTATCATTACCCATTTGGGGAAACTTTGCGTGTTCAGAGGACTATAAAAATATTTGCATTTGGAAAATTATGTAGCAGTGATGGAAGAACTTGTTCTTTGTGAAAAAAATCTCCGTCACATATAAAATACTCAGACATTTCTCCAAGGTTCGTTTGGGTGAACATTCACAAGGCTCTTTCACACAAACATACAGATATCCAGCAAACTCATAAAAATACACCAAATCAAACTTTAGAAAAATCATATCTAAGGTATATATATGCACACACATACGCAGTGTTTGTAACATCTACACTACACATATTATCTGTATGGGGGTTTGCAAACTTCCAATCAAATCTTGTCTCCACCTATTTTTGTAAATAAAGTTTTATTGGAACACAACCAAAGAAAAAGTGAAGAACTCTAAGACTTAGGCAAAGAGAAGTGCTGTAAAGTGATGGTTTGACCCATGTAGCTTGGCCTGACTTTCCATGAAGATGTATTAGTGTTTTAGGATACCTCCTGAGCCAAGTGCTATGCCAAGGTCATAGCATATATTTTTCTCATTTAATCCTCAAAACAACTCTCTGAGGTAGATGTGTAAAACACCCATGTAAAGAGGAGAAAACAGATAATTGGATGAGATATATAACCTGCCCAAATATACACAGCCAGTCAGTATTGGAGTTGGCATTTAAAACCAGCTGGGCCATGTGGTGTGTCTGATATGTTTTAATGTCTACTAAATTCTCAGACAAATCTCCAAAAGTCCTTACCATCAATCCTTTGTTAATTTATTGTTTTTATTGACGTATAGTTGATTTACAATGTGTTAGTTTCTGGTGTATAGCAAAGTGATTCAGTTTCATACACACACACATGCACACACACAAATATTCTTTTTCAGATTCTTCTCCATTACAGTTTATTACAAGATATTGAATCTGGTTCCCTGTGCTATATAGTAGGTCCTTGTTGTTTATCTATTTTATATATAGTGGTGTGTATCTGCTAATCCTAAACTCTTAATTTATCCCTTCCCCACCCCCTTTCCCTGTTGGTAACCATAAGTTTGTTTTCTATGTCTGTGAATCTGTTTCTGTTTCGTAAATAAGCTTATTTGTATCATTTTTTTAGGTTCCACATATAAGTGATATCATATGATTTTCGTCTTTGTCTGACTTCACTTAGTATGGTAATTTCTAGGTCCATCCATGTTGCTGCAAATGGCAGTACTTCATTTTTTTGTGGCTAATATTCCATTGTACCACATCTTTATCCATTCATCTGTTGATGGACATTTAGGTTGCTTCCATGTCTTGGCTGTTGTAAATAGTGCTGCTGTGAACATAGGAGTGCATGTCTTTTCTTTTCTTAATTTAAAAAAAATTTAAAAATAATTTTATTTATTTATTTTTAGCTGCATTGGGTCTTTCGTTGCTGTTCACGGGCTTTCTCTACTTGCGGCAAGCGTGGGCCACTCTTCGCCGCGGCACACAGGCTTCTCGTTGCAGTGGCCTCTCTTGTTGCAGAGTATGGGCTCCAGGCGCATGGGCTTCAGTAGTTGTGGCACACGGGCTCAGTAGTTGTGGCTCATGGGCTCTAGAGCACAGGCTCAGCAGTCGTGGTGCAGGGGCCCAGTTGCTCCGCGGCATGTGGGATCCTCCTGGACCAGGGCTCGAACCCGTGTCCCCTGCATTGGCAGGCGGACACCCAACCACTGCACCACCAGGGAAGCCTGCATGTGTCTTTTCAAATTAGACTTTTCTCTGGATATATGCCCAGGAGTGGGATTGCTGAATCATATGGTAACTCTATTTTTAGGTTTTTAAAGAGCCTCTGTACTGTTCTCCATAGTAAAAGCGTTTACCCTCTTTTGTGGCTATGTGTCTATACAAACTAAGTGGAATGGAGACCCGCAGTGACTCTCTGGAGATATCAGGATCCAACATGTTACCTGATTGTTTAAAGCACCTTTTATTTTTATTTTTTTTTTTATTTTTATTTTTTGGTGGTACGCGGGCCTCTCACTGTTGTGGCCTCTCCCGTTGTGGAGCACAGGCTCCGGACGCGCAGGCGCAGCGGCCATGGCTCACGGGCCCAGCCGCTCCGCGGCACGTGGGATCTTCCCAGACTGGGGCACGAACCCGTGTCCCCTGCATCGGCAGGCGGACTCTCAACCACTGTGCCACCAAGGAAACCCTAAAGCACCTTTTAAAATGTTTAATAAAAATTACTCTCTAGGGACTTCCCTGGCGGTCCAGTGGTTAAGACTCCATGCTTCCAATGCAGGGGCCGTGGGTTTGATCCCTGGTCAGGGAACTAAGATCCCATAGGCTGTGTGGCATGGCCAAAAAATTTAAAAAATATTCACTCTCTAAAGGTAAATTCTGCAGCTCTTCTTTCCCCCTCTTAAACAAGGATTTAGATATCCAGGATATTGTAAACGCTTTCAACAATGATTTACACAGAAGAATTATGTTCTAGGGGGAAGAAAAGAAAGGAGTTACGTTAGAGGAAAGATTTGGGTTTTTTTTCCAGATAAGGAAAATGAAGACCTCACCTGTATTTTAATGTATGCCCCGTGTGGGCCTAAAATATGGTGCACCCACTTCACAAGATTTGTAAGAGGCCGACACATCTTACTCCTTCTGGAATGTTGGCAGTTGCCTCATTAGCGATGTCAGTTGCACCGCTCTGACCTGGCCTGTTTCGATAAATGACCATTGCTTTGTTTGCTCCCTTTGGTCTGCGTAGACACAGCCCTCGTAGGGCATTGTGAATGAGTTCAGCCAGGGCAGCTCACATAATCTCGCGTTATGAGGAGCCAGTGAAATAAAGCTTTCTCTCAAATTCAAGTGAGGGGTCCCAGAGAAAATGAATCTTGAAGCCTGCTCTTATGCCAGGGGCTTATCATGAAGATAATAGAAGTGTCTTATTGCTGAAATAACCAAGTGAGAGTAGCAAATTCCCATAGGAGTGACCATTCTCTCTCCTTTGGAAGAGGCAGCTTTAGAAAAGAGCCGTTCACATCTAAAAAAGATATATGTATATGGATAGATGTATATGTATAACTGATTCAGTTTGCTGTACAGCAGAAATTAACACAACATTGTAAATCAACTATGCTCCAATGAAAAATTTTAAAAAATTACAAAATAAAAATTAAACAAAAGAAAAGAGCCATTTGAGAGAATGTGCCAATTAGCACGGGCCTACCAGGCTGGCAGACATAGTGCGGGCAGCAAAGAAATTAGCTTGAAGGCATGGAAGGATGGTAAAAAGATGCCCAGTACAGCCAGAGGAGTTTGACCTTGGGATGATGGCCACCTCAGCAGATGCCTCACGGCTGAGACTTTGCTACGCAGAAGATTAACTCCAACAACATCTTGAAGGTTGAAAAACCGTTTGAGCCTATTTGCCATATACACTAGAGGCAAACATATTTATTATTTTTGTGATTGGTTTTGCTGAATGTGGTTCAGTATGTTCTATGACTGTAATAGGCCAACTAAAACTCATTAAAGCAGTGTTTTTCTAAAAAATAAATTTATTTATTTTATTTATTTATTTTTGGCTGTGTTGGGTCTTCGTTGCTGCGCGTGGGCTTTCTCTAGTTGCGGCGAGCGGGGGCTACTCTTCGTTGCGGTGTGTGGGCTTCTCACTGTGGTGGCTTCTCTTGTTGCGGAGCATGGGCTGTAGGCGCGCGGGCTTCAGTAGTTGTGGCTCACGGGCTCTAGAGCGTAGGCTCAGTAGTTGTGGTGCATGGGCTTAGGTGCTCTGTGGCATGTGGGATCTTCCCGGACCAGGGCTCGAACCCGTGCCCCCTGCATTGGCAGGTGGATTGTTAATCACTGCACCACCAGGGAAGCCCTAAAGCAGTGTTGAAATGAAGCATATAGGTGAGAATGATGCGTAGTAGGTTATTTATGAAAAATTACTTCAATAAAAATTTCAATGGACATGCAGAACTGATTTTATGCATAAGCACACTATGAGATTAATGAAAGATAATTAGACTAATAGGAGAATATGGAGCCGAAGAAAGGTATTTAAAAAACATTTTGCATTGCTGGACAAAAAGGTCTGTGTGTATATCTCCTTTTACATAAGGATCCAGGCTTAGTGTCTCTACTCTCAATTTGTTCTTTGTGACTTGGAAGCAAAGCAAAAGAAAAAAAAGGTATCATTTTAGCATTAGTATAGCATTTTACAATCTTCTGGCAGCTTTTGTATTTATCGCCATATGGGTGTACATTAAATCTGCATCTCCCTCTCATTTATATGTTTATAAAGTTATAAAGATATACACATGTGCACACAAAATAATTAAGCAAGTGATATGTGTTTGACAATGTTTGGTGACTTAATGCCAATTAGAGAGGTTTAAAAAAAACCCTTGCTTTTCTAATCCAGTTGTTTGCATGCTTTTTGGTTTATGCATTTAAGGACAAAATCCATTTAAAGTGCCGCAATTTGCATACATGCAGCTTGGAGTGGGACTTCTGTTTATTCCAGATGGCCTTGAAAAATTATTATTGAGGAGCTTAGAGACCTGGATGTCACAAGATCCAGTAGGATGAGACTAAAATCACACTTTTTCGTTTCCAACAGTTTCTCCTGTTCAGGAGGGGGTGTGCTTTTGACTTGGGGGGAGCTGAAGGTATGTGGCTTGGCTGGACTGTTGAATGCAGCCAAACTAGCTCAGCTCATCCCTCAACGAGGGAGTCCTGTGTTGCAGGCACCTTGCGTAACCCTGTTGTAGGAAAGCGGCTCGTGGTTTTTAGAGTTCAGAAGAACGCTCAGTTAAAGGCCGCATACAGGATTTGTATGCATGGAAGCTACACCGATCGTAATGAGCGAGACTGTGGTGCTCCCCATTGAATGTCATGTTGCTTTCGCTTTGAAACCATAGTGATGAAACCATTATTCATAGTAGGAAGGTTCTGGTTCCAGGATCCAGGGACTGGGTGTGGGGTCTCAGATTGTGACCTTTGGCTGGGAACATCTCTAGAGAATGTCACAGAGGTCAGATTTCCATTCCTACAGCCAAGCAGGGACCACAAACATCCAGCTCTTCTGGTTTGCTGAGGTCTGAGTCCCGGATGCAGCTCTTTCTGGTTAATAGAGAGGAGCTCTTGTCCGCAAGGAGCCTGCGAAGACGGAGATATCCAAGTGACAGAAAGCCCGAGGTCTCCGCAGCTGTATCACTTGGCTCTTGGTTACACACCTTGGTGGTCTCTGAATTTAGCTTAGTACAAGAAACCCGAAGGAAGAAAACAGCTGTTCTCCCAGAACTTCAAGCAGGTAGAAATCAGTGAAGAAATAGGAGTTTCGATTGAAATGTCAGAAGCTAAAGTTCGGTCTGAGAAAGAGAAATATCACTGGGAGAAAAGGTAAACTCTTGACAGAATTAAATGGCAGATTGCTTCTTAGTGACTCTGACCTTGCCCTCCCAGGTAGAGCTCTGGGGCCGGCGTATCCACGTCTGCTTCAGGGCCCTAGAGGGAGGCAGTGGTCTCCTGCAGACTGGCAGCTTTAACAGTGAGCACCTTAGGTCTCTGGGCCACTAGTGGCTTTCAGTCTGGAATTCTGGGGCGCCATGGTCCTGCTGGATTAGGAGTGAGAGCTAGTTTGGGGTGCCTCCTGTGAGTCGCATAATTCAGAGATTCATCCAAGCTCTTCCTTATAGCAATAGTTCTTTTTTTTTTTATTGCTACAGAGTAATCCATGGTAAGTATGGACCACGGTTTATTTAACCATTCAACTGTTGAGGGACATCTGGGCTGATTCTAGTTTTTGGCTGTTAAGAATAAAGCTGCTATGAACATTCCTGTCTAGGCTTTTGTGGGACGCTAAGTGTTCATTTCTCTAGGATAAATGCTCAAGAATGTGGTTGCTGGGACGTTTGGTGATCACGTGTTTAGTTTTATAAGAAACTGCCAAACTGTTTTCCAGAATGACTATGTATCATTTTACATTCCCACCAGCAAGGTATGAGTGATCCAGTTTCTCCTCATCCTTTCCAGCATTTGGTGTTGTCATTATTTTTTTATTCTAGCCATTCTGATAGAGGTGTAGTAATATCTCATTGTGGTTTTAATTTCCCTTTCCCTGATGGCTAATGATATTCAACATCCTTTCACGTGCTTATTACCCATCTGTAGGTCCTCTATGGTAGAAGGTCATTTGCCCATTTTCTGATGGGATTCTTTGTTTTGTTTTTTGAACTGTTGAGCTTTGAGTGTTACTTACATATTCTGTAATATTACTCTTTGTTAGATGTATTGCTTGCAGTATTTCCTCCTGGCTCATAGCTTGTCTTTTCAACAGTTTCCCATGGTATTTGACAGACCAAAATTTCTAATTAAAAAAAAATTAAATTAAATTAAATTAATTTATTATTTTTGGCTGTGTTGGGTCTTCATTGCTGTGCGCCAGCTTTCTCTAGTTGCAGCGAGCAGATGCTACTCTGTTGCAAGTGTGTAGGCTTCTCATTGCGGTGGCTTCTCTTGTTGCGGAGCACAGGCTCTAGGAGCACAGGCTTCAGTAGTTGTGGCTCACAGGCTTAGTTGCTCCGTGGCACGTGGGATCTTCCCGGACCAGGGCTCGAACCTGTGTCCCCTGCATCGGCAGGCGGACTCTCAACCACGGCGCCACCAGGGAAGCCCAAAATTTCTAATTTTGATGAGTTCCACCAGTCTATCAGTTTTAGAAAATGTATTTATTTATTTATTTTTGGCTGTGTTGGGTCTTCGTTGCTGCACGCAGGCTTTTCTCTAGTTGTGGCGAGTGGGGGCTACTCTTCATTGTGATGCGTGGGCTTGTCATTGCGGTGGCTTCTCTTGTTGCGGAGCACGGGCTCTAGGCATGCAGGCTTCAGTAGTTGTGGCTCGCAGGCTCTAGAGCTCAGACTCGGTAGTTGTGGTGCAGAGGCTTAGTTGCTCCATGGCATGTGGGATCTTCTTGGACCAGGGTTCGAACCCGTGTCCCCTGCATTGGCAGGTGGATGCTTAACCACTGCGCCACCAGGGAAGTCCCAGTCTATCAGCTTTTCCTCTCATGGATCATGATTTAGTGTCAGGAATTAATTGGCTAACATGAAAAGATGCTCTACGTTGCTAATTATTAGAGAAATGCAAATCAGAACTACAATGAGGTATCACGTCACACTGGTCAGAATGGCCATCATGAGAAAGTCTACAAATAATAAATGCTGGAGAGGGTGTGGAGAAAAGGGGACCCTCCTACACTGTTAGTGGGAATGTAAACTGGTGCCGCCACTATGGAGAACATTATGGAGGTTCCCTAAAAAACTAAAACTAGAGTTGCCATATGACCCAGCAGTCCCACTCTGGGGCATATATCTGGAGGAAAACTCTTAATTCGAAAAGATACATGCACTCCTATGTTCACAGCAGCATTATTTACAGTTGCCAAGACATGGAAGCATCAAAATGTCCATTGGTAGATGAATGGATAAAGAAGATGTGATATATATATATATATATATATATATACACCTATACAGACATATACACACACACAATGGAATATTACTCAGCCATCAAAAAGAATGAAAATGCCATTTACAGCAAAATGGATGGACCTAGAGATTATCATACTAAGTGAAGTAAGCCAAAAAGAGAAAGACAAACATCATGACATAATTTATATGTAGAATCTAAAATATGATAAAAATGAAATTATTTACAAAACAGAAACAAACTCACAGACATAGAAAACAAACTTATGTTTACCAAAGGGGAAAGGGTGTGGGTGAGGGATAAATTAGGAATTTGGGATTAGCAGATACAAACTACTATATGCAAAACAGATAAACAACAAGGTCCTACTGTATAGCACAGGGAACTATATTCAATATCCTGTAATAAACCACAATGGAAAAGAATATGAAAGAGAATATATATATATATATGTAACTGAATCACTTTGCTGTATACCAGAAATTAGCACAATAGTATAAATCAACTATACTTCAATTGAAAAGAAGAATTGGGACTTCCCTCATGACGCGGTGGTTAAGAATCTGCCTGCAAATGCAGGGGACACGGGTTCGAGCCCTGGTCCAGGAAGATCCCACAAGCAACTAAGCCCGTGCACCACAACTACTGAGCCTGTGCTCTAGAGCCTGTGAGCCACAAGTACTGAGCCCATGTGCCACAGCTACTGAAGCCCACGCGCCTAGATCCCATGCCCTGCAACAAGAGAAGCCACCGCGATGAGAAGCCCATGCACCGCAATGAAGAGTAACCCCTGCTCGCCACAACCAGAGAAAGCCCATGTGCAGCAACGAAGACCCAATGCAGCTGTAAATAAATAAATAAATAAATAAATAAATTAAAAGAATTAATTGCCTAGCCCTAGATCTTGGAAATTTTCTTCTATGTTTTATCTAAAAGTTTTACAGTTTTAACTTTTATTAAGTCTATGATACTTTTTTTTTTTTTTTTTTTTTTTTTGCCGTATGCGGGCCTCTCACTGCCGTGGCCTCTCCCATTGCGGAGCACAGGCTCCGGACGCGCAGGCCCAGCGGCCACAGCTCACGGGCCCAGCCGCTCCGCGGCATGTGGGATCTTCCCGGACCAGGGCACGAACCCGTGCCTCCTGCATCGGCAGGCGGACTCTCAACCGCTGCGCCACCAGGGAAGCCCTCTATGATACTTTTAATGTTATTTTCTTATTTAGACACACTCCACACTATAATATTCACCCTTTTAAAGTGTACAGTACAGGGCTTCCCTGGTGGCGCAGTGGTTGAGAGTCCGCCTGCTGATGCAGGGGACGCGGGTTCGTGCCCCGGTCTGGGAAGATCCCACATGCCACGGAGCGACTGAGCCCGTGAGCCATGGCCGCTGGGCCTGCACGTCCGGAGCCTGTGCTCCGCAACGGGAGAGGCCACAACAGTGAGAGGCCCGCGTACCGCAATAAATAAATAAATAAATAAAGTGTACAGTACAGTGGCTTTTAATATATTCACAAAGTTGTGTAATCATTGCCACTGTCAAATTCCAAAAAAGTTTTCATGACTCTAAGAAGAAATCCCAAACCATTACCAGTCACTGCCCGTTCACACCCAGCTAACTTATGGGTGTGAAGTGGTACCTTATTGTGGTTTTGCTTTGCATTTTCCTGAGGAGTAATGGTGTTGAGCATCTTTTCATGTGCTGTTGCCCATTTGAATGTCTTCTTTGATTCAGATCCTTTGCCATTTTTAATTGTTATTTATTCTTTTTACTATTAAGTGTTCTGTGTACATTCTAGATACAAGAACTTTATTGTATTTATACTTTGCAAATACTTTTCTCCCATTCAGTGGGTTGCTTCTTCACTTTTTTCATGATGTTTGTTGAAGCACAAAAGTTTTAAATTTTCATGAAATCCAATTTGACTGTCTTTTCTTTTGTCTCTCGTAAATGCTTTGCCTAACCTAAGATCACAGATTTACTCCTGTATCTTCCTCTAAGAGTTTCATCTCTTACATTAAAGTTCATGATCTATTTTGAGTTATTTTTTGTGCATATTGTAAGAAGGGGGTCCAACATCATTCTTTTCTATGTGGATATCAGTTTTCCCAGAATCATCTGTTGAAAAGACTTTTTCCTTTATTAAATTGGTACCTTTGTTGAAAATCAGTTGACCATAAATATATACACTTATTTCTGGATTCTTAATTCTATTTTATTAATCTATATATCTGTCTTTATGAAACACCACATAGTCTTTTTTTTTTTTTTCCACATAGTCTTTTGACTACTGTTGCTTTGTAGTTAGTTTTGAAATCAGGAAGTGTGACTCTTCCAGTTTTTTTTTCCTTCTTTCTCTAGAATGTTTTGGCTATTCTGGGTACCGTGACTTTCAGTGTGAATTTTAAAATCAGCTTATCAATATCTGCAAAGAAACCAACTAGGATTTTGTTAGGGATTGTGTTGAATCTGTAGATCAGTTTGGGGTGATATTACCATCTGATCAATATTCAGCCTTTCATAATTAAACATAATGTTATTTGTCTGGGATTTTTCCTAGATGCCTTTTATCAGATTGAAGAAGTTCTTTTTCATTCCTAGCTTGGTAAAGGTTTATTATTATTATTTTTTTATCAATGAATGGGTGTAAGATTTAGTCAAATGATTTTTCTCTATCGAGATAATCATAGTATTATTCCCCCTTTATTCTTTGGATATGGTATTTTTCTTTCTTTTTCTTTTTTCTTTTTTTTTGCAGTACGCGGGCCTCTCACTGCTGTGGCCTCTCCCGTTGTGGAGCACAGGCTCCAGACGCACAGGCTCAGCGGCCATGGCTCACGGGCCCAGCCGCTCCGCGGCGTGTGGGATCTTCCCGGACCGGGGCACGAACCTGTGTCCCCTGCATCGGCAGGCGGACTCTCAACCACTGTGCCACCAGGGAAGCCCTGATATGGTGTTTTATACTAACTTACTCTTTGATGTTAAGCCAACCTTGCATTCTGGGGATAAATCTCACTTTGTCATGGTGTGCAGTCCTTTTTATATGTTGCTGGATTGGGTTTTCTAGTGTTTTCTTGAGGATTTATGCATCTATATTCATTAGGGATATTGGTCGGTAGTTTTCTTTTCTTGTGATGTGTGTTTTTCTGGTTTTAGTATTCGGGTAATACTGACCTTATAGGATGAGTTGAGAAGTGTTCTTGCCTCTTCTGTTCTTTGGAAGAGTATGTGAAACTTGGTATTAATATTTTGGTAGAATTCACTAGAGAAACACTTCGGCCTGAGATTTTCTTTGTGGTAAGCTTTAAAATTATTTATTCAATGAATTTACTTTTTTAATAGTTTGATTCAGATATTCTTTTTCTTTTTGAGTTAATTTCAATAGTCTGTGTCTTTCTAGGAATTTGTCCATTTTGTCTCAATTATCCGGTTTGTTGGAATTCAGTTGTTCATAGTATTCCCTTGTAATCTATTTTAATTTTAAAGTATGGTATTAGTGGGCTTCCCTGGTGGTACAGTAGTTAAGAATCCGCCTGCCAATGCAGGGGACACGGGTTTGAGCCCTGGTCCAAGAAGATCCCACCTGCTGCGGAGCAACTAAGCCCATGTGCCACAACTACTGAGCCTGCGCTCTAGAGCACCTGAGCCACAACTACTGAGCCTGTGTGCCACAGCTACTGAAGCCTGTGTGCCTAGGGCTCGTGCTCTGCAACAAGAGAAGCCACCACAGTGAGAAGCCCGCGCATCTCAATGAAGAGTAGCCCCCGCTCGCCGCAACTAGAGAAAGCCCGTGCACAGCAACGAAGGCCCAATGCAGCCAAAAAAAAAAGTAAATAAATTTTTAAAAAAAGGATGGTATCAGTGTCCCCTCTTTCTTTTTTGATTTTAGTAATTGAGTCTTTTCTCTTATTTTCTTGGTCAGTCTGGGTTAATATTTGTCAATTTTGGTTAATCTTTGTAGAGAACCAACTTTTGGTTTCATTGATTTTCTTTCTCCTTAACTCTCAATTCCCACTGTAGTCTATAATATTTCTTTTCTTCGCTTGCTTGAGGTTTTATGTGTTCTTTATTTTCAAGTGTTTTGCAGTAGAAAGTTAGGTTATTGAATTGAGATCTTTCTTTTTTTAAAAAAAAAATCAGTGTTTACTTTGTAAATGCTGTAAAAAAATTAAAAAAATGAAAAATACAGCATTTACTTTGTCTATAATTTCCTCTAAGCACTGCTTTAGCTGCATCCTATAAGTTTTGGTATGTTTTTATTTATTTATTTTTGGCTGCATTAAGTCTTTGTTGCTGCGCGGGCTTTCTCTAGTTGTGGCAAGCGGGTTCACTGCGGTGGGCAGGCTTCTCATTGCAGTGGCTTCTCTTGTTGCGGAGCACGGGCTCTAGGCGCATGGGCTTCAGTAGCTGTGGCATGTGGGCTCTGTAGTTGTGGCACATGGGCTTAGTTGCTCTGCAGCAGGTGGGATCTTCCCAGACCAGGGCTCGAACCCATGGCCCCTGCATTGACAGGCAGATTCTTAACCACTGCACCACCAGAGAAGCCCAACATGACTTATTTTGACTAAGTTGGAATCTTTCCCATTAAATAATTCATTCAGTATGTACTGAGAGTACCTACTATGTGCCAGACACTGTGTCAGGTCTTGGGATTATGGAGCTGGCAGTGCCATAGGCATCGACTTTAGAAAGTTCTCAGACTACTGTGGGAAGGTAAATAAACAAATAGGGTGATCAGTGCTATAATAAAGGGGAGCACAAGTTGCTGTGATGATGGAGAGAAGGGCGTCTCAAATGAGGAAAGACTCTGCTGAGGGAGGTGACACCTGAGCTGAGTCCCCAAGGATCCATCACCAGACAAGTAACAGGGTAGAATCTCAGGAAGCAGCATGAATAAAGGCATAGCTACAAGAAGGAGTAGGGCTTGTAACTTAGGGGATGGGATGAGATCTGTGATCTTAGAATTAGATAGAAGCCAGGGCATACAGAGCCTTGCAGTGTACAAGGCATATTTGCACTTTATCCTGAGAGCAGAGAGAAACCATTGGGACATTTTAAGCAGGGGAGTAAAGTGCTTTGGTTTGTGTTTTAACTAAATCGCTTTGGCTGCTGTGTGGAGAAGGGACTGGAGAGGGGTAAGAACACACAACAGGGAGCCCAGTTGGAAGGCTGTGGAGTAGTGCTGGGAAGAGGGGTTGGTAGCTTGGCTTTGGAGAGTGGCTGTGGGCCTGCAGAAAGGTGAATGGATTAAGGAGATATTTAGGAGGAAGACTGGAAAGAATGTGGTGACTGAAGGGTATGGATAGTGGGGATGAGAGTTGGGGGCAAGGAATTTCCTCCAAGGTTTCTGGAGGAGGAGCTGTGATGGGCAGGGGGGTGGGGGATGAGGCTAGTTTTGTGTTTTGTTTTAAATTTATTTATTTTTATTTATTTACTTTTGGCTGCGTTGGGTCTTTGTTGCTGCACATGGGCTTTCTCTAGTTGTGGCGAGCGGGGGCTACTCTTCATTGCGGTGCACGGGCTTCTCACTGCGGTGGCTTCTCTTGTGGCAGAGCACGGGCTCTAGGCGCACGGGCTTCAGTAGTTGTGGCTCGCAGACTCAATAGTTGTGGCTCGTGGGCTCCAGAACTCAGGCTCAGTAGTTGTGGCTCGCGGGCTCTAGAGCGCAGGCTTGGTAGTTGTGGCCGACGGGCTTAGTTGCTCTGCGGCATGTGGGATCTTCCCGGAGCAGGGCTCGAACCTGTGTCCTCTGCATTGGCAGGCGGATTCTTAACCATTGTGCCACCGGGGAAGCCCCGAGGCCAGTTTTTTAAACAGGGAATTTGAGGAGACTATGGAGTCACCATGTTGGGACGCTCAGAGGCAGTAGATCTGTGCGTTGAGAGATCAGAGCTGCAGATACAGGCTCGGAGTCACAAGGTACTTATCTCACTGTTAAATTTAACGTAATTTCTAAATATGTAAAAAATAAATTTTATTTGCAATATATAGACAGATTGTCCTCACTAGTTGCTGAGGGTAAAGTCAGGGAAACTGGACCTAAATAATAGTAGAAAGAATGAGAAGAGACTGTTTGGAATGGATTGACAAGAGGAAGCCATGCAGAATGGTGTGAAGGCCTTACTGGCATCAGCCCAACATCAGGGCTCTAAGTGAGGGAGAGCCAGAGCACCTCTCAGCTTTGGTGTTTGGATGCCCCTTGTTTCCCACTGCATGTGCCAAGCCCAAGAGCCCTGGGGAAGAAACATGCATTTGTGCCATCAAGTGTGTACACTGGAGGATGAATAACTGTATTTATTTTTTCTTCCCTTTCTCTGCTACTGTCCAAAAGCTTAGATTTCTCTAGATCACAGTAGTTCAAGGAGAAATAAGAGTTTTAGGATAAGATAAGTAACATTATGGGCATTATCTGTAAGTGGTCAAATTACTAATGGAGATATTTATTCTCAGGAATCTAGAATCAGCTATTCCATCGTTGGGAAAAAAGGGTTTTATTGAGGTATAATTGATGTACAAGAAACTGCATATATTTAATGTATACAATTTGATGAGTTTGGACATAGGCTTATGGTTCTTGTTTCAATGACATCATCACCACAATCAAGGTAATAGGCAAATTCATCAACTCCGAAAGTTTCCTTGTGTCCTCTTTTTTAGATGTGTGGTGTGGTAAGGACTGTTAACATGAGTTCAGCTCTGTCATCTTCATCCTAGGATTAGGAGTCATAAAGACCTGGGTTAAGTGATGGCTCTTTCACTTACCACTTGTGAGACTTTGGGCAAAATTACTTCAATTCGTTCTGATCCTCGATTCCCTCATTTGTAAAATTCGTAAAAACTTCAAGGGGTTGTTCTGAGGCACAGATGCTATATGGTAACTTGAAAGGGCTTTCTAAAGTATAAATTGCTGTTTAAGTATTATTTAATCATTATTTAGCTTCTGATTTCATTGTAAAATGTCAACGTGTTGTTAGAAAAACTGTTGAGAGGGACTTCCCTGGTGACACAGTGGTTAGGAATCCACCTGTCAGGGCAGGGGACGTGGGTTTGAGCCCTCGTCCAGGAAGATCCCACATGCTGTGGAGCAACTAAGCCCGTGCGCCACAACTACTGAGCCTGAGCTCTAGAGCCCGTGAGCCACAACTACTGAAGCCCGTGCGCCTAGAGCCCGTGCTCCGCAACAAGGGAAGCCACTGCAATGAGAAGCCCGCGCACGGCAACAAAGAGTAGCCCCCTCTCGCCACTACTAGAGAAAGCCCGTGCGCAGCAACGAAGACCCAACACAACCAAAAAATAAATAAATAGAAAAACTGTGAGAGTGTTGTTAATATCAGAATGTGTTGCTTTATTTAAAAGCTACTCATTTAGTCCATTTTCCTCTAATAACAAAGAATGTCATTAAGTAGTTATTAGTATCTATGTTCCAAATCTCAGGCTAACCAAGGATTGATTCTATCCAGTTTTTGTCCGATATTAGAGGAACACATATGAGGGTATCTATTGATGACTCATTTACTATTTCAAACATACTTATGTAAAAACCTAAAATGTATCAACTTCCATGGTTTTGTAGCTATCGTTACTCTTCCCTTTAGCCTGAAGTGTTTTAGTGGCCCCAAAACATTTATATTATCTGATTTTTGCATATGTTAGGTGAAGCTTGGAATTATTAGTGTTTTCAATGTGTTCTGTGAATATTCCTGGTTTCCAGACTGAGCTGGATATATTAAGAAGAGATGAATTTCAGCTCATGTGCATATCCAAAGGATTTGAAGATATTTTAGCTTGCCTTTGATGATGTGGAACAGGTGAAGAGCAAGACTTTACCCAGTGATGAATTTTAACTGCGGAATAGTTATTGTAAGGAGTCGTGTCATCTTTGCAAGATATTTAATCTAGTGTTGGATGCTAGAGGGGAAAATTACATTCTTGCAGAAATCCAGACACTGCAAAAGTTGTGTGGAGCTCTGTGGACATTTCCTGATGCCTAGAGATTTGTTTTTCTAATTGTACATCTGAGTGATGTATTTACAAATGCTGTTGCATATGGCGAAGGGCTGTGGTAGATGGTACCGTCCCTTGGGGCACGGGTTCCTGGGTTCCATTCCCAGCTCAGCACAGTAACTCTGGACAAAGCCCCTAGTTTTCTCTGCTTCTGTCTCTTTAATGGCAAAGTGGAAATTAATACTTGCTATCACTGAACTCATGAAGATGCTAGACTGATAATCAGATCATGCCTTAAAACCACTTTGAGTTCTACTGAGAAATACGTTATTCTCAAATTAAGTTGAGTCTGTGGTTTTGTAAGTATAAATATATGGTCAAGAAATGAATCACTGGGGGAGCAAAGCACATAGACTAAATAACAGGGGTTAGTGACATCAGTAAACAGAGATGGAAAGGATGGCATTGAAGAAAGCAAAGAGGAAAGTGTTATTCTCCAAGCAGGAGGGAACCACTGAAATGCTGGACAGATTTAGATAAGGACCATGGCCTGGTGGCTTGAATGGCTTTTGCTCTCTTGTTGGTAATGAACTGAATTTGAAGGGGTGGGGTAAATGGAGGCCACCAGTGGTTGAGCCAAGGTGATATTCTCTGTATCCGCCTAGTAAGTTTTTTAAAAAAATTTTTATTTGGGACTTCCCTGGTGGCGCAGTGGTTGAGAGTCCGCCTGCCGATGCAGGGGACACGGGTTCGTGCCCCAGTCCGGGAAGATCCCACATGCCGCGGAGCGGCTGGGCCCGTGAGCCGTGGCCGCTGAGCCTGCGCGTCCGGAGCCTGTGCTCTGCAAAGGGAGAGGCCACAACAGTGAGAGGCCTGCGTACTGCAAAAAAAAAAAAAAAAAAAAAAATTATTTGAGTATACTTGATTTACAATATTGTGTTACTTTCCAGTGCACAGCAAAGTGAGTCAGTTATACATACACATGTACCCACTCTTTTTAAGATTATTTTCCCATATAGGCCATTACAGAGTATTGAGTAGAGTTCCCTGTGCTATACAGTAGGTCCTTATTAGTTATCTATTTTATATATAGTAGTGTGTATATGGCAATCTCAATCTCCCTGTTTATCCCTCCCCCTTCACCTAGTAAGTTTTTGAAAGGGTGTTTAATTGTTCATGTGCTACTGCTGCTTTAATGTCTATAGCTTTTTTTTTTTTTTTTTTTTTTGTGGTACGCGGGCCTCTCACTGTTGTGGCCTCTCCCGTTGCAGAGCACAGGCTCCAGACGCGCAGGCTCAGTGGCCATGGTTCCCACCCGCTCCGTGGCATGTGGGATCCTCCCGCACCGGGGCACGAACCCGCGTCCCCTGCATCGGCAGGTGGATTCTCAACCACTGCGCCACCAGAGAAGCCCTGTCTATAGCTTTTTGACTTTACTCCTTTGAAGGATGTGACCTGTAAGGCAGCAGATAGAAATGATAGCTCATCAGCATCTAATGAGCCAATGATTTACCCTGTCAAATATTCTCCTACCTCTTCCATCCAACCACACAGTTTGAAAGAAAGAAGTCCTGGGGTCCTGACCAAGTCATCGGCGTGTCTAGTTGAAGGATGACGTGGGCATCTCATTGGCTGAGCAGCTTGAAGAGAGGTCTTCTGCGTTCAGCCTGCGTCTGCCCAAGCAGGGTCCTGGCTGGCTCTTGACCCCAGTATGAAAGTAGGAAGGTGAACTTGTAGCCTGTGAATACCTGAAACATGGCATTCACCACGCTATTGCCTTTTAAAAAAAATTTGTATTACCAGATGTGAGCTCTCTAAGGCCAGGGACTGTCTTATCTTGTCTGTCTTCTAGAGCCTTTGTCCATAGCAGTCAGTTAGTGTTTGTTGAATAAGCAGAATAACTTTCAAGCAGCATAACTCCAACCTGTTAAAAGCCAAACCCAGTTTTGTCTTTTGGTGGATGGCCAGCTTTCAAAGGAACCGGAGTGCTCTCTGAACCAGCACTTCTCAACTTTATTCCGTGCACACGAATCACCTGGACATCTTGTTAAAATGCACATTCTGAATCGGTAGGTCTGGGATGGAGCCTAAGATTCTTCATTTTTAACAAGCTCCAAGGTGATGCGATGCTGTTGGTCTGTATACTACACTTTGAGTATCAAGTGTCTAGACCTGGGTCTCTGCCTCATCTCCAAAACTTTATCAATCCATCATCATGTCTTATTCATGCTATCGTTTCTGTCCCAATTCTGAACATGTGTCTCTGTTTCTGTTGCCACAACTTTTTCTGAAGCCTTCATATTATTTTGCAGGGATTAGTGTAATAGCTTTCATCTAATCTCCCTGTCTCTTTCCCCTCCACACCATTCTCTACACTGCAACCAAAGTGATATTTCTCAGATACATTTCTGATCATGCTCACCTTTGTAGCCTTCTATGCAGGGTAAAATAGCACCTCCTCTGTTGCTACATTGCCTTTATATTAGGTGGGAGCAGGGGCAGGGGCAAAACAATATGAGACTTGAGGAACCAAGGGTTTAGGGTGGTGATGGACCAATTAGGGGCCAATTCATGCATACAGGGCTGCCTACACATACTGTTCCACCCATCTCTCCATTCGGCCATCCATCCTTCCCTTTAGCCATCCATTTATCCAGCAAGCCAGTTATCCAGCCACCCAGTTGACTGACCATCCATCCATCCATCCATCCATCCATCCATCCATCCATCCACCCATCCACCCATCCACCTATCTATCCGTCCATTTGTCCATTCAGTCAGTTAGCCAGCTGGCCAGGATCCCAACATGCTAGGACTGTTGGCTCTTGGATCAGACAGTCAAAAAAGCCTTTTCATGTCATTTATGATAAAACTGCAATAACTTGATATCCATTGTTGCAGATTCTCTGACAGGTGAGAGATCTCAAAGTTTTATACTCAAAAATATTTGCTGTTCTGGGCCCAGTCAATCCCAAATCCCTTGCTCACATTCTTTTTTCATTTGAATTACTGAGAATTTTAGTGTACACTGAGTAACAATTTGTTACAAATCCCATACCAAAAAGATTATTTGCCATTTCCTTTTTCTTTCAGATTTCTCTTGTTGTGCTTTTATCCAGGGTTTGGAAGATGGTGAGTGTGTACAGATTCTGAGTGAGGTGTGAGCTTTGCTGATACTGAAACCATCCAGGGCGTGGGATGTACCTCGTCCTGCCACAGTGCCGACGGCGGCTGCAGCTACAGTAGGATGTCACATTTCCACGATCACGTGTTTTTGTTGTTGTTTTGGCTTGAGCAAAGGAGCCCACCTGTGTTCGCTGAGACCTACTCTATCTGGGATGACCCGATTTTAGGGGATGGGGAGAGGAGGAAGGAATGCTATCTCAGGAATTCTTAGCTCCCTACTTTCCAGTCTTTAGCCAGCACCCCGTCTGTCCCCACCCTGGCTCCCACCTCTGGAGTGTGGGTGCATTTAAGGGAGAATGCTGAGCTCTGTTGACATTTGGTAGCATTTGTTTTCTTCTCCCTTTAATTTAAAAAACTCATCACAGGGGTTGTTCTTTGTTCATCTTTCCTGGGTTTTTTGTACACTGACTAATGCTTACAGCTGGCTTTCTCGAGAGAGAAGTGCTGGGGAAATCAATCAAATGAGATCTTAAAGGGTAAATCAGGTTTTCAAATGTGTTCAGGCAGCTTCTATTCACTTCATTGAGAAGAAGTGCTTCCAAGGACAGAAATTTGCCCAGTGAAATGCCTCCCAGATTCAGCAATCATGCCTCGGATGGCTGTTTTGCAGCCTGAGCGTCCGGCTCTGCTTAGATTTCAAATGACCATTTCAAACTCGAGCGTGAGGGGGAAAGTGAAGTGCATTTGACGTGAAGGAATTTGCTAATGGAAGATCAAAGTTGTAAAAAGTGTACCTTCACATGCGTTATTGGAGGCTTGTGAGGGGAGGGTGGGAAAAGGAAGCTGCACAGAATACCTTTTTTCAATCATTTCACGTTTTCTCGAGTGGTTCAAGAAGACTCAAGAAATACCTCATTTGAAATGAACATTGTATTTCAGGAAAAAAAGGCAGAACTTGTGGTTTAGGCTTTAGAACTCAGTGCTGCAGTCTTGTGTGTCCATAGGTGTCCCAAATGATAATTTTTATCATTGAAGTTGCCTGATTCCGAGCAGAAAGTTTGTGACCACCTTGTAGAAAATGCGAAAACCACGTCTCATCTTTTATCCTCTGTTGCTACATTAAAGTCTGGTTGTGCCTACAGGATGAAATGAATATTGTAGCCACTTGCCTTAAGAGATTAGCCTGTCTTTACATAGTGACCTTTGGTGACATGTCCTTGCAGGGGTCTAGTCTGCTAGCTGTTAACTATGGGGGCTTGATCGGAGGATCCCCTCCGCCTATTACACACATCTTAACGAGTCCCTGCCCCTGCCACACCAGGAAAAGCAAGTTATTCCCATGAGCCCTTACAGGAGACGTAATTAGGCAGGTGATTTTGTCAAACATCACCCGACATAGCCCACCGTCCAGTATGAATTATTCCTTCATTACATGCTTTTCTAGACGGGCCCCGTTCCCCTCTGTTAGCAGGAAAATTCAGGACTGACTTCCCTCAAGAAGCAGCATGGGCTTAGGGTCAGCCTGAAGGTGTGATCAGAAGAGTTAACAAGGCTTTCCTGCCTTCTGCAGGTAATTTTGTTCTGAGGTGTGGCCGTCATCTGCTTCCAGAACTGGGATGGTTAAGCTGAGGGTGACTGGCTGGCTGCCAGCAGGGCGTGGGGCTTTTTTTTTTTTTTTTTTCAGAGTAAACAGAGCAGAGAGCAGGGCTTCACTGACGACCACACAGTAAGAGAGACCATGCCGTGCCTGACCGCATTCCAAGGTGGAAGCAAATGGGCTTCAGTGGAAATCCACTTGTGGAGGCTTTCTTGAGGGGAAGGGGTGGGAGAAGTGCGTCCTGTCTTGAAAATGATGGCTGTCCGTGTGTTTTATATGTCGGGCTCACACCTACAGCTTCATGGGACAGAAGGGTTCTGCTCCTACAATGTTTGAAAATTGACCTAATGCAGCCTGTTTGTTCGGCCGGGGTTCAGAGAGGTCATGCGGTTAGTTACTGGGAGGGCTGGGACTAGAACTTGGGCCTCTCGACGGCCCTCAGATGCTCTTCACCATTTCATAATGCCCCTCCTCTGTGGTCGTATTGAATCTCCAGCGCAATTTCCTTTGCATGCAGGTGTTGCAAACTCTTCTTATTAGAAGTTAGCAATAATCACGACGTTTTATGTTACTATAGCCCTTTGCATTTTACTGAGCTGATTTATATAAACCCTTTCTTTCTATCTTGACCAAAGCTTGTGAGATGGGGGCGAGGAGGGATATCATTCATCATCATTATCATTATTATTATTATCAATACTGTCATTTTCATTCCATGGATGAGGAAACCGGGGCTCAGGGAGGATAAGCAAATGGTTCAAGGTCGCGCAGACAGTGACAGAACTGAGCTGACTGCCTGGGTTCTGACTTCCTCAATGCCCTGTTGTTACACATCAAAGCAAAATGTAAATCTAAAGGTAGATCTTGAGGAAAGCGATATTGACTAGATGCTTGCAGGACCGTCATTTCAGTGCTGAATGCCACTTCTCCACATGAGCGAGACTGAGTCACCAGTATCCCAGAAACCCCAAGTCACCGGGTGATTTTACCTACAAGTCCTTGCCATAGCCTGAGCCCCGAGGGCTGTGTTATAGTGAACCTCGGTGTTTATAGTAACAGAGGTAGCTAAGGTTCAACAATGGGCTTATGGCCAATGGCAGTGCTTCTTAACACCACCAGTGAGAGGGCCTAGCCCAGGAGGAGCTGAGACTGGTCCCAGAGGGCAAGTCTGCCAAAGGTCCAGTGGCTAATGTGGGGATTAGCTGTTGCTCTGGGTAATCTGTGTCCAGCTCAGGCTGGCTACAGGGGAGCCTCAAAGACTTGTTCCACTTGGCTCCTTCTTGGTCTGCTGCAATTTCCCCCCTTTCTGCACGTCTTTCCTTTTAAGAATTCAATGAGACATTGGCATTTTTGGAAAGTTGAGCATTGTTAAGCTGGCAGAGAATTGTTTCTAAATGTTACTACTTAAAAAAATTGTAAAGGAAAAGAAGAAAAGCCCCGCCCACTTGTTTGGTCCCTTTTGAGAGTAGAGTCAGTACCCGTTCTGCGTTTAGGGGTGCAAGCTCAACTCAGCAGGCCTATTGGATGTCCACTGAGGTTCAGAAGACAAAGATTTAGTCACGCCAAGAAATTGAATCTTCTCGGCGCCGGCCCTGGGCCCTTCAGGTCAGGGCCTGTGTTGGCGAGTTGGCCGCCTGGAAAGTGGTCCTGCCATTCCTTTGCGTTTCCCTTTTGTGAATGAATAGAGAGTTTCCATCTATAAAGCTTTATGATGTTAATTTCACTTAATTCCAGGGGAAAAAAAAAGCCAAACAGGCAATGATAAGTAAACCACCCTAAGTAACTTTCGGCGGTTAGGCTGAAATTTTGCAGTCTGTGGTTTTCCTCAGTTCTCAACACGGACAAGCTTCAGAGCCAGAAGTGAGTTCCGTTGACTTGGTACTTGTCAGACGAGGGCCCCTTTTCGCCCTGCTTGGGTAGGTGATCAGGGTAGTAACTGTCAGTGGATTCCTTAACTCGCCGGTGAGTTTAAGCATCTGCTTGTGGGTTGTTGAAGCGATGATATCACACGGAAAGCACACTGTCAGGGGCATAAGCGTTGCAGCAACATGATGGCACCTTAATAATCTTTTCCTCCCTTTGCAAGAGCAGAATGGGGGTAATAAGCACAAGGGTCTTTTTTTTTTTTATTATTGAAGCAAACATTTGACATTCTGCCTAAGATAAGATGTTTAGTCAATGAGTTTTATTTAATTCAATTGAAATAATTCCATGATGACTTAATAAGCCAAAGCCTAAAAGGGTGGGTAAAAGGACAGCATTTCAGAGCAGGCGATGTAAAGCCTGAGAGAGGGGGAGAGGCAGAAAAGGGGTGGTGAATCAGCCACCATTTGCCAGGACAGTATACAATCAATACAGTACAATATTTGACTTGGCGGAACAGACTTTTTATGGTTAATATATTTCTCAATCCCAAATCAGGGAATGCTAGGTCACTTCAATTGCTATACCCTCATACAGGGCCTGGCATCGGGTTAGGGCTCATAAGTTGACTAAGTGTGGAGGACTGAGGTTTGGACGATGCCACCTAAGGGTCATGGGGTCTAGTGATTCACAAAGGTGAGCAGGACACAGAGGCAAGAAGAGGAGCCATGGGCTGGGAGTTTCCATGATGAGTCAATGGAAGGGACAGAGTCACAAAGATGAACATTTGGATTTGACAAGAAGGTTCCAAGAGAAATAATAGTGCAATTTTAGGGAGTTAAATTCTGAGCCACAAACCACAGATGACCCTGACGTCTTTGTTGGTTGTAAACACCTTTCCAGCCCCCCACACAGTGGGGTGCCACAGCCTACATTGATCAAACTATGTATTATATTGAGTTGAATTGAGTGTTGTCTGGGAGAGGGAGGGGATGGCTCAAGTGCCTCTAGAAATCCTAACCTGGGCCTGACACCCGGGCAGCTGGGAATTTGGGAGAGGCGCGTGAACATGTAGGCTGTCTAGATGTAGAACAGGCGACCCCCGGAGCAGGGAGGACCTGTAGATTTCATTGAGACCAATCCCTCCAACGAACAGTTGAGGAAACTGAGGGCCCACGAACCGAGGTCACCCACCGTGTTAGTTGCACAGTCAACACTAAAATGGAGGCCCTCTAATTCTCCATCTAGAACTTGTTCCCCTTTACACTTCATCATGACTTTGCAATGGAGATCACCCAGATGAGGGTCAGAAGACTCAGATAATTAAGTGACTTGCCCATGGTGACACTAGTGACTGTCTCATTGTAGAGTCTATGGATGTCATGACAGGAATATGTCACGATAGATGGTTTTGTGGTGGGAGGAGGTTAGAACTCCTTAAGAGGGATTCTCAGGAAAGGCTACTCTGAGGAGGTTACATGTGAGCTGAAAGCGTAGAGAATAGAGGGAGGGAGGAACTAGCCATGGAAAAGATGGAGGAAGTTCAGGCTGAGGGAATAGCAGTTGCAAAGACCCTGTGGTTGATTCGCTCTAAGAACCGTTGATGAGATCTCGGCTTGAGCCCTTTGCGGAGGTTATTCTTTGACAGACACTGCTCAACTGTTACTTTGCTGGTGTATATAACTCAAGAGTTGGCCTCAGAAGCTCATGTCGCAAAATGCCCCTTAAAACTTGTCTGTTACCTGCTGAGTTTTTGGTAAGAGCAGGATGGATCAATGGAGTATAATGGGGACCAGGAACAGTGGGAAGGAAATTAGTTAGGAATGGCCTATTAAGAGTCTCTAGGGGGCTTCCCTGGTGGTGCAGTGGTTGGGAGTCCGCCTGCCGATGCAGGGGACGCGGGTTCGTGCCCCGGTCCGGAAGGGTCCCACGTGCCGCGGAGCGGCTGGGCCCGTGAGCCATGGCCGCTGAGCCTGCGTGTCCGGAGCCTGTGCTCCGCAACGGGAGAGGCCACAGCAGTGAGAGCCCCACGTACCACAAAAAAAAACACAGAAGAGTCTGTAGGACCAGCAGAATGGCCATCATCAACAAAATCTACAGACAATAAATGCTGGAGAGGGTGTGGAGAAAAGGGAGCCCTCTTGCACTGTTGGTGGGAATGTAAATTGACACAGCCACTGTGAGGAACAGTATAGGTTTCCTTAAAAAACTACAAATAGAACTACCATGCGACCCAGCAATCCCACTACTGGGCATATACCCTGAGAAAACCATAACTCAAAAAGAGTCACATACCACAATGTTCATTGCAGCTCTATTTACAATAGCCAGGACATGGAAGCAACCTAAGTGTCCATCATCGGATGAATGGATAAAGAAGATGTGGCACATATATACAATGGAATATTACTCAGCCATAAAAAGAAACGAAATTGAGTTATTTGTCGTGAGGTGGATGGACCTAGAGACTGTCATACACAGTGAAGTAAGTCAGAAAGAGAAAAACAAATACCGTATGCTAACACATATATAGGGACTCTAAAAAAATGATTCTGAAGAACCTACGAGCAGGACAGGAATAAAGATGCAAACGTAGAGAACGAACTTGAGGACACAGGGAGGGGGAAGGGTAAGCTGGGACGAAGTGAGAGAGCGGCATGGGCATATATACACTACCAAATGTAGAATAGATAGCTAGTGGGAAGCAGCCGTATATAGCACAGGGAGATCAGCTCGGTGCTTTGTGACCACCTAGAGGGGCGGGATAGGGAGGGTGGGAGGGAGGGAGACGCAAGAGGGAGAAGATATGGGGATATATGTATATGTATGGCTGATTCACTTTGTTATAAAGCAGAAACTAACACACCATTGTAAAGCAATTATACTCCAATAAAGATGTTAAAAAAAAAGTCTGTAGGACCAGGTTACTGGTAAAATACTGACAAATATTTCACCTCTAAGACTTTTGGTATACGTCATGCTGCAGGATTCCTAGAAATATTTATTCCGCTCTCCATCAGAGGCTCATATTTACAGAGGCAAATGGATCAAAGGCAAGGGACTCTTAGCTGCTAGAAACATGAAACCATCCCTGTGTGGGCTGGGCCCTGGAATGAAGCAATACAAGGCCAGGATGTTACTTCTGGCTCTGGAACTGACTTGCCTTTGACCCTGCAAGTTTTAATTTTCTGCTTTCAATGTGATATGCATAAAATGTCTATTCTTTTCCTTTTTAACACAATTGTAATTTCATCGGTGGGATTCATGAAAGCATTCATAAAATCCAAACTCTCCACAGCATGGGTCACCAGGGTGTTCTTTGGTTGTGATATAAAGAAAAGTGAGTTCCTTGAAAGAGTGTGTATAAGTTGCCTTGTACGTTGCCTACAGAGAAAAGGTAACGGAACCCAAATCTAGCCTCCTTATTTCCCCCACCCCCCGCCTTTCTTTCTCCCCGCTTCGTGATAATGCTTTTCAAGGTTGCATTCTTTGATATTCAATGTTGGCCACACACAACTGGCGAAGGAGAATTAGTTCTGAGATTATTTGCCCCAGCT
Organism: Kogia breviceps; assembly: GCF_026419965.1. Lineage (NCBI taxonomy): Eukaryota > Metazoa > Chordata > Mammalia > Artiodactyla > Physeteridae > Kogia > Kogia breviceps. The sequence continues at coordinate 17,042,117 of NC_081330.1, forward strand.
CCAAAGCAGAAAGTATTTTACTAAAATAGGATCCTGTTGCTGACAGTCAAGATTCATAGCAACCTGTTTTCACAAGAGTTAGAAAGAAAATAATACAATTCTCATATTATAAGGCTTAGGTCCAAATTTGAAGGCTTTCTGGATCTTGGGATGGCAAATGGTGGAGTGAACATGAATATATTCGGAACTCCTGTTCGCATCATCATCTTCTGGCCACTTAAGAGTGGAATTTAGGCGGGGTGGGTGGGTCTTTCTCAGGTCCTCATTTACTAACACCTCTGTAGCTATTTAAGTCATGACCATTCTCACTGGTGGTGAAATGATGCTGTGTGCACCTACCACCTGAAGGATCTCACTACGGGCCAGAGGTGATCACAAGAAATCATTGCTGCTGCTGTAATGCTCCATTATACGAAGACTAAACCACAAAATGAAGTCATGTACATTTTTGCCTTTGAAAAGTGGTTGGAGGGAAACCAGGATATGAACTATTGCCAAGTGAAATATAATGCCACCGAAAAAAGAGAGGAGATACTGTAAACGTAAAATTATGACAAAACTGACCATCTGCGTTACATATTAAACCACAGCTCTCAATTTGTTATGGTTTGAGGAATGACTTCACAGCGTGCGCCCCTGCCCCTTCCTCAGTCTCAGGAAAGGGTTTTATTTTCATAAATGTAGTTAGCAGAAATTTTGCCTTAACTTCAGTCGTGTTTTTTTTTTTTTTAAAGTTCAAATCAGTAGTTTTTAGTAAAGACCCTGTGTTTACTTACCCCTTTACATTTAGCCTTACTGTATGGTCTTGCATTGCTAATTCCATCTTAGCTGTGGGAAATACACCAGTGTGTAGCCACTGGGCCATGAGAGAAATCAAATCAATGCCGTGTTGACAGTTGAAAAATCTCTCTGCCTGCATTCAGGAAACAAAAGCCTGTTCAACTCACTTTGGAAATCCTGGCATTGTCATATTTTGAGACCACTGAGTAGTAGCCCTGTTCTGATAATTGTTTAAAAGTATTTTACTTAGATAGAGCAGGTTTGCTCAGGCAGAGAATCATATTTATATGTTAACCTGGCTTTAACACCTCATAGCTACCCATTGTCTCTAATCAGAAAAGACAGCCTGGTGATTGGTTTCATGCTGGTTGGGGTCCAGCACACTGCAGGCTTTGGAAGTACCTAATTCCAAACTGGGGATTCCAGTGGAGTTTATTCCATGGGTCTGGCTTTGAAACATTTCCATTCTTTCTAATTTAGGGAAGCAATGGCACAAACAACCCATGTCTAACTCAGCTGCTTTTTTTTTTTTTTTTTTGTGGTACGCGGGCCTCTCACTTCTGTGGCCTCTCCCGTTGCGGAGCACAGGCTCCGGACGCGCAGGCTCAGCGGCCATGGCTCACGGGCCCAGCCGCTCTGCGGCACGTGGGATCTTCCCGGACCGGGGCACAAACCCGCGTCCCCTGCATCGGCAGGCGGACTCCCAACCACTGCGCCACCAGGGAAGCCCAACTCAGCTGCTTTGATGGGACTCTCAAGCCCTCTCCTAGTTTTTTTTTTTCCTTTAAAAAAAAAACTTTCTGGGATACATAATTCACATACCATACAATTCACCCATTTAAAGGGTACAATTCAATGGTTTTAAGTGTATTCACAAAATTGTGCATCCAAAACCACAATCGGTTTTAGACTATTTTTATTACCTCCCAAAGAAACCCCATACTCCTTAGCCTTCACTCCCGGTCTTCCCTTTTCTCACAGCCCTGACAACCACTAATCAATCTACTTTCTGTCTCTATAGTTTTAACATAAATGCAAAAATGAAATATGTGGTTCTTTGTGACTGGTTTCTTGGTTCATCTATGTTGTAGCATCAATCAGTACTTCCTTTCATTTTATTGCTGAATAATATTCCATTGAATGGATGTACCACATATTATTTACCCATTCATCAGTTGATGGACATTTGGATTGTTTCCACTTTGTGACTATTGTGAATAATGCTGCATGAACATTTGTGTGCAACTATTTTTTTTCTTTTTTTTCTTTTTTTTTTGGCTGTGCCTCGTGGCTTGTGGGATCTTAGTTCCCTGACCAGGGATCGAACGCCGGGCCCTCGGCAGTGAAAGCACAGAGTCCTAACCACCGGACTGCCAGGGAATTACCTGTGCAACTATTTCTGTGGGCCTATGCCATCATTTCTCTTGGGTATATACCTTGGAGTGGAATTGTTGGGTCATATGATAACTCTATGTTTAATCCTTTGCAGAACTGCCAGGCTGTTTTTCAAAGTGGCTGCATGCACCAGCAATGTATGAGGGCTCCAGTTTCTCAACATTCTTGCCAACACTTGTTACTGTTGATCTTTTTCATAACCATTCTAGTGGGCGTGAAGTGGTATTTTTTTTAATTTTTTATTTCTTTTTTTTTTTTTTTTTTTTTTTGCGGTACGCAGGCCTATCACTTTTGTGGCCTCTCCCGTTGCGGAGCACAGGCTCCGGACACGCAGACTCAGCACCCATGGCTCACGGGCCCAGCCGCTCCGCGGCATGTGGGATCTTATCGGACCGGGGCACGAACCCGTGTCCCCTGCATCGGCAGGCGGACTCTCAACCACTGCGCCACCAGGGAAGCCCTGAAGTGGTATTTCATAGCAATTTTGTTTTCTAATTTTTTAAAAGAAAGATATTTATTTATTTATTTATTTATGGCTGTTTTGGGTCTTTGTTGCTGCCCATGGGCTTTCTCTAGTTGTGGAGAGCAGGGGCTAGTCTTCTTTGTGGTGCACAGGCTTCTCATTGCAGTGGCTTCTCTTATTGCGGAGCACAGGCTCTAGATGTACGGGCTTCAGTAGTTGTGGCACGTGTGTTGAATAGTTGTGGCTCGTGGGCTCTAGAGCTCAGGATCATTGGTCGTGGCACATGGGCTTAGTTGCTCTGCGACATGTGGAATCTTCTTGGACCAGGGCTCGAACCTGTGTCCCCTGCATTGGCAGGCGAATTCTTAACCACTGTGCCACCAGGGAAGTCCCTTGTAGTAATTTTGACTTGCATTTCCTAATAAGTAATTCTGTTGATCACCTTTTCATCTGCTTATTGGCCATTTGTATATTTTCCTTGGATAAATGTCTATTCAGAATCTTTGCTCATTTAAACCTTGGATTATATGACATTTTGGTAGTGAATTGTAATACTTCTTTATATATTCTAGATATACATCTCGTATCCATTATGGAATTTTCAAAACTTTTCTGCCATTCTGTTAGTTGTGTTTTCACTTTCTTGATGGTGTTCTTTGCAGTAAAAAAGTTTTTTTTAATTTTGATGATGTTCACTTTATTTTTTCTTTTGTTGTTTGTGTTTCTGATGTCATATCTAAGAATTCATTGCCTATCCAAGGTCACAAAGATTTACAGCTACCTTTTCTTCTAAGAGTTTTATAGTCTTACCAGTTACACTTCTGTCTTTGAGGCATTTTGAGCTAATTTTTGTATATGGTGTGAGGTAGGAGTCCAGGTTCATTCTTTCTCATGTGGATATTGACTTGACCCAAAACCATTTGCTGAAAAGGCTATTGTTGGCAGTTTCTTACCCTACCCCTGCCAGAGTAGTCTCACTCTGGCAACTTCTAGCAGAGCAGACATGGAGTTGAGGTGAGCTGTCTTTGGTGGCAGTTGCACCATAACCACACTCCAAGTTTTCACTTGTGATTATCTGTTCAGTCTCAGTGACATTAATTTGGACCACTTACAGAAACTTATGGGATTCCTTAGCTAGAGTAGCATTTCATTGTTGCAGAGAGGTAGTGGAGAGTTAATGGGTCACATTATGGGTAAAGCAGAAGACTCAGTATCTAGTGAAGAATGGTATGGGCATGTCACAGCTCTGTCTGTTGCCCCACAATTTTAATGCCTTGGTTTGGCTACTAAACTTATGGAGTTATTACAGGAGATTTCAGAAAAGGACGAGACAAGGATGTCTACATTCTTCTTCAGTATTTCACTGGAAATCCTAGACAGCATAGTAAAGCATGAAAAATAAAAACATATGAGAATTGAGAAGAAACAAAACTGTTATTTTGCCCAGATATGACTGTACAAATAGAAAATCCACAAGACTCTTCAAATAAATGTTTAAACTTAATGAAAGTTAAGCAAAGTTGCTTCATATAAAGTTAGTATAAAAATCAGTTGCATTTCTACATATAAACACATTAAATACTTAGGAAAAGTAACAAAAGCGGTACAAGACTTCTCTGAAGTTTATAGAAATTTATTGAGAAATAGTAAAGATGGCCTGCCCAAGTGGAGAGATAAACTGCATATGTGAATTAGAGAATTAGATATTATAAAACTGTTAATTCTCCCCAAATTGATCCACAGATCCAGTGTAATTGCAATCAAAATCCCAATTATTTTTGTGGGACTTGTTAAGCTGATTTTTAAACACAAGGGAATGGAAAGAGCCAAAAAGAGACAAGATATTCTTGAACAACCACAAAATGGGCTAACCTGCCCCTCCAGATGTCAAGCTGCAATAAATCAGACGGTGTATTAATGCTGGAGTAGTTGTGTAAACCGTGGAACAGAATTTGAGAAACAGATCCAGGAATACGTGGACTTTGACATACCTTAGAGGAGGCATTGCAGATCAGTGGTGAATGGATAGACTTTTCATAAAGGGAGTGGGACATTTGGCTATCCATATAGGAAGAAAAGTTTCCCAGATTACTACCTTATCATACAAACAAAAAAAATCAATTCTAGATTTATTAAAAACCTAGATGTGAAAAGCAAAGCTAAAAAGCCTTTTGAAGATAACATAAGAGAGTGTCTCTATGACCTCAGGGTAGAAAAGACCTTATTAAACAAGTCATTAAAAACTGAGAACTGTAAAGGAAAAGTTTTACATTCAAGTTCATTGAAGTGGAGTAACTTTCTTCATCAAAAGATACCATAAGGATAATAATAAGTCACAAATTGGAAAAAGATATTTGCAAAAACATTACACATGGTTGAATATCTAGAATACACAAAGAACTACAGCTGGGAAAAAAAGAAAAATAAAAAAATAAGTGAAAGACCAATAAATACTGCACAAAAGGAGAAAAACTAAATGGCCAATAAACAAACATTTATTCAGCCTTGTTAGTAATCAGAAATGCAAATTAAAATCACACTGAGACACCATTACACCATAAAATTAGCAAAAATTAAAGTGTCTGATACACCAAGCATTGGTACTGTGGCAATTGGAGTCTGAACCATTTCTGTGGGAGTGTAAGGTGATAAAAGTAGGTTGGAAAACAATTTGACAGTATCTACTAAAATCCAAAATCCTGTATGCATACCCCTATGACTCAGCAATGACATTCCTAACTATAGACCTTAGATATTCCACCATGAGAGATACAACAAAAATATTCATAGTGGCATAGTTTGTAATAGTGAAAACCAGAAATGTTTATCAATAGGACCGTTGACAACTTGTGGTATATTCATACAATGAAATATGAAACAATAGTGATAATGAACAAGCTCAGCTACGCATGAGGCAGACCCACACAGTATTGACTGAGAGAGGCAAATCTCAAAAGACTGTATAAAGTATGATTCCATTTATATGTAGTTCATAAACAGGAGAAATTAAACAATAATAGATGGTAAATCTGTAGCAAGAAGTAAAGAGATAATGACCACAAGAGTCAGGATGTGGAGACCTCTGGGTGTGCAAGGGATGTTACTTGCTGGAGAGATCTGAGGGCTTCAGGGCTGTGATCAGTGTCCTATAGCTAAACTCAGGTCATGGCCACATGAAGCCTTTGCTTCATAATCTTTCATTTTTACATATGGGTGAAAACATTGTATGCTATGATTAATTTGTAAAATGAACATGTCAATTACTATGACATAAAATACACAGTAATGTTTTTAAGCCAAGAAGCAGAATTGTGGTACAAAAATGCTTTTTTTGAGCTTGTTTTTTAAGAAAACATGTAGGTTTTGAAATATTAGCATACAAACAATATCATCTTTTTGTACTGCAAAAGAATTGTCATAAATCCTATGTAATAAAAATTGATATTATGGCATAAAAAAGGCGATTGTTTTCCCACTGAATTGTTTCCCCACTGGCTTAGCACCCTTGGTGAAAATCAGTTGACCATAAATATTTTAGTTTATTTCTGTAGTCTCAATTCTGTTCTGTTGACCTATAGGTCTATTATGCCAGTATCACACTGTCTTGATTAATATTTTGAAATAGGGAAATGTAAGTTCTCCAACTTTGTTCTTTCTCATGATTGTTTTGGAAATTCTAGTTCTTTTCTATTTCTGTGTGAATTTTAAGATCAGCTTGTCTATTTTGCAAAGAAAGCTGGGATTTTAATAGGTATTGCATTGAATCTGTAGGTCAATTTGGAGAATATTGCTATCCTAACTGTATCAAGTCTTCTGATTCATGAACATGGGATGTCTTCTCATTTCTTTTGGTGCTCTTAATTTCTTTCTACAATGTATTTTAGTTTTCAGAGTATATATTTTGCACTTATTTTATTAAATTTATTCCTATGTACTTTATTTTTAGGATGCTATTACAAGTGTAATGGTTTTCTAAATTTCATTTTCAGTTTGTTCGTTGCTACTGTATAGAAAGATAATTGATTTTTAAATGTTGATTGTGTATCTTGCAATCATCCTGAACTTGTTTGTTAGTTCTGCTATAATTTTAGTGCATTCCATAGGATTTTCTATATATAAGATCATGTCATCTGCAAATAGAGATAGTTTTACTTCTTCCTTTCCAGTCAGGATGCCTTTTATTTCATTGTCTTGCTTAATTGCCCTGCCTAAAACTTCCAGTACAACGTTGAATAAAAGTGGCTAAAATAGACATCCTGTCTTGTTTCTGATCTCAGGGAGAAAGCATTCAGTCTTTCACCATTTAGTATAACTTTAACTGTGGATTTTTCCTGGGTGCTCTTTCTTAGTTGGAGGAAATTAATGCCCCTCCCTTTAACCCATTGATTACCAGCGTGGATTTAGGAGGTCCTGCTACTTTGGAAAGTGCAGCCTTTTTCTTAAATCTTACTCCACTTTATGCCTCTAAGAGATGCATGATTTTGGAAAGACTACAAACTTCTTAGTTCGAAGAGGATCCTCCTTGTTCTTCACTCCACATATAATGAGCCTCCATGGCAAAATAAGCTCTTTGGATCCTTTATTCCCTACAGACCAGACTTCTTAAGTTATCAGGCCATGGGTGACAAACACATTTCATTTCCTGTGATAATTCTGATATTTTGGTAGTAGCTTCCTGAAGCCAAGGGATCTGAGGCTATGTATAGCCTCAGTGCTGTCATTAATTAGTGATGTCTGCCACTGGTCTGCTAGTATGGAAGTGGGCAAATAGATACAACCCCTGGAGTAGGCTCTGCCTGTGCCTCAGTCAATTCCAGTGTCTCTTTGTTTTAAGTCTTTGTCCGCCTTGCTGCTTCTGCATAATTTGGTCTTGTGGCCCCATACTCCTTTATACAGCCTTCTCTTCCCTGGTTCTCTGTTACAAAGCAGTATTCCAGGTCTCCTATAAATTCTCTGCCCTTCCCTCCTCTGACTCTTCTGTCAACATATCCCTCTAGCTTTCTAAACTGAACCTTGGATCCTTTTCTGTATCTTCCATGTTTATACTTAGCATGTTCAATCTTTCCTGTAGCTTTCTCCTCAAATGGAGTGTATTTATAATGGCTGTTTTAACGTCCTTGTTTGCTAATTTTATGATTTCCGTAATTTCTGAGGCTGTTTCTGTTGATTTTTTTCCTCCTTGCTTAAGAGTTCTATCTTACTGATTCTTTGCATGTCTGATAATTTTTATTGGATGTTGGATATTATAAATTTTATATTGTTGGGTGCTGGATTTTACTGTGTTCCTTTAAATATTATTGAACTTTGAACTGGGATGCAGTCAACTGGAAGCAGTTTGATCCTTTTGAAGCTTGCTTTATGCTTTATTAGGATAGTGTCAGTGCAGCCTTTAGCCTAGGGCAAATTTTGTCCCACTACTGAGGCGCAATACACTTATGAGGGCGCTAATTAATGCCCCATGTATTACAAGATCTTCCCACTCTGCTGCTGTCCATTTGTGTGCTTCTGGGGATAGTTCTTCCTACTTTATTTTTCAGTGATTCTTTCCTTGGTCTTGGGTAGTTTCTTCCCCATATATGAGCAGATGAATACCCAGCTGAAGACACGAGGGGACCCTTCTGAAGACCTCTGGATCTCTCTCCTGTGCAGCTCTCTGGTATTTTTTCTCCATAAGTTTTAACTGCTTCGGTCTCCGCACACTATGATCTCTGTCTCTTCAACACACAGAAGTCACTGGGCTCTGTTTGTATTCCCCGTCCTTGCACTGCAGCACAGAGATCCTCTCCAGGCAGTAATCTAGGGCAGTTGTCGTGTTTGCCTTACTTGTTCCCCTTCTCTCAGCGATCGCAGTCCTGCACGGCCTGTTGTCCAGTGTCTGTGAACTATTTTTTTCATATATTTTGTCCAGTTCTCTAGTGGTTTAATTTGATTCCTTTTACTCCATCATGGTTGGAAGCAGAAGTTGTTAATACATATTGGAGATGTCAGATTGAATTTACAGTGACCCCTCAGTGCTGATTTTTCAGATTATTAAAATTCAGAGTAGCTTATATATATTTACCTAAAGTCAGTAAAGAGAGCGTGTATAAAAGGATATCTTTTTTGAACCTGGCAGTTAGTAGAAGTATCTAGAAGATAAGACATTTTGTTTTCTGAACGACTGGGAAGATGCAAAGCCATTTAAAGCACTGACTCGCTCTAACAACATACTGGTTAAGGGGACATTTAGCAGCAGAAATGACTCATCTGAGACTATGCAACGAATCCAATTACTCCAGGTCCCAAATGGTAGGAATTGAAACTCATCTGTTACTAGGGTTGTAGGTAGAAGAGGGTAGTGCATAGGTTGAGAGGCTTCACATCTCCATTTTCTTGTACGTTCCCTACTCCTGGAGCTGCCTTCCCTTTTTCTTAATGCATGTGTAGAGACCCAGGTCGTATCAATGATCTCTGGACAATAAGAGCTGCCATTTATCCAGCACTTACTATGCGCCTTGCACTGTAATAAGTACTTTATATATTCTCTTTCACTGAATCCTCACATTGTGCTACTACTATTATCATTTTAGAGGTGAAGCAACTCAGATACAGAGAGGTTCAATTATGTACTTAAAGGCCATACAGCTAGTAAGTGGCTGAGCTAGGACCAGAACCCACACCTTTTGGGTGCCATAATCTGTATTTTTGCCTTCATATCTCCATCTGAATTGTTAAGAAAGCTAGGCTTTCCTGTTTTTCCATATTAATTTCTACATCATCTGGCATCTTTCTACCCACCCCCCATATCTATTTTAGGCTACCCCTGGCCCAGGAAGAGCATGGATGTTACTCAATAACAGGTATCTCTCAATCTCTAAAATGTTCCCCATTCTGATTGAGTTCCATCTTACAGTTCTAGGTGGTGGACTTATTGTCTCCTGCTCAGACCCTGCTCATTTCTGCCTTTATTTATTTATTTTCATAAATTTATTTATTTTATTTATTTATTTTTGGCTGCATTGGGTCTCTGTTGCTGCGCACAGGCTTTCTGTAGTTGTGGCGAGCGGGGGCCACTCTTTGTTGCGGTGCACGGGCTTCTCACTGCGGTGGCTTCTCCAGTTGTGGAGCATAGGCTCTAAGCGTGCAGGCTTCAGTAGTTGTGGCGCGTGGGCTCAGTAGTCGTGGCACGTGGGCTCAGTAGTTGTGGCACACGGGCTTAGCTGCTCCACGGCATGTGGGGATCTTCCTGGACCAGGGCTCGAACCCGTGTCCCCCGCATTGGCAGGCAGTTTCTTAACCACTGCACCACCAGGGAAGCCCTCATTTCTGCCTTTAAATCTCATGTTCCTTCAAAGCTCAAGACTTGGCTCTTTCATGTTGTCTTTCTTGGTGGACCACGTCCTGCAGAAATCTTTCTGATACTTATCAGCACTTGCTTTGGATTTGGTTACATGGTCTTTCTGACTTTCTCATGTGGTACACTGACTCTCTGGCTGTTTATGACATATCACCCCTATATTTATATTATAACCTGCTCCAAATTCCCAATCATAAAGTATTCACTGAGTTCTTAATATGAGCAAACAATGAATTTAACATTACCTTTAATAAGAGAGGCAATCTTTCCACTCTTAATGTTTATTAGTCCTCCAGTTATTTAGTACGGGGATCTGCCAGGGGACAAGATTAGAATGATGCTCCTATAGAAGCAAAAGAGGCACCTGAGTTGTGTAAATAGTTTTCATCAAGCTCGTGCACTATACACTGTAGGCATGCAGAGTCACTCAGTCCATTGATAAGACCTAAGGCAACAGATTAGAAACCACAGGCCGGTGTCCCTAGGCAGAAGGGACAGTTGGTAGCAGAAAGAGGAAACAGGTTAATCTAACAAGTACAACCAGCTGCTAAGATAGTTGTTTCCATGTCAATATCATCATTGAGCATCATGTTATAACTGGCCACGGCGATAGATGTTCCTAAAGACCCTGAGGCAGGGCTTCCCCGGTGGCGCAGTGGTTGGGAGTCCGCCTGTTGATGCAGGGGACGCGGGTTCGTGTCCCGGTCCGGGAAGATCCCACATGCCGCGGAGCGGCTGGGCCCGTGAGCCATGGCCGCTGAGCCTGTGCTTCCGGAGTCTGCGCTCCGCAACGGGAGAGGCCACAACAGTGTGAGGCCCGCATACCGAAAAAAAAAAAAAAAAAAAAAAAAAAGACCCTGAGGCAAATGTATATAAAGTCCTCATCAAATGCCTGACACATGTAAAGCACTGAATAAAGCTCACACACACATATTTGAATGAAAAAGCTATTATAATCATTATACTTTATATATATCATCATATACAGTATACTATATGTATACTATACGCACTATACTCTGACTTCTTTACAGTCAGAGAAGTATAAAAGGCACATCTTCGAATAATTTCCATGGAAGTAGTTAGACGTTAAAGATGATTGTAGTTCATTGAGAAGTACCTTCAGTTATCACAGTGGAACACTGCTTTCTCCAATGCGGCTGAAAGAATGAGGAGCCACTGTGTTTCACAAAAGAAGAATTTCTTCTCTCTACACGGTCAGATTAATGAACACACTTTAAACTAAAATTATGCAATTGCTGTGTTCTTCTTGGTGGCATGCTCTCTGTGCTAAATTTAAGTGCCAGTGAAAGGTAATGGGTTAGGGGAGGAAAAGTTTCATTTTGTTAGTTTACTGGAGTAGTGAAACTCAAAGGATCAGTGATAGAGTTTGGCCTGAGTGAGCAGGAGAAGGAAGAGGTTCTGGTTTTATAGGTAAAATAAAATGGGCTGCACTTGAAGTGAAATTTGAAGATATATATGCACTTAGTTTTCTTGGCAATATTCTGTTTCTCACATGAAACTGGACTTCCTGCCCTTCAGCCCATGTTCTCCCTTTGGAAACTGTATCATCTTTTAAAATGTAGTAGGTGGCTTTCCTAGTCATCTTTTCCATTACAGAAAAATAGGTCTATTTTTTCTTTGTAATTTGAAAGCTATTGTGGCTGTGTTGTGATGCCATAGCCCCAGAATGGACTTCACATGTGTCACCTGTAATTCCATCACAAGCACCCCAGTGTCGGCCTGCTGGGTGCCAGAGGTGAATCGGGACATCTCCACATTATGCAAAGCCCCAAGCACATCAAATAGAGAAGCTAGGCGAGTTGTGGATGAAGCTCCTGTGATGAGGTGGAAGGAGCACTGAATTTGCAGCCTAAAGGCCTGGATTCTGGACCTGGCTCTGTCCCTGACCATTTGGAGGCAGGGGAAGTGTAGAAACTTCCTGAAGCACATTCAAAGACCCCTGCTTAGAATGTCACCAATGTCAGGCTGAAGTCACAAGTAGAGTAAAAGTGTTATAACATGGCGCATTCCGTCACCTAAATTTTTACGAAGATTTTTTTTTTTTTTTTTTTTTTTTTGCGGTACGCGGGCCTCTCACTGCTGTGGCCTCTCCCTTTGCGGAGCACAGGCTCCGGACGCGCAGGCTCAGCGGCCATGGCTCACGGGCCTAGCTGCTCCGCGGCATGCGGGATCTTCCCGGACCGGGGCACGAACCCGTGTCCCCTGCATCGGCAGGCGGACTCTCAACCACTGCGCCACCAGGGAAGCCCGAAGATTTTGTGAAGGAACAAAACGTTTTGTCAATAGAACTGAGCATCATATTCAATACGGTCTTTCAAAGCAAAAGAACATTTTATCCTGTAAATATCACTTCAACGATACTTTTGTTTAACATGCCCAATCACGTTATAATATTCTTGAGCCCCCTTGTATTTCTGACAGCAGATGCTCTTGCTAATCAAAATGTGGTCCATGGATCAGCAGCTGTGGCATCACCTGGAAACTTGGTGGAAACACAGAATCCCAGGTCTCATCCCAGAGGTACTGGCTCAAGATCTGCATTTTACAAGATTCCCAGTTGATGCATATACACATGACATTTGAGAAACATGGATGGGTATGGTAGAGACATCAGGGCCTAAAGAAGCAGTGAGATGTGGTAGAATGAGGACCTAGGCTCTGAGACCAAGCTCTATTATTTGCTAGCACGTGATTGTGGGCAAATCCCTCAACTTCTGTAAGGATGCTTCCTCAACTCTCTCTATATAGATAGACGTGCATTTTCTGAGCAAAGAATCTGGAATTGTTCATCACACTCTCCTTGGACCTGTGAACTAAAGTAAGTTAAGAACCACTGCATTTTTTTTTAAAAGCTGAAACAAACCTTTTTTCTACTTTCCATCTTTATTTATTTATTTTTGGCTGTGTTGGGTCTTCGTTTCCGTGCGAGGGCTTTCTCTAGTTGCGGCAAGCGGGGGCCACTCTTCATCGCGGCGCGCGGGCCTCTCACTATCGCGGCCTCTCTTGCTGCGGAGCACAGGCTCCAGACGCGCAGGCTCAGTAGTTGTGGCACACGGGCCTAGTTGCTCCGCGGCATGTGGGATCCTCCCGGACCGGGGCTTGAACCCGTGTCCCCTGCATTGGCAGGCGGATTCTCAACCACTGCGGCACCAGGCAAGCCCAGAACCACTGCATTTTTAAGATTAACTTAATATGTGCTCTGCAAACAGATTGTACCTTCTTTTTTTCTTTCCCCTGTGCTGTTTGATTCCACTTATACGAGGTGCGTAGAGTATTCAAATTCATAGAGTCAGAAAGTACACTGGTAGATGCCAGGGGCCGGGGGGTGGGGAGGGGGGAGGGGGAATGGGGAATTCATGTTTAAAGGGGACAGAGTTTCAGTTTAGGAAGGTGAAAAATTCAGGAGATGGATGGTGGTGAGAGCTGCACGACAGCGTGAATGTACTTAGCACCCCTGAACTGTACAGTTAAATAGGGTTAAAATAGTATGTTTTATATTATGTGACTTTTACCACAATGAAAAAACATTCAAAAAATAAAAGGAGGTGTTGAATTAAAAAAAAAAAAAGGAAGAACCACTGCTACAGCAGAAATGTGCCCTCCTTCAAATGGTTCTGGAACTTCCCTGTTACCAAAGCCTTGACCAAGAAGGGTACATAGTAATATATACAATTTATTTGTATCAGAGGCTGTGAGTTCCCAGGCTGCTGACTACATAATTGAAGCCCTTTGAAGATGCCAGTTGAGAGGTGTAATTAGGTAAAAATAAATGTACTAGACCCTTTAGATAACTTTCCTAATGACCGTCAGCCAAAGCCCAGGCAGAAGGACTCCCCGAGTTCCCTAGAGTTGAAAGGCAGTGACCTTCACCTTCCCTCCCCCGCCCTTGTGATTGTCATTGGAGCTGTACCTATGTGACAGCCTCAACCAGCAGCATGGTGGGAGTGAGGTCCATCTGTATTTGTCCAGGTTTCTTCACTTTCAACATCTGTAACCACAAAATGAGTTTGATCGGTATTGGATTATTAGTCACCAAGAAGTAATTACAGAATTAAAAATAAAAAACAATATATGCACACGGGCTTGTGGTACTCTAAGCACACCTAGCCATTCTGATGAGTCAAGCTGGAAACAGGTCTTACCCTGATAATGGCCATCAAAGCCCATACTTTAAACCAATATCCATTCATGTATACATTTCCATAGTTTTCATAGAGCTGAGTGCTTGGGAGCTATGGCCCTGGAGTCAGACTGCATGGATTAAAATTCGAAGTCTTCCACTTAATAGCTGTGTGACATTGGACATGGTACTCGTCCTCTCTGTTTCTTCTTCCTGCATCATGAGCATAATGATTGTAATAATGATATGCTGACCTCATAGGGTTGTTTTGAAGATTAAATGAAATAATTTCTGTAAAGCACACAGCCCAATGCCTGGCACACAGTAAGTATTCATAGTTATTATTATTCTCTAAGCCAAAAATCATGCGTCTTTTTTCACAGGAGCATTGGGTATGAGGAGTTAGTGTTGCTTATAAAGCTGAACTCTTGAAGTTAGTGGGGGAGAAATTAGAAATCTTTGTGTTATCTATCATAGTCTTTCTACCCATCACCTACTTACTTCTGCACTGATGACAGGTCTAATGCATCGCTGCTTCTCTGCTCTTCTAGCTTTCAGGATATGCATTTCTGCTCCATTTTCCTTCACTCAGGCACCCAGTAGCACAGTCACACATTTGATCTTTTTTAGTTTTATTTTTCCAGCTGTATTGAGATATGATCGACATACAACCCTGCGTAAATTTAAGGTGTATAACGTGATGCTCTGATACACGTATGTATTGTTATACGTATATACCACAGTAAGGTTAGTTGACACGTCCATCACCTCACATAGTTTTCTTTTTGTGTGTGTGGTGAGAACATTTAAGATCTACTCTCTAAGCAACTTTCAAGGACAGCTGACCCTTGAGCAACACGGGTTTGAATTGCAGGGGTCCACTTATAGGTATTTTTTTCCACTAAGTACGTAGTACTGTACGACAGGATCTGTGATTGGTTGAATCCGTGGATTCAGAGCACACATATGGAGGAACCACGGACACGTAGGGCTGACTGTAAAGTCATACGTGGCTTTTGGTGCCCCCAATCCCCGATTTGTTCAAGGGTCAGCTGTATACGATACAGTGTCGTTAACTATGGTCACCATGCTGAACACACGTTTGGTCGTATACTTTTTGTATATGGCTCCACTCCGAAGACCTCAACCTGTGACACGTTCGTTTCTGACTACATCCATCTCTTCCTTTCTCCCCTCCTGAACCTGCTCTTGGTGCCCTCAGGACTTGGTGGTCTTCATGTCTTTCCTTTTTGACTCAGTACGGAAGTTGCTCCCCATTTCCAATTGCACCCACCCACCAGGGGTTAAGCACTCACAAAGTTGATGAAATAGACTCTACTAAATTTATAATACGTCTTCTCAGATGAGATTCTTCTCTCTAAACTTCTTTACTGCATTTATTTTAATTTTGAGGTAGAGGGAGGTGGGAAAATGTGGAAGGAGCCAGGAAGACATGAAGGTGTGCTCGAGAGAAGGAAATATATCAGTGAACAAGCATCTTGTTAGCATTTGTGACGTAGCGGCAGGTCCTGGAGAAGTTTTGGCTCGCATCTGGAGACCTGGAGCATCCCTACAGAAGCTGGATACTGACTTGGCACTCATTTTGAAGAGGGGCTCCTGTGTTAGGTACAAGGTTGGATTAAAGTGTCCCCTGAAGTCTAGCTCAGTGTACCATTGGGAGTGTTGTGTTCTAATAGGCAAGAATAAGAAATGGAGGAGAAGTGCCAAGAGCAATAGTGATGGGAAAAGAGTTTCATGTCCCCACGGGTCCTTTGGCTGCTACGTTGACTGTTTCCCCATTAGTCAGTGAGCTGCAACAGCACAGAAAGTGAGTCTTTCTTTAAATCTTTTTTAAAAAATTGAGGTATAATTGACATTTGACATTCTGTTCGTTTCAAGGATACACTATGATGATTCAATATTTGTATATATTGCAAAATGATCACCACAGAAAGTGTGAGTCTTCTATTTGTATTTCCAGCGCCCAGAACAGAGGCTTGTACCCAGGATGTGTTCAGTTGATGTGTAATGGATAAAAATAAATTGAAGATTGAACTGAACTCCAAAGCTAAGGTTCCTTCTAGCCTGAAAGCATGGATTCCTCTGATTTCAACCATGACAGGTGTGGCTAAGTCTCCTGGAGGGAAAACCCTGTGCTCCTTTTGTTTTTAAGCACCTCTTTGTGGTTGGATAGTATAGGGTTTCAGTCAAGTCCTGGGAGGTTTGTCCCTGAATCCTGCATGCTGCAAGGACTCTGCACACAGACTCCCCCCACCGGCCCCCCAGCTGTCGCAGTGGGTGTTGCAGTGATGCCGTGCTGAGCCTATAGGCTCTGTGAGTGAACGATAGGGGTGAGGCGTGGTGGGGGGATGGTTTGCTGGGAGGCAGAGGGTGTAGGGGCAAAGGCAGAGCAAGAGGTTAGACCAAGGTGAGCCAGAAAGCCTGAGACTAGGCAGGATAGCTGAAGAGGGATACAGCCAACTCCAGCCTCAGACAGGCAGCACCGTTTAACTTACAGCTGGGAGTCAGATGGGTTTGGCCGGGGGGCGGGGGGGGGTCAGAGGACACTGCTAGGTTAGGACTGCAGGGGGGTGAATCTGCCCCAGGTGGCAAGTGTGAGGTCAGGACCAAGGGCGGAACTTGATCGCTAAGAACTCCAGAGTCCTTGGTTGGTTAAAAATGGAAATCTTGATTGAAAAACACCTGAGTACAAAAGCAATGCGTAACTATTGTAGGGAATTTGGAACATAAAGCAAAGCAAAAGAAGAAAGTACCAATCCCTTTGTGTCCTATCAGCCAGAGATGAGGTACTGGTAACATACTGGTGTTTTTTCTCCTAGTCTTTTTTTTTCCCCCTGTGTGTGCTAAAGTATGCATGGAGTATTACTACATTGCTAAAGAGCTTAGGCTACGGAATCAGATTGCCTGGGTTTGAATTCTAGCTCTGCCATTTAGTAACGGTGGGTCCTTGAATACAATTACTTACCCTTCCAGACTTTCAACTTCCTCATCTGTAAAAATCGGCACAGTGCCAATAACTGTCTCACAAGGATTGTGGTAAGAATTAAATAGGGTATGTACACCATGTAAAGCTTTCGCATAGAGCTTGATACATTGTGAGCATTCAGACATATCAGTCATTCAATGACTGTATTATATATGCTACATAATATATTATACATATGATGTTCATTCATGTAGTGATTATTTTGTTTTTAACCACCTCTTTGTGGTTGGATAGTATAGGTTTAAAGTCAAGTCCTGGGAGGTTGTCAGTTTCCTGTTGTACTTACCAGGATGGCACAGGATTTCAAATAATCTCCAAACAGTATGTTTCCAGGAGTTGAGATATAGCCATACTTTCTGTACAGACCATGGTCTGAAAGCACGTTACTCTTTAGAATAGGCATTCTTCTTTTTTACGCACTGGATTTCTTCACGGAGTGGCTGTTAGGCATTGGGAGGGGGCATTTCACACCTCAGCTTGCCTTAGCAGGACTCTAGTTACAAGGTGGAATTCCTCAAGAGGTTAGCCTTTGCGCTGTCAGCTACTTTGCATGTGGTTTAAGACTGGACCATAGAACTCACTGTTCTCCTGCTTAGGGAGAAAGAGGTTGAGAGCCCTGGAAACTGGGTTTTGCATTCCAGTTTGCTAATCAAACATAGATGTTAATTCCTTAAATGCTTGTAATTAGTAATTCTTGTGATTTGTGTTGCTTTTTGTCAGACAGTCTGGGGGGCTTGAAGCAAGTGGGGCATTGCTGGCTTTGGTGAAGTTTATTTCTTTTTTATGAAATTCTTCATCTTGGAAATGGGGTTTTCACATATTGCTTTCCCAGGCATCATTACTGATTTTCTGGGTTTTATTTCAGGAATGGGACTGGTTTGGGGTGCCAGGGAAGCATTTTGTGGTGCTCTATATTAAAGTTGTAACATCCAAGAAAATTGTCTGTATGTGGTGTCTAGGATGTGGTACCTTGTTGAAAATGTTCCAGATTTTGACAGTATGATGGGTTTATTATCCTTGATTTATATTCCAAATGATCTTATTTTCTTTTGATTAATATTTTGTGCAATTTTTGAGCTTCTATTTTGCTTTCTAGTTTCATTTCCATGCATTTCATTGGCATTTGCTATCATTCACCATCTTTGAGCATTCAAAAAAAAAAGCAAATACATTCTTTGTAGCCTAGAATCTCTCTTCATTTTAAAATTCACATTGAACATGAGCTGAACCAATTGCCGTAGCCTTGGTAGCAGCAGTTAGTTTACAACTGCTTATTGCTTGGAATAATACATCTTGCTAGCAGGTTTTCTTAAAAATCCTATCCTTCCAAATGACTGTTTTCCCCCCATCTTTAAAAAATACTCTTACTCTTGTGGTTCCATTCTCTTGGAATGTTATTCAATTCCATCTTCTACTTGATCTTCGAGGCTACCCCCTCTAAGAAGACTCTCCAAACTTCCCTCCCTCCATATTTGAAATGGATGGCTTCCTCAAGGCCTCTCTTACCTTCCTTGCCAAGGTGCCAGTGAACTCTTGGCTATCGTCGCCATTAGATTGGCAGGTACTTGAGAAAAGCAAGTATGCATATTGGATCTGGTTCCTACAGTGACTTGCAGAGTGCCTGACCCATGCATGTTTGTTGCACGAACAGCCTTCCTTATTATATTGAGCTGATGATCCTTTTGGAGAGCACTGGGTGAATCAAATGGAGTGTGTGAAACCGGATCTGACCATAAGTTGACAGAGCTGAAGGGTTAGAGTTGGAAGACTTAATTTAAGCCCCAGACCGGCTACTGATTAGTATTGTGACCTTCAGTTACTTCACTTTTCTGAGCCAGTTTCCTCATTTTATGTATTATACATATTAATAATACTTGATGTAGATGATTTGAAAAGTTGCTGTGAGGATTAAAAGAGCGAGTATATGTATAAACCTTTTAGTAACTGGAAGTGTATACACATGTAGTAAATTTCCATTTTGAGAGCCTCATTTTTCTCGATCTGTAAAAGAGAGATGATAATACCTACCTTCCTTATTGGGTTATTGTGAAGATTCAGTAAGGTAGCATAAGATAACATATGTGGAAGTGCTTAGCAAATAGTAGGTGTTTAATCACTGTTGCCTGGATGTGAATTCTCTTCTGTGGACTCTCCTGATGTGGGGCTTTCCCAGATCCTGAGGAATGTGTGTGGAAGTCAGGCTGCTTGTATCTTGGCTTGGACAGCTTTTTTCTTTTTTTTTTTCAGCCTTGCTAGCTCCAATTTCTTGCTTGAAATTGATGCATTTTATAAAATGCAAAGTAATTAAATTTCCTAGTACATGTTTCCAGTTCTTTGAATGGCAGCCAGTAAAAAAAAAAAAAAAAAGCTAAATATTATTCTTTTAGAATTCATGTCCTTGATGTGGAGGAAATATCATATTTACTCGCACATATTCCCACCTCGGATTTTGAGTAGAAAACTAAGAAAACTGTTTTCCCCTCTGACTTTCCCTCTTGAAGATGTTATTTGTGGCAGCTGCCAGCACAGGAGCGTGGCTTTCCTTTGCCAAGGTAAACCAAAGGTTAAAATCACAGAGTGAAGTAATCAGGCCCCTGCTGTTGGGCTTGCAGTCCTTCAGTGTTCTGACCCCTCCGCTTGTCTCTCACCTCCCTCCCACCGTAAAGGAGTATGTGTTCCTTCAGGACGATTCACCACCTCCCTCCTTCTATCCCTGTGTTTTCCACCTACACTTACTTCCAAAAACCTCTCCACCCTATGGTTGATGTTTCTTTCCAGGGACCAAAGGCAATCAAGCCTGAAAACTACAACTCAGTGGATAAACAAGGTCCTACTAGATAGCACAGGGAACTGTATTCCATATCCTGTGATAAACCATAATGGAAAAGAATATGAAAAAGAATGTGTAACTGAATCACTTTGCTGTACAGCAGAAAGTAACACAACGTTGTACATCAACTATACTGCAATTAAAAAAAAACCCCACTAAAATTCACAAGAAAAGGCAATCCTAAATGTAACCCCACTCCATGCCCATTACCTGAAAATAAGCTGTTATTGTGTCTCCAGAATACCACTGAAAACTATTGAAAGAGAAAGGAAGGTCAGGAGATCCAGATTCCAATGAACATAGCACCTGGTGCCTGTGGAACTCTGGAAGGGTCTCAGTTCTTTAGTTAAACGGGGACTGGTATCTCAAAGGTTAATAAAGTTTGCCTAAGGTGACAGTGGTTTAGGCCTTCCATTCTCACATAAATTACCCATCCTGCAGTCCCCTTTGTCCCTTGACATTTTCACCACAAAGGAGCTAGGGGTGCTCGGAGGGATTACCTAAGCAAGCCCATATTTCTCACAGGAGGGATTATAGACCTGCAGTTTGGAAAAGAGGTATTTCAGGATTTTCTCAGTATTGAAGCCCCTCATTGTGGGACTGTGGTGCTTTTTAAATCCCTTGCATTGAAATGATCAACCAGTAAAACTTTCAGTTACAGCATGTTTTCCAAAGAAGCTGAGATTTTTCTTTTAATGACTCTCTCTTTGGATTTTTCGCTTCACATCCTTTTGGAGGCCCTGAGAGAGGATTTTTTTTTTTTAAGAATCTGAAAAAGAATTTATCGATGTCTTTCTGTAAGTGAATCAAGTGGGTGTACAGCAGCAAGAAACACAGCATTGAAAATCAGCTCTACCCCATTAGAAAAATATAGATAAATCACACACACAAAAAAAGAGAGTGAGAGAGAGAAATTCTTACAAAATTCATTCAGGGGCAGTGACGCAACTTGGTCCAACATCATCTGGACCCACAGCTGGCCTGGGTCCTACGGCTGGACACTCACGGGGCTGAGCGGCTTGGCGAGGATGTGCCCGCAAATGCAGCCCCAGGTTCCCATTCCATGGGTCCCAAATCTCCAGGTGCAGGGGACCCTTCCTACAGCTAAAACATGCCTGGGACACGCAGAGGATGGTGGACCATCTGGTCGGTAAGAGTTTGGAAAAGTCACCTCATCTCTGCATCTCCTGGTGGTCGGGCTCCCCCACTCCAGCTGAGGCAGTAGTTTTCGGGGCTAACAGCAAACAGGGAGTTGATATAAAACCAAGTGTGCCCTCACTCCTGATGGCTGCTCTGCCCCCGCCCCCCACAGAGTGTTATGTTCTTGAAAGTGTGCTGAATTTTAAAATAAAACATCCACTTCTCATCTCAGCCTTGGACACTTTGGCCTTAGGTGTGTTTTTCTACAGATATATTACATCCCCATTTCTATCAGCTAAAGAAAATGAATTCATTCAAGGTCTCCTCTGCCATCCATCAAGGGCCTCCGTTAGGAACTTTCCAGAAAGATCTGTGCTAATTGCAAGCTAACCAGTTACCTAGCCCATAACAAAATGCTCAGACATCTTGGGTGCTGCTTACAGATGGAGGGAGAGAGAGGAAGCGGCTGGCTGGGTTCCTTACTTTTTTCACAGGCCAGCCTGCTAATAACCTATGCGGATGGGGGACTTCGGGCCTGCTCATCAGCTCTCACACAGGGCTGGGCATGTAGGCACTGGGGCTCCATCTCCAGAGAGCTGAACTCTAACTCAGGGTCCTTGAACCCTTTATTTTATTTTTTAAAAATTATTTTTATTTATTTATTTATTTATTTTATTTTAAAAATTTATTATTATTATTATTTTTTTAACATCTTTATTGGAGTATAACTGTTTTACAATAGTGTGTTAGTTTCTCCTTTACAACAAAGTGAATCAGTTATACATATACATATGTTCCCATATCTCTTCCCTCTTGCGTCTCCCTCCCTCCCACCCTCCCTATCCCACCCCTCTAGGTGGTCAAACAGCACCGAGCTGATCTCCCTGTGCTGTACAGCTGCTTCCCACTAGCTATCTAATTTACGTTTGGTAGTGTGTATATGTCCCTGCCACTCTCTCACTTCGTCACACCCTTCCCCCTCCCCATATCTTCAAGTCCATGCTCTAGTAGGTCTGTGTTTTATTCCCATCCTACCACTAATCTCTTCATGACATTTTTTTTTTTTAGATTCCATATATATGTGTTAGCATACGGTATTTGTTTTTCTCCTTCTGACTTACTTCACTGTGTATGACAGACTCCAGGTCCATCCACCTCACTACAAATAACTCAGTTTCGTTTCTTTTTATGGCTGAGTAATATTCCATTGTATATATGTGCCACATCTTCCTTATCCATTCATCTGTTGATGGACACTTAGGTTGCTTATTTATTTATTTTATTTTTAAAATTTATTATTTTTTTAATTTTTTTTACCTTGAACCCTTTAAATCCTGAACTTGAACCTTGAACTGAAGGAAGCATTAAATATAAGCTCCATGTTTAAAAGCAATTGCACTTCTCCCCCACTCTCTGCTCCTCCCAGGGACAATGTTAGCACCTTGCAGTCCTGCTATTACTGCCAAGATGGCAAGACGTGCCACCGGCTGGGACCGTATTCTACAACCTGAACTACCCCCCCCCCCCGGGCACCTGTCCTGTGCCCCAGGCTTTGGCACTCCCTGCAGTTTCATTGCTTTGCCTGTGAATCATGCTTCTTGTTAGAGGGTAGCCAACGGCTTTCTTGTCACTAGGAAGTGGATTTCATTTCCTCTCCTCCCGGACTGCCGCTCTGTGATCCATGGCCCTCTCTGAGGTGGGGGGGGGGGCAATACCCCCGACTCTCTGCTGCTCACGTTCTGCCATGGGTTTCCCTTCTGGAAGCGGGGTAGGTGGGTGTGGGAGAGCCTCTCGCACATGGTGGAACAGACAGCCAAGTCCAGGGGGAGGCCTTTGGCAGTCACTTTGGCCCGGATATTGTGCTGGACCGAGACTGAGCTAGGATTTGGGTTTTCATTTTCACACAGCCGGTTTGAGGGGGTGGAAGCACAGGTGGGGTTCTGAGGACTCCTGAGTGGAGTAGCACTGGGGGCAGGGTTTGGTCTGAACCTTGAGAGAGTTCCCATAAGCACCTCCTGGAGGATCTGGCATCCTGGGCTGTGTGTGTGGAGGCTTTTTACCATGACCTGTCTCTTTGGCTTCTCTTATGCTCTAAGGAAGGTGTTTCACAATTGAAACAAAGTTGTATTGATGGTTCTGCTTATCGATGAAAATTCTTCCTTTTTGCAGGGGCAGCTCTAGGATAAATTCGTCTCGCCAGTTTTTATGGATCACTTGTTTGTCTAAAAGTACACACAGAGAATTCCCAAGGCCCGAGTGAGAATTGTGGGAAAGTGCCTTCTTGGATCTAGGGCAATTCTGCAGCTTCAGGGCAGAGGGCAGTGTACAAAGCCTCTGGCTGCTTGGGGAGAGATCTGGTGTTCGAGGGCTACTCTCAGGAAGTAGGAGGGAGTTGTAGAAAGCTGTCAACTGCTAAAGATGATGTCTCATCACTTGGGGGGACAGTTTGTCTGCTGTTAGGTCAGTGAAGCTGTGGATTCATGTTGCAGGAGCCTGAGTTGAGGGCTGCTCACAAGCTTAACCTCTGTCCAGGTCAGTTCTCTCCGCTCTGAGTCCCATAACCAAGTTCTTATTCTTTTTTTTTTTTTTTTTTTTTTCGGTATGCGGGCCTCTCACTGTTGTGGCCTCTCCCGTTGCGAAGCACAGGCTCCGGACGCGCAGGCCTAGCGGCCATGGCTCACGGGCTTAGTTGCTCCGCGGCATGTGGGATCTTCCCGGACCAGGGCACGAACCCGTGTCTCCTGCATCGGCAGGCGGATTCTCAACCACTGTGCCACCAGGGAAGCCCAAGTTCTTATTCTTGATCATTAAGTAGACTGACACTTCTGTTCTTAACCAGCTCATGTGTTTGCTTAACTGATGGCTGCTCATGTCATTAAAGCTATTCATTCATTCTCACTCTTGTTCAATCAACAAGTGTGTTCTAAAATCAAGTCTGTGCCGTGTATATAGTTGCATTAAGTATGAAGGATGCTTCGGGCAAACGCAGTTTAATGAAGTTTGCCACAGAGGCTTCTGTTTCTCAAGTATTTTAATATCTTTTCATAAGCAGAGGTCTGATGACAAGGGGAGATGACTGGAAATGAGAGCTTTGGACTAGCATAATATTTAAATGCATGAGCAAGGACCCAGAATCTCTTATTGTCCACCCATGGAATAACTGAGTTTCCTGTCTTCCCCGGGGGGAAATTTAATAGGATGAGTGGCGATAGAAAGAGCAGCAAGCTTATGTCACCAATACAGTAGAAAGAGTGATCTGGAGCAGCGGTCCCCAGCCTTTTTGGCACCAAGGACCAGTTTTGTGGAAGACAGTTTTTCCACGGATCGGGGCAGGGGGGATGGTTCAGGAGGTGATGCGAGCGGTGGGGAGCAGCACGTGAAGCTTGGCTCTTTGCCTGCTGCTCACCTCCTGCTGTGCGGCCTGGTTCCTAACAGGCCACGGACCGGACCAGCACCTGTCCGAGGCCCCGGGGGTTGGGGACCCCTGACCTGGAGCATCCTGCTCTGGCCATGTGGTTCTGTGGTGGCAGCAAGACAGCGAAACAGAGGAGTTGGTACATTACATAGACTTGTCACTGAGTACGCGGTCACAAAATGGCCATGTTACACAATTCGGTGCCAAAGCTTCCCCTTCCTTTCTAAGTTTTTTTTTTTTTTTTTTTTTTTTAATTCCCGAGAGGTTTAATTGGCCTTAATAGCGCATTGCCTTTACTCCTGAGGGCTCGAGGAAGGAAGCACTTGGACCTCTGCAGAACTTTGATCAGCTTGTCCAGAAAGAAAGCATTTTACTGATTGATTGTTTCATGGCTATCTTTTTTTTTTTTAATTGTTCTAAGTGTCTATGTTGTAAAGCGTCTTGGTATGATGTGATTCTGAAATGATCTCACAATGATTTATTTATTTTTCTTACTTTCAAAAACAGCAATCTTGGTAGTTTCTTAGTATCCCAAAGGAACAGGGAATCAGCTTCTGTCTTAGCAGTCCATTCGGGCTGCTATAGCAGAATACTATATACGTTCATTTCTCACAGTTCTGAAGGCTGGAGAGTGTTAGGTTAGGGCACTGGCAAATTAGGTGTGTGGTGAGAACTCACTTCCTGGTTCATAGACTGCCGTCGTCTAGCTGTGTTCTCACGTGGCTGAAGGAGTCTCTCTGAGGTCTATAAAAGGGCACTAATCCCATTCATGAGGGCTCCATCCTCATGACTTAATCACCTCCCAAGGGCCCCACCTCCAAATACCATCACACTGGGAGTTAGGATGACACATATGAATTTGGGTGGGGGGTGGGGGGTACAAACATTCAGTCTATAGCAGCTTCTTGTGACCTTTTTCTGGTTGTGAATATTAAATATTTTAAATAATAAGCGAATCTGCAGAGTTCATATGATCATATTAAGGGATTCTGTTAAGTTACAAGATTTATTGTTATGTTTGCAAAATAGTACTGAGGCACTTGATCTGTTTCAGAAGCACTCCACTGGGAATCAGTGCACATGGGTTTTGTGACTCTGCCACTAATTAGCTGAGACCTTGGGTAAGTCACTTCCCCTCTCTTCCCAGTCAGCGTCCTGATCTGTAAAAATGAGGGGTTTCTTAGTCCCCTCTAAGTCCCTCACCAGCTTTAACATTTTAAGGTTTAAAAAAAGCCCATAGGAGACAGCCTAGTCTTTGGAATCTTTTCCATATTGGTAGCTTAAACAAATGGAGAGGTAGTTGAAAGACTGACTTGAAAATCTAGTACAAGCACTTTACCTATATGGGGTTTTTAACTGATTTCTTGAGTAAGACCATGATCAATTCCCAGTTCTCTGCACCAGTAAAGGACAACTGATGTGGGTCAGTTGAAGGTCTTCCCCACCTGCACTCCCACCTCCAGTAGTTCTAACTTTTGTGCCTCAGGGTGATATTGGAATGTGTTCATGTCTTTGCATATACAACTAATCATGGTGAGAAGTGCCCCCTAGGAAGATGTTTGGAGGCAAGGGAAGATAGTGGCCAGGGGAGTATCTTCATACTGTTGGCAACTTAAGGAATATTAGGCTCACCAAGAGTTTGTCACACTTTGGAGGAATGATTTTAACCAAATTTGTAAGACACTGCTCTATAACTATAAAGTGCCTTTTCATTCATTTGCTAATTATATTGTCAACTGACACTGATTTCTCAGACCCTTAAGATGGTACCCTTTAGTGGGGATTCCACTTGGGACACCAAGTTCTAAACTAGTGAATGCTCCATGGATAATATTTCCACGAATATGATCTTTTTTTCCAGTAGAGATTGTTCTGCTGAGACGCCAAATCTCAATCCTGAAGAATCAGAGCACCTTTTGGAGTTATTTTCCAAGGCTGCGCACATGCTTGTCCACCTTGATTAGACTGATGTATTCCTTCTGCTTCCTAAGCCACTGATTTATAAATGGTCTCTTGCTGTGAGGTACAAATACGAGTTCTTGATTAAGACCCTTTTCATTTTACCAGTAGAGACTTTAATATTTATTTGAAAACACGTGTAGGTCACACTTTTACTACTACAACAACAGGTACCAGAAAGTGTTTACTGTGTGCCGGGTTGTGTGCTAAGTGCTTTCCATGAAGTATCTTCTTTAGTCACCACATCAACCCAGATGCAGATCTGTCCAAGAGAAATTTCTGCAATGATGGAAATGTTCCACAATACCAGTATTATCCAACTCTGGTAGCCACTAGCACATGTGAATACTGAGCACTTGAAATATTTCTAGGGGAACCAAGAAGTTGATGTATTAATTCTGTTTGATTGTGATTCATTAAAATGTAAGCAGACAGTGTGACCAGTATTGAACGATGCAGGTATGAGGTATAAGTACTTTCATTATTCTCACTTTACATGTAAAGAAGCTATGGATCGAAGAGGCTAAATAATTTTCTCAAGGTCACAGAGCTAGCAGATGGCAGAGCAGAGATTTGATTCTCAAGCCAGTGTCCTTATTTCGTTGCTATTCTGTGGTCGCCTTAGACAGTGCCCCTTCTGTTGTGTCCAGTTTGTGAAGAAACACCTGGATCCCGTACACTTGTAATTAACCAAAGAAAGAAAGCTGATAAATACAAAATAAAGGACAACAGTCATTAAAACAGCATGAACCTGGTCCCCCAATAGTATTATGGCTAATGGAACAGAGGAAAAGGTATATAGATATGAAAAGAGATAACATTGTATTGTGTGATTGAAATTGGCTAAGTGAGCAGAACTTAAATATTCTCACCAAAAAAAGAAACACAGATAAATATGTGAGGTGGTGGATGTGCTAATTAACTAGGACAGAGGAATCCTTTCATAATATATTCGTATATCAGATCATCATGATGTACACATTATATATCTTACAGTTTTGTCAATTATCTCTTAATAAAGCTCAAAGAAATTAAAAAAGGAAAAAAAGAAAACAGATGTTTGTTATATTTATATTCATATACGTATATAAATTGAATACATGGTAAACTGGACATCATGAAAGAATTAAGGAAGAGAAGAGCTACTTGACTGGTTTGGGGAAAACTGGTTATCAAATAAATAAACATAAGCTCCTAACCTGATCTATTATAGGAAAATGGATTCCAAAAGGCATATGATTCAATTATTAAAGAATAAACTTATTTAAAATAATCAAATCACAAGAAAAAAAGCGGCCGAAAATTCATTTAAGAAACCATCTGTTATGTGGTAAGTTCTGAAGAAATCATGAAGGAAAAAAATTACGGATTTGACTACTTTAGAAGTAAAGACTTAATGAACGATAAAAATATACTTAGAATAAAAAGGACAACAGATTTGGGGGATATTTGCAACAAATAAGACAGAAAAGGGTGCTAATTAGATTTTCAGTAAGAAAAACCTTAGGACACTCAGGTAAGTTAATGGAAAAGAACATGAACAATTGACATAACAAGGGATGCAAGTGGTGAATAAAACTTAGGAGGAACAGTTGAAATGGGGCTTTTCAAAGAGGTACAAGTTAAGTGATGACAAGACAGCATCTTACACCTTTGGAATTTAGAAAAATTTAAGAAAATAATAATTCTCTGTGTTGGAGAGAAGGTGGTAAAACTGATGTATTTATATGTTGTGGCAGCTGAAGTTATTCTGATTTAGAAAACAAATTTGATAAAATAATCAAGAATCATAAAAACGTTTATTACCTCTTACTTAATGATCCCCTCCAAAAATTTATCTGAAGAAAAAACCCTTAAGGAAAAATTTACCTCCTGCCACCAATAAATCTTGAAAGTGGAAAACAAGTCTACATATTGATTGAATTTGTGAAGATTAAAAATTATAGCATTAGTCCTAATAAGGAAAGAAAGGGAAGCAATAGAAAATATCCAGTCATTGGTGGAGATGGTTAAGTAAATTATGATAGGTACACTCGAAGGAATATTATACATCTGTTAAAACGATCATTACAGCCACTGTGTAGGAACATGGAAAATGGTCATAGTGGCAAATGAAAAACAGTAGGATGCAGATTCATACCTGGGCTAAGTAATATTTCAACCATGTCCCAAGATACACATGCATATGGACCCAGACTACAGAGGAACTCAGGGAAATGAAAACAGTTGGTATATTAGGGTCATGGGATTGTGGGTGATTTATTTTTCTTTTTCTTACCAATGTCCTATTTAGCAATGAATAAAAATATAGAAATGCAAACATGAACAGGCAGTCGCAGACGTGAATTATATTCATAAAGCACTGTTGCTTGTTGGAAGCTGCCCCCTTTCCCCCTTTGTCCTCAGACTCCTCGTTTAGATGAGCAGCAAGTGACTGGAATTATCTGACCTTCATTGGAACACAATCAGTAGAAGAAAGTACTGTTCTATGTGAAGAGATTTATTCTGTGATGGTTGGCAGGAGAAAGGATGTACAAAGACTCTGTGTGGGCAGATTCAGCAGAGGTGGTGGCAATGAAAGAGGAGGCCATCTGGTAGAACGTGCTGTGGCAAATTAAACTGCAGATTATGAACATGAAATACCAGAAGAAAATCCAAATGCAGTGGACTTGGAAAGAGCCCAGCTGAAGCACTATAAAACAAATCAACTACAGACTAACAGTATGCCACTCATACGCTCAGATATGCCCATTACCAAGGAGAACATCATTCAAGCCACATTTTGCAGACCACATTCTATGTGGATTTCCCTTAGGGGAAAAATATCAACAAACTGCCCCCCCACCCCCGCCGCACACACACAGATGCCTTAGACGGAGCTACTGTTTCAATGAATATGGTAAATGCAGAATTAATAGGAAGGCATTGGGTCTGATTTGAGAGTCGTGTTCGTTGGTGAACTCTAACACCCAAACCAGACATGTATGTGGATATGCACTGTGTTTCCTTCCTACCCTTCATCCAGCCCTCCCATCCTCCCTCCCTTCTCTCCCCTGACCCCTGCCTTTTCTTTCCTTCTTTTCCTAAAGCAGTTCTGGTCCCTACCCTTTAGTGCATATTCAGGGACTTCTGCTTTTTCCCACCTTTTGTGCTTTGACTGCTTCCATTAGAGTGTTGATAAATTTGTCATGATCCTTGTCTGTACAGAGTTCTTGCTGTATTTCAAACCTCTTTACGGCAGCTCTGCCGTAAGTGTGCTTTCAACGACACCGTGGTTCTGCTGTGGCTTTGGAGCGGGTTTGGTTTTCTTTCCAAAGAGATAGCTCCATGTGATGGCTTGATTGAGGAGGGGCACAAAAGCAGTGGATATGTTTGAAAGGCTGTCACTAGGAAGAGGGACTTGGATGTTTCCCATGTGGCTAGAAAGAACACAATAAATCCCAGTGGGAGGTGGATTTCAACTCTGGAAAAGGAAGCA
Organism: Kogia breviceps; assembly: GCF_026419965.1. Lineage (NCBI taxonomy): Eukaryota > Metazoa > Chordata > Mammalia > Artiodactyla > Physeteridae > Kogia > Kogia breviceps. The sequence goes on from NC_081330.1 coordinate 17,072,064, forward strand.
CCTTCTAATATAGCAGGTCAAAGATGGTATGGGTTATTTCCAGGGCCGACATGTCTGGGTGTACAACTTGTTCATTGTACAATGGTACCTGGCTACGGAAATGAATGAGAGATGAGATGCAGCCCCGTGCTTTGCTCACTAAGCTCTGGATTTCGGAATGGGGCCATGTCAGCCGGGAGGAAGGGGTGCCTGGAAAGAGCATCTTTGAGGCTTCCACATAGAGGCACCACATGTGCTAGGGGTAGCCCCAGCTGCCCCGGGAGGGGAGTGCCTTCTCTCCAGTTCGATCGTTAGCAAGGAGAGAATGGCTTAGCTTACACACTAGAGAACGTGTTCGCTTTTCCCCACCATCGTCGCATTTCCCAGATGTGCTTTGACTCTCCCGCCCTGCCGAACAATCCCCTTCTCTCACCTTGTCTGTGGCCATCTTGCATCTTCTCATCTCACATATGCTAACAACATCCACATTGAGACTCCCACCTTCCTGGAGATGGGTAGGTGCCATTACGCACAGTGCTGGGTTCCATTCTTATTTCGGAGAATGTGCCTTCTCTCTTTTTTTTTGCAGATCAGCACCCCATTCTGGCCCGCCCCCTAGTGCTTTGTAACGACGGCAGGGGATAATGCAAACTGAATGCACTTTGAAAACTGTTAAGAAATGTCATTTCTTGTATTATTAATTGAGACCCTGTAACATTAGGTAATCAGCAGGCCCGGAACTCCACCAAAGACACTCATATGTCTTTAGTGGCGACGAGTGCTGTTTGTTTTGTCATCAGGAATTCCCCGACCACTGCAGTTCATAGCTGAGTTTCTATTCATCACCCCCCGTGCAGGGCTGACACCCACACCATCATCTGCCTCTCAGGGTATAGCATTTGGTAGTTTAGTCATCCGTTCGTATGTACATTTTGTTTTCCCCAGATAGACTGCAAACTCCTGGCACTGGGTGCCATGCCATATACTCTCTTAGAATTCCCAATAGGACATCATATAGTACATACTTTTTGAGTTGAACTGAATTAATTCTTCCTTTTCACTTCTCTCCCTCCCTTCCTTCAAGAAATATTTTTTGAGTGTCTACCGTGTTTCAGTCATCGTTCTAATGAACAAAACAGACAAAGGTCCCTGCCTTCGTGGAGCTTTCTACTCTTGTCCCGATCTGCCTTTTACTAGCCGTGTGTGGCCTCAACCAAACCACTTCTGTCTCTGGGTCTGTGTACCCTCCTGTGTACACTAAATGTTTCCATCTTTCCTTCCTCCTGTTTATTCTTTACCCTTCTTCCCCACCTTTACTTGCTTTCTTGGTCATGTCTTTATTTTCCCACAATTCAAAACCTTGAGTACTAGAAGGAAAATAATAACAAGGGTGCTCTTTGTCTTATGACTCATCTTTGGGTATTTCTATAGCTCTATTTGCCTAGATCATTCTTTTCTCTTTCTCTGTTATAGATCTTTTTTTTTTAGCCCCAAGACAGTGCCTATTTTATTTCCACCTTCAGTGCCAGCTCACAATGTGCTTTTACTCAGTTTTTCATGTATTACTTTGGATTTTCTCCCATTACAGCATCAACCTTCTTTTGTTTATTTCCTTTAGTCTTCTGTACTGAGAGCAGCTCCCAGAGTTATAGCCTTGGATTCTCGAGCTGCAGGAGATTGCTTGTTTAACCATGATCAATCCTCAGGAGAAAATTGGGTCTTTTTTCTCCTATAATTTTATTTGTTTAAATCTTGACTGCTTATAGTAAATATCCTCTCAGAGATAATTTCATTTCCAAATAATGTGGTATCCGATTTGATGCAGCTTGAGTGTTTATTTTGGGGATATCGTTTTTCTTTCATAATGAGTTTCCCACAATAGCTTTGTTTAATGTTGTCACATCTTCTTTTTGCCAGGCTACCAGCAGGATTCTGGTTAGCTTTCCTGGAGTAATATTAGTTTACTAGTAGTAATTAGCTCTCAAGAAAGTTCTTTGTTGGCAGTAGCATTTGGTTTTCACCAAAAAAACCCAAACCAAAACCCAAACCTCCAATTTAAAAAATGTGATTAATCTTTTTAAGTTTTTAAGGAAATACGATACATTTACTCCTATATGATTTTTATAGTGTTTGCAATCCAGTGATCATTTTCATATTATTAAGTTTCAGTTTCAAGATGCTAAGGTAGATTTATATTTACATATTGTCTAAGTCAGGAACTAAATGTATCCTTTTAGGGATGTATACTAATTCAGGTTTATTTATGAAATGAGCTTGGTCTAGGGAGATGAAGCTTCTATTTTCGATTCATAATTTCACACATGTCAAGTCTGAATTTACGTGAGAACTCTAATAATGGCCTGTCTTTGGTTGTTGTTTCCAAGATACCATGAGCATTGTAATTAGTGATAAGGAAAGCACTGACCAGCTCAGGGAACCACATATTAGTTGCCTGGCATGAAAAGGAAATACTTCATTTCAGAAAGTCACTTTTCTTCTTAAGCAAGGAACAGTAAAAGTCACTTTAAACTGTTTCAAATGAATTCCATATGGCAGCTGGGATTCATCTCAAGATTTGGGCCATGTAAATTTGAGGCACCTGGGAGAGGAGAGTTGACTCCAGTCCAACAACTTCACAAATTTCTATTTAGTAAATCACTGGGAACTGCTTATTCTTATTCTTATTCTTGTTCTTGTTCTTATTCTTACTCTTATTCTTATTCAAATCAGTTGTTTCATTTCAATACATCTATAGAAGGTAATCTTCTTGCTGTGTCTTCATAGGGTGGAAGGGTGAGGGAGCTTTCTGGGGCCTCTTTTATAAGGGCACTAATCCCATTCATGAGGGCTCCACCCCCATGACCTAATCACCTCCCAAAGGCCCCACCTCCAAATACCATCACACTGGGGATTAGATTTCAACATGAATCTTGGGGGGACAAAAACGTTCAGTCTGTGGCAGTTTTACTTCCAGATTCATGGGTCTGGAAATGTTACACACATGTAATGGTTTCTGCTCTTTAAAATGCTTTTGCACCGATCTCATTTTATTCTGCCTAGTGGGGCAGGGATTCTCCATTTCATAGGTGAAGACATTGACTTACTCGAGGGCCCACTGTGCGTTAGAGACAGAAACTGGGACTAGAAGCACAGTTTTTCTTTTTCCACAGCAGTCGGCCATTGCAACGACGTTTTGCTCTTTCACTCACGTTGACGTTAATAGGTTAGTGCCAAAATCCTTTAAGACACAGGAGGAGTAATTAAGTTTCAGTCTCCTCAAACAAGACATCCATCTATAAAAAGATGGATGTTGTAGGACCATGAAGATGGCAGTCTTAAAAAAAATCTCAGCAAAGAATAGTGTTGTGACTAGCGATGGAATGAAAGCTGTGAGAATTGCACAGATTCCAAAATGCCTTTAAACCAGTCTGCTGGTCCTCTTTCCACAGGGGGAGTGTGGCTGTGTGGTTTGTAGGTATTTCTTTGTCCCTAAGTGGCTCTTGAGCTCCTGCTTCAAGCCTCCCACTGTCCCAGCCCAAGGCTCGCAACGCCTTACCCCCGAGGACACAGTTCACTTACAATCACAGTGTAACATTTTAGAAGACTGGGTGTTTGGGGACAAAAGTGGGTCCAACTCTTGATTATTTACAGTCTGATAATCCTTGTTGGAGAATATGCTGCCTCATTTTGCTTCCCGCTGTCTGCATGCCTACCTTTTACTTCTGTAAGCTCCGGATTCAAAGTCTGTAGGATTGGAGAGGGGAGGATGGATGGAAACAGTTTTACTTTGTGTCGTACAGCTCTTGCAAGTGAAAATAGTTAAACAAGGATGGGGCTGACACTCTTGGTGTGGTGTGTCGGGAGATTGTGGATTTCAGTTACCTGCGCTCATGCTGTCGCCCGGGACTACAAATGATCGGCAGCTGGCTCTTAATGAAAGACTAAATAAATCTTGATTTGAAGTTACCTACTGTCTTCAGGATTTCAGAGAAGATCTCCGACAGGCAGCAGAGACTGGGGCTCTCAGCCGTGCGTTGGCCTCCCATTTGGAACCCCTTTCCCGCTTTCGTCAGAACCTTGACACGTAAATGACTAGCTCGCCGTGGCATCGATTTATCCATTTTATAGAATGGCTGTAGGTAAGTACAGGGCCATAATTTGCATCCTATACTGGGATGGGTCTCCAGGCTCATTAACTGAGGACAGAATGGGAGAAGACTTTGACACCTACAGATTCATTAGAGAGAGCTGGGCAGATTTGTGTCAAGGAGGTCAGCCTTGGAAACTTGATGAATTTCTGTGGGTGGATGGCAGTGCAGATAGGCAAGAATGTTGCTTTCGATTCAATCTGCATCTGCACCAAGAATGTTTTGCTATAGTCCTGCCTGTCGCAAATCCTAATTGAAGAGGAAAGTGCATAACATGTTGATAGCCTTTCTGAAATGGATTAGAAATAGGGCTGAGAAGAGGGATATACAAACATTTATAAAGGTGGACCCTAATAAATGGAGCGTACTATGATTACATTAATAACAGACAAATGTCTTATGCTCTTATACATAATGTTAAAGCCCCTCTTTGGTTACTTCTACCCTTGCTGACACTACGGCAGTTTTGGAGGCTGCTGGTGGAGGGGGGTATAGGATGAACATTTCTTGGAGTGTATCTTTTCAATAATGCAAAAGACATAGATCAGTGTTTCTCAGCCCTGTTTTCATGATCATCCCTGTAAGGAAGAAGGTTAAATTCAATTTAATTTACCCCTAACAATAGAAATTAAATACTAAGGAGTAAGATTTTGGCCGGGAGGACGGTAGGATTGGATTGTGAAGGGCCACAAACCACTGTAATATCTGAGATTTTTATTCACCCTCCCTAAGAATCAATTTCTTCCCCTTGTGGGCGATCTTGCCCTTGTAGAAATGCATGATATGGATCTGTGAAACCAGACAATTTGTGGAGTGATATTTAATTGTCCCTTGTTATGGATATTGTTTCCACCACCCACATCAGGTATCTCCAGCAGGAGGGCAGTAACGCTGCTTAGGTTCTTACGGTGTATTCGATACTTCCCAGGGCGATGTTTCATTTAATTCTCACCACAGGTCTGAAGTTGAGAGGTTAAGCGATGTTCCCAAATTCACACAGTGGCTTGAACCCAGGTCTTTCTGATGCCAGAGATGGCGATCTTTCTATAAAGGAGGGTGTTTATTTCTAAAGTTGATTTTGGAATCTCTGGATTGCATTTTGGATACAGTTGCATAGAGGTAGAAGTGAGAAATTTGATTAGAACTCAATTTTGTCTCTCTCTCCTCCCATCCCCATGGTTTAAAATGTGCTTCCTAGTATGGAAGTAACTAGGAAATAGTTATGGAACTATTTGGAAATAACCTTAGTTTCTTGATCTCTGTGGAGATCTTAGCACCTCTGTAAATTGCATACATTGGATATGGTTAATAATCTAACAAAGATTTTATAGATCTTATACTAGTCTCTACATAGATTCATGGCTCTGCATTTTACCAAAAATTGACTTCCAGTTGTGGAGTTGGAAGAGGACAATAGATGACAAAGAATGTTACACAAGTAGCAGAGCCATGATCACTTGCACAGAATTGGTTAAAACAAAACAAAACAAAAAACAACCCCCAAAACAAAAAGCAAAACGAGGACGGGGCGGGGGGGGGGGCGCAGAATAAGCTGATTTTCAACATGCAGTGCCTGAGAATTAGCTATGCACATAAAACCGAGCCAGGATACTTTAACCTAGCTCTGGGGAGAGCATATATCAGGTTGTATTTTACGTGGGTGTGTATGATGTCGAAGTGTGTGTGTGTGTAGATGTAGAGAGCCGTTTCTTGTCTGGACTTTCTAGCCTTCATATTTAAAGTAAATTATACCCATACATATGTATGTGTAGATTTCCCACCTGTGCTCTCACAGATGTTCTCTAACACACCCAGCCCGCAACCCTTTCTTTCTCCCCACCTGGCAGTGGTCCAGGTGAACCAAATTAGAAACACTGCGTCCCACAGTAGTTAGTAACTGACTGAGAGGTGCTCCTCTCGTTTTAGACGTGGAGAAATTGAGGTCCTCAGATGCCACACAAAGCGAAATTCAGATTGCCTGACTTGAACTGGCATATTGCATTGTCTGTCTGCCATAATTGTTCCTGACTCTTTGCTTCTTAGAAAAAGAGAGAATGCAAAAATATGTTGGCAGCTTCATCTGGTAGCCAGAGAACAGTTCTGGGCCAGAGGTAAACTTTAAAGTGAACAAAAAGTGGGGAAAGTTGACTCACCAGAGCATGTCATTTTTAACTTAATAATACATTGGTTAGAAAATAGACTTCAAGAAAATGGATATCTTTCTTGCAAAAATATTTTTAAAATAAAACTTGAGAGAATATTATAAAATCACATACCATATCTTTCCCCAAACACAAAACTCCACTGAAATTTGACTTTTGGTTTTGGGAAGCCAAAAGTTGATCCATCTCAATGTAGAAGATGAACAAGTGATTGCTAGTCTGTGGAGAGAGCCTTCTGCTAGGAGGTGGCTGACCTGGGTCCTAACTTGTTTTTTCCATGGACATGCTGTGTGACCTTGGTCAGGTGAAGTCACCTCTCTGGACTTTGATATCTTTTTCTGTAGTTGTGTATACAAAGTTCATTTGATAGATAATAAAATATCCTTGTTGACATGAGGTAGGTACAATAAATATGGATCAAACCTTATTATTTGTGTAGTAAGTAAAGCAGAGCTGTTGACATTCACAGTGTCACCAAGTGAGTAATTTATAAAATCAGTGTGCCCCATTGAAACATTTCTACCTTTCCCAGATATTTCATTTTATTGAATACTTGGGTTCTGCGTAGGGTGAATGCAGAAAAGTATTGTTTTTGCAGTGCTAATATTTGCAGTACAGTGTTTCCCATAGGTGGGGATGATTGTCTGCTAATGTTAGCATAACCCCGGTGATCTAATGTGGGCTTCTGTGATTATAATGATTTTGATTTGAAAAGACAGTTGTGTTTGGCTGGCAAGCTCCCCTCTTGATTTTTTCCATATAAAGTTCTTTGTCTGGCTCCTTGCAAGCCATGCTGTACAGTATGTGTAGTTGGAATACCTTCTGCTCCAGGCATCCAGGTTTTTGACTGTGTCTTTGCATTGTCAGTGGGAGGGCTGGAGAGTTAATATGCTGTGTTGCCTGAAGGCATAAAGGCACAAATTATTTCTGCAATCAAAAGTCACCAGAAGGAATTTATTACAAATTATAACAGAGAAAAGCAGACACTAACAGGAGATTTTTATCTTTGTTTGCTTTTTTATTTCAATAGCTTGCTGAGCTTTATCAGTATTTAATGAAGAAGGAAAAAGAAGACCCCTTGAAACCAATGCCTTTGAATTTTATCCAGTTACCAAGATTCCCCTCCCACGGACACTTATTTTTCTTTCTTTTTTTTTTTTTTTTTTTTTTTTTTTTTTTGCATGACTAGCTCAAGGACAAGGAGATTTCTTTTCTTCCCCCTTTTAAGATAAGCTATAATGGAACCTGGGCACATTTGAGTGTGTGAAATTCAGCTACATTCATCTGTATTATTTAGAAAGAACATAGGACTCTGTAAGCATGCACCTTTCTCATCACAGTTGGCCCTTCTATCTGTTTGCTTGTGACTGACCTTTGCAGTTACTGGGATGTTGGTATTTACGAAGGTGCTGTTTCTAGAGTTGGAAACCTCTGTGCTCCCACCACTTTGGGGTTTCCTACCTGAATGCTGTTGGCTTTCAGTAATAGGTTTCAGTAAGGAGGCTCCTGGGGTCAGCATAGAATTTTCTTGATGGTCCCTGTTGAGTGATTATCGGCTGTCTATCCTAGACCTCTTACCTATGTTTCAGGAGCGAAGAGACCGCCCATTTGCTGTTCCCAAGAGTCCATGGCACAGGTCTATGAAAATGGCCCAGTGACCACCAGGTGAATGCATGTTGAGCGTCACAGAAGCCAAGTGCCAGGAAAGTAGGAGGCCCCACTCCATGGAAGAGGGCCAGGAGAGCTAAAGGGCGCTCTTCCTTTGAACAGAAAGGATCTGGAAAATGGTTTGCTTTGTTTCCGTTCGAGGAGGTGTTGGGCAGGTGCTGATGCCAGACGGCATCCTGTGACAGGCTCATGGCCATGGCAGCTACCCTAGCGCGGCACGTCTCCAGGCACCGAGGCAGTGCTGAGGGAGGCAGACTGGAGAACCATGTTCCTCCCAAAGGTAGTCAGAACAGGTGATCTTTTTGAGCCCGTGTTAAGCCTGGTACCGGGTAAGGTAGGCAGCTTCGGTGCGTATGCTTTTACAGGACTGCTGTCTTTGCGTGCTCTGAAAAGAGCACGGTGCTGGCAGCATTCTGTTCGCATACTTGTGAGAATCTCAGGGCTGGAAGAGCTCTTAAAAGTCATCTACTCCACCCACTCACCCCCATCTGATGCACCAGCTGCCTCTACGACCCAAGGTGTCATCCTTGCCTATGCATGACGCTTTCAGAGACAGGGCCCTCGGGACCCATTCCATACGTCAAGTTGAAATGGTCTTCCCAGTTGCTCCCATTCTAGTGATGCTAGCTGGGCTTCTTTCTAGTCTGGTTTGGGTTCTTTCAAGTGGCCTCTAATGCGGTAGAGATGAAGCAGAGAGGAGTGAAAGGATGGCTTTGAGATAACAGGGGAAGGGTGTTCCCTTCTCTCTCAGTCAGAGCGCGCTTGGTTCACTTGAACAAGAGAAGGGCTTTAGGATGAAGCGTGGCCTAACCATTCCTCTGATAAAGCAGTTGGGATTCTTCCTCTCCCTTTCAGTCCCTCTGATAAAAATAGGCACCTGTGTTTCTATACCCCACTTAACCACATTCAGATATGCTCTCCGCGTGCTGCTTTCTCCTTTCTCGCTCCACTCTCCCTGGATTTAAGAATGCAGCCCCAAATCCTGCCATTTCTGTTAATGGCATTCTTGTACCAGAGATTCCTCTAAGCCACACGTGTCCATATTCCTTGCATATTCCTAACCTGTACTTGTGAAGGTAGATTTGTTGACCCATATCAGAACCTTACACTTATTTCTGTTTAATTTCATCCAGTGAGAAATCACATCACTGTAGCTCGTTGAGATCTTTGGGACCGGCCAGATCAGCACACACCATCAAGCCAGCCCATCTTCAGTACTTCTAACTTCACGAGTGAGCCTCTGTTGCTTCTGATGGACAGTTATTAGCAAATTCAGAGACCTTTCCTCTTACCGAATGCAGATTGTTTTCCTGGACTGACATGGACTTCCGTGGCAGACGGGCTGGTGATCGTTAGGAAGGGCTAGGCTTCATCTCCTTTTCTTTTTTACTTTTTTGGTACTCGTTCCCGAGTAGAGAACTGGTGTGATCTAGAATGACATTTGTATCCACTCTCGTCCAATCAGATTAGCAAAAGAGAGAGTTTAGCTAAGCGCCACTGCTCTGCAAATGGGACCTCCAAATACCACATCGGCAGAAGGAAAAGTATTGACCTCCGTAGTGCCTGGGGAAACAAAACAGTGGTGAGTAGATTGTTGCTTGGCAAAATCCATTCGCTCCAAGCGCTATTCCAGGGCTATTAGTTCTACTTGCCTAGACAGAGATGGAGAGAATCACTGCTAATGGTGGGTGCATCCTGCTGTCTCTACTGTGATCTGTTTGGAGGAAAACTTTCTTGCCTCTCTTCTGATTTCTGCATCAGGCTGGGCTCCAGTTGTGCCAGATTGTCTCCACTGTTGGTCAAGGTCATCAGACTCCCGTTTCAGCTTTCAAGTATATTATATCCCACAAATAAATCACAAGAGATGAGCTTGGTATAAGAACCCTACTAAGGCAGTTCTGATGTCTTATTTATTGGGCATCGATAGAGAATGAGCTATTCCACTTGAGTGAAATTAACTGTTAACGGAAATGTTTTGCTTCCAAGGGCCAAAAGTGCAATTTTTGATCCTAACTTGTAGAGCAGAGGTCAGCAAACTACAGCTGGCAAGCCACATCTGTCCTGTTTTCTGTCTTTCTAGAAGACACAAGCTAAGAATGGGTTTTACATTTTTATATGGTTGAAAAAAGTCAAAACAAGACTATTTTGTGACGTGTGAAAATTATATGAAATTCGCATTTCGGTGCCCAGATATAAAGGATTATTAGAACACAAGCCACAGTTATTTGTTCACACGTTGCCTGTGCTGCTTTCTTGAAGTAAAAGCAGAGTTGAGTAGCTCGGGTTTTTCCGTAACATCTTACGAACTTTTTGGCCAACCCAATATTTACTATCTGGCATCTTATAGGACAAGCTTGCCAACCTCTCTGGTCTAGAGCATAATTTTTTAAAAATAACTCTTCATCTTGTGACTTCTAATCGGTTGGGAGCTGGGAAAATAAACTTCTTATGAATAACATATTTAGTAGGAGTCTTTTGGTATCTGAGTGTGGACTCAAGGAACTGTGGAGAGTTTTGAGACTGCTAAATAAGGCATCTATTTCTATATATAAAATTGCAGTCTTGGAGCTGGAAGGAGTATTTCAAGAAGCTCACTAAATTTGCTGTGTTGGGTGTTTCTGGATTCTTTATCCTCATCTAATAGCCTCTCAACCTAGGGTTGTACAGTAACTTCTAAAGTTCATAGGCATTTTAAAGGAGTGCCTCCTTCTTCTGAATAGATCTGAAGGTTGTTCAGTTTGTTACGTTCATTCAGCAGAATTCTTGTGCATTTCCTGTGTGCCAGTCAGTAAGTGTGGAGACCTTTCTCTGAGATTTTCCTAGATGTGGAATCTTAGGGGACTTCTACTTCAATTTCTTTGAAATTAACCTGGTATCAAATTATTATTATTATTATTTTCTGCTTATGGCCGTTTGTCTCCTTTATATACACAGAGATATTAGGAAGCTAACTTTGAAATTTCAGCTGCTTGTTTTATATATATGAATTAAATCTTTTAATTGGGAAAAAATCCTTGAGATTTATTTATCTATATGATTTTTATCCTTAGAATTAATTCTAAGGTTAATCAGTGATTGAGACTCATCCTTTAAATCAACCCCACCTCTAGATAAACACATTTATATATTTATTATAAATATTATAATTATGTATATATATTTCTATATAATTAATATTTATTTCCCCCCAGAACCTTGGGTTTAAACTCTAGAGAGACTATTACAGCACCCAGGACATTATATTTTAGTAGTTCATTTTGGATGCCAGGACTATAGTTTATTCTCCTTTGTATCCCAAGCATTCAAGTACCATGCTCAGCACATAGTAGATACCTGTTAAATGGTTATTGAATTGAATGAGATTGACTTTCATTAAGACAATATCCTTGAGATTTCTTCATCCATATAATTTTTATCCTTAGGGGATTTATCAGTGATTGAGACTTATCCTCTAAATATCTCTGGCATCTCACGAATATCGTCAGGGGCGTGTTTATGCTAGATCTGCATTAGGGCAGTGGTGTCTTTTTTTTTTTAACATTTTTATTGGAGTATAATTGCTTTACAATGGTGTGTTAGTTTCTGCCTTATAACAAAGTGAATCAGCTGTACATATACATATATCCCCATATCTCCTCCCTCTTGCGTCTCCCTCCCACCCTCCCTATCCCATCCCTCTAGGTGGTCACAGAGCACCGAGCTGATCTCCCTGTGCCATGCGGCTGCTTCCCACTAGCTATCTAGTTTACACTTGATAGTGTATATATGTCCATGCCGCTCTCTCACTTCGTCCCAGCTTCCCCTTCCCCGTGTCCTCAAGTCCATTCTCTACGTCTGCATCTTTATTTCTGTCCTGCCCCTAGGTTCTTCAGGACATTTTTTTTTCTTTTTTAAGATTCCATATATATGTGTTTCAGCATCCGGTATTTGTTTTTCTCTTTCTGACTTACTTCACTCTGGGCAGTGGGTTTTGATCCCGCTTTTTGGGTCCCTGTGGTGTCGGGAAGGGACCAGGGGAGTAAAATGTGCTTGGCTGGGAGGTCAGTTCTCATTCTGCTGACAGCCAGCCTGGCTGCGCACCCCGTTTGGGAGCAGGGTGGAAGGCAGACGCAGTCGCAGCTCTGCGAGGAATGAGAGAAGAAGAGAAAGGGAAGAATTAGCTAAAGAAGGAGGACCCCTTATAAAACTTAGATCCAGAGCTTGGGGTTCAAAACGTACATACCCAGTTAGACGAGAAACGTCATTATTTGCACCTGCAGATCACGACGGAGCGTATGCGAAGATCATGGAACGTTCAGGATGGAAAAGACCTTAGAGACCCGGGTTTCCAGCCCTCCAGAGCGGTGGTACTTAACCTGGGTGGTCCACAGGTTTCCTGAAGAGGCTAGGTGTCTAGACATCTTTCTGGAGAGGGGATTCGGAGCTTTCATTATTTTCTAGGAGGTCCAGGACACCCTCCCCTCCCCGCCACCCAAAAAGGTTCAAAACCAGCTCTCTAGATGTGTGACCTCTCCATAAGGACTCTGACGAATAGTGGTTGAACGGTCTCATTTAAACCTTTCAGTAATGGTGAAGGTCTGACTTCGTGGGGCTGCACAGCTGGAATTGTTAGGAAGTTCTTCCTAACATCCAGTGGCCATTTATCTCTGTGTAACTTTCCCCAAGTTCATCTGATTAGTTTCTAAAGGAACGGAAAATCCGCTCTGCTCCTCTTCCGTGCTGCAGTCTTTTGAACATAAGAACAGTTTTTAGGCCTTCCTCAGGGTGACTTCCCCAAGCCAAAGAGCCTTTCTGAACCTCATATACCTGTGGCTTCCAGACTCTTCCCTGTGTGGGGGTTTTTGTCTAGTTTGTCGTTGTCCCTTATAAGGTCATGGCAGCTAGAACTGAAGATAGTGTTCTTTTTAAAAAAATATTTATTTATTTGGTTGCATCGGGTCTTAGTTGTGGCACGTGAACTCTTAGTTGCGGCAGGCACGTGGGATCTAGTTCCCGGACCAGGGATCGAACCCGGGCCCCCTGCACTGGGAGAGCAGAGTCTTAACCACTCACCGCACCACCAGGGAAGTCCCGGAAGACAGTGTTCTCTGGGTGTTCTGACCAGCGCAAACCAGAACACGATTATAGCCCCATTGTTCTAGCTAAAATATTTCTATGAATGCCTAATTCATTCATTTTTGTGATAGCCACTTCACTCTACTACTGATTCATGATGAGCTGACTGTTGATTTGCCAGCATGTCCTTCGACGTGTTTGTAGGTTTGGCTCGTGGATCTATTTATATCCACTATTCTAGATGGAAAGATCAAATTATGATAATGAAAAGTTACTGTCATTATCAAAAAAAAAAAAAAAAAAAGGCATCGCACGGTTGCCCAAATTGGGGCAATTGTGTGCATGTATGTAGATGAGAACGTTTCCCTTCAGGAATTAAAAAAAAAAAAAACCCTCACTTTACCTTTATTATTCTTACTGCTAAAGAAATCCTGACATCTTTCAGAGTAAACACCAAAAACCACACGTGAGTGGGACAGTATTTAGTAAGAATGTTCAGACGTGAAAAATACGTTAAGTGATTTATTTATCATATGATCAATTATTTGTTTGTGAAGGAATTTTTAGGATTTTTATTTGAAAGTCCTGGGGATATAGTGGTAAACATCAGTTCAGGTAGCATTCGGGACATTAAATAGATATAATAATTATGAAGAATTTATTTGCAGTAGGAAATGGTCACTTGTCATCTGTAAGATGAGGAAGACGGTGTGAGCCAAGTAGGAGGTGGAGATACCTCCTCCCTACAGATGCACTAAAAAGAGTGACTACTGCTAGGGCTATCGAGTGGAACAGAGCCAAGAAGCCCACTGAGTGACATGTGTGTCCAAAGAGCTGTAAGTAAAAGGCAAAAGTGTCCTTGTGTCAATGTGTAGTGGCTCTGCTCCTTAGAGAAAGAAAATGGTTTCTTTGTACACGGGCCTCTCGCTGTTGCGGCCTCTCCCGTTGCGGAGCGCAGGCTCCGGACGCGCAGGCTCAGTGGCCGTGGCTCACGGGCCCAGCCGGTCTGCGGCACGTGGGATCCCCCCGGACCGGGGCACGAACCCGTGTCCCCTGCATCGGCAGGCGGACTCTCAACCACTGCGCCACCAGGGAAGCCCAGAAAATGGTTTCTTAATGTCATTTTCTTCTAAGTGGCTTGCTGTTAAATCATTAGCTATAGATCCAGATACTTGTAATGGAGCTACAGATCTCCCTGTGGTCCCAAGTCTACAATGAATTGTAGGCAAGGACCGGGCAGGTGGAATAGGTGTAATCATCCCAGGTGTGACAGGAGCCTCACATGGGAATAGAGTGAGTCATCAGGATTCGAATCCGGCAGCAGCTTCTTTCTGTTGGATGCACTGAGTACCGGTGAGGGGATTCTGTGTGTCTGGAAAGCTCCCGTCTGCATTCGCAGAGCCGTCATAACCAGAGCCTAGGGAGGGGGGAGCGAGGGGAGGGGGGAGAGCAGGCCAGCCTCGAAGCACTGTTTTCTCTCTGTCCTCCTCTCTCTCTCGGGATTTTCTGGGAATAAAAAGGAAAAGATTTTTCCGATAGTTTAGCAGAACATTTAATTAGAGGGGGTAATGAAAAGTCATCACAGAAGCACAGTGCGTTTGTATGATGAGTTAGACTTAACATATTTAAGGGTACTTGCCCACAAGCTATTTGGTGATTAGAGAACAATCTACTGAAGTGGCAAACAAACAAGTACAATCACTCTGTGGAAAATGAATATGCTTAAATTAGCTGCATATAATTCCTACAAAAGCAATACTGAACATATATGGTCCCCACAAAGAGGCGGAAAACCTTGTCAGGGAGTGTTTGTTTGCCTGCCTGAGCTGTCATTTGTGTCTCTCCACGGAATGGCTTAGAGCCGAGTCTGGCCGCTGGCAAGCTGTAGGGTGAGTTGATCTGTTCAGTCAAAACTGGTTGATGTAGTGACCGAATTTCGCCGGTGTTTTCGTTTTTCCCCTTCATAAAGACAAAACCTCTAAATTCATTGGGTTGAATTTTTCTAACCTTTAATCATTTGTGTTTGATATCATATCTTCATAGCCAGTTTCCTACTTACTCAGTTTCTTTCATCTTCCATCTTCTTAGACTTTAAGAGATACAGTTACTTCATCTTTCCTTTGATCTTTACCTGATGGGTGTGTCAGCTGTGTCCATCAGTTTCACCCACCTGTTTCTCTGAAGACACGAGATAAAATGTTGAACCTATTACCATAGGCCTATGGATTATAAAAATAACAAGCTGATTGAGTTTTAAAAAACTGTGCTTTGTGAAAAAAATCAGTAAAGCTGCCTTTTTGTCTTAGTAAAACCTGACGCATGGTTGCTTGCCTATTTTTTTTTACTTTTCAATTGGCTCTACGAGTATCAAGTTAAACTGCAGGCTACTTCTGAAAGTCTTCAGGAGGGGGGCTTCCCACTTTATATGGTAGATCACTAAGTTGACTGTTGTAGCCAGCACCCCTTCAGTTTGCTCTTAACTTTATTGAGAGCCTCATTGCCAGCAATGCCTCCGTGCCCTTGAACTCGGTAATCAGTATCGTGCCTGTGGTTGGCTCCCTATGGAACGGTCAGTGGTCTCTCTGCTGCTCAGTTTGATACCCATTAAGGATATTCACAAGACTTAAAGAGCCTTCCACAGAGGAGGTGCTGGAGGAGTATTTGTGGAATATATGGAGGCTCTAGGGTGGAGCAACTGAGCAATATTTATGCTGATTATAGATAATTTCTTGATTGGGGAAAAAGTCAAACTCCAGATAAGAAAAGCAGTCCCATTGGAGACCTTTGGAGAAATGAGCAATAAATCTAACTGGCTTCTTTGGAACTCTCCAAAAACTAGTAAGTCACAAGTTTTTACTTCTTAGGTGGCTCTACCTAAGAGTACTAGTTCATTATTTCTAGTAAAAATAAGTTAGAGACTGAATTTCTTTCAAAGGATAAAATTTGGTGAGTGTGTGAGATCATGCAATTTTATTTCTCCCACATGGGCTTTCAAACCATTTATAAGTAGAACTAAGGGCAACTTGGTTGCACTTAAACAAAATGAAGCTCTCTAAGCCTACTGCTTCCTACTGACCTGCTGCAGTTTTCAAATTGCTTTGGGATTTTTTTTTTTTTTTTTTTTTTTTTTTTTTGCGGTACGCAGGCCTCTCACTGCTGTGGCCTATCCTGTTGTGGAGCACAGGCTCCGGACGCAGAGGCTCAGCGGCCACGGCTCATGGGCCCAGCCCCTCCGCGGCATGTGGGATCTTCCCGGACCGGGGCACGAACCCGTGTCCCCTGCAAAGGCAGGTGGACTCTCAACCACTGCGCCACCAGGGAAGCCCTGCTTTGGGGTTTTTATGAACCATCCCTGTGAAGTTCATAAGAAACAAACACGGTTTACATGATATATGAGAGAGAAATATAAAATGTTCAACATAACCATTTTATTATTAAAAACAGGGAGGCTACAGCTTGATTTAAGAATAAGTCCTAGCGAATTCCCTGACGGTCCAGTGGTTGGGACTCTGCAGTTTCACTGCTGAGGGCCCAGGTTTGATCCCTGGTTGGGGAACTAGGACCCTGCAAGACATGTGGCACGGCAAAAAGAAAAAAAAAAAAAAAGAATAAGTCCTAACATTTATGCGTGTTTGTGGCTCTATGTATGTATTGGAATTGGTGTCAGTCCCAGTCATGGCCAGATAAGGGTATAATGGTTATAGAAAGAGCAAAGTAGAAAGAGTGGGAGCGGGGGGGGGGGGGGAAGAGAAACGGAGAGTAAAATCAATATTTCATGAGCACCCCAAATGTGTCAGGCACTCTGCTAGGCGTTTTCACACACAATGTCATTTAATCCTCGAACTATCCTTGCAGGGTACACACTTTTCAAATTCCAATAATATGAATCAAAAATTTGGCAAGACTTTTTTAGAGAGAGGGAGAGGAGGAGGGCGAGGAGGAGGGTGGGAGGAAGAAAAGGGGGAAAAGAAAGAAGGAGGGAAGATGTATTGGGGAGAAGAGAGACACCAAGCCTGCCTCATTTCAGAAGGTTTGAACTTTGGGGAACCTGCATTTTTTATCTCATTATTCTGAGCCCGCCCCCCGACCCAACTAAGTCCAATTGTTAAACTAATTGGATCATTGTGGGTATAATGTGGCTAAGAACTAAGAGAGACTTGTTTCATGGTCAGGAGGAAAGAGATTAGGCCCCGTTCACAGCTCTTCAGCTGCTCTTATTAGCCTTGCAGAGGCTCTTTTCTAAAGAGGTATCCCACTTCCATGGGGATCTATTTTTTATCCTCTAATTCTGCTTCCAGAACCTTATCATTTTGACCAATTCTTTTGTTTTTTTGATTTTTTTTCTATTTAATGTCCTTGACTTTTCTCTTTGCTAATATATTTACCACAGTGGGCTTCTATAACACACGCTCTTTTATAATCTCAATCTCTCTCTTACTCTCTATTTACTTACCAGTATGTGAGGACATCTTCTCATATTACTACAAATTGTCATCAACAGATTCTTTATGATTGGGCATTTAGATTGTTTTCAAGTCATAGTTTTTGGAATAATGCTGCAATTAATATCTTTGTATATACATTTCCCTCCCTTATGCTAAATTCCTGGAAGTGAAATTTCTAGGTTAAAAGAACATACGTTTGAAACATTAGTACCTATTAATCGATTTCCAAAGAGAGCTTTTATTCTTTACATGGCTGTCCATAGGGATGAGACTGTCCGTTTCTCCATTTCTTTGTCAATCTTGGATATTGATTTTATCCATCTCCTAAATATTTGCCTGTTTTGAAAGAACAGAAATGATATTCCTTTCTTGTGTTGATTTTCATGTTTTAAATTGCTGTGAGGTTAGACTTTTTTAAAACATCTTTATTGGAGTATAACAGTTTTACAATGGTGTGTTAGTTTCCGCTTTACAACAAAGTGAATCAGTTATACATATACATATGTCCCCGTATCTCTTCCCTCTTGCGTCTCCCTCCCTTCCTGTTTGCTATAGGCAGCAGATTTAATGGTGGTGGGAGATGGGGTACTCCTTACTCTTAACTTGTCACCTACAACTGCATTTTGTAGCGAATGGTATAGAAACCCAGAACCACTTTTTCCAAGTTCAGGTGTGACCCAGAAAAAAAAAAACAAAAAAAAACCTTCTTGCATTCTTCGGAAAGTAATACGTTTGACTTCAGAATTTCTGTGTAAGTCCTTTCTTAGTAGGAAAAAATAAAATCCACCTTAAAATGATATAATATTAAATACAGTATTTCCAAGTGGAGTCTAATTTCAATTCACATATTGAAATTTATAATTCTGGGTCCTAGGAGCCAAAACCCCCTTAGACCACCCCTTCCATCCAGTCCTATCACTTGGTGATCTCATAGCTCCCTTGTCTATAAACACCATCTGGTGAAAGTGCGAACATTGCTGATAACCTACATGCTCTTGGATGCACAGAGACCAGGAGCTAGTTGTTAGGATCTCATTGGATGAGTGGCATCTTTGAGAACAGAACTCATGACTCTTCCTGGCAGGAAAAGGGTGGGAGGGCAGGAGGGGTAGGTACCGGGGAGAGGGAAAGTGTGTGGGAAGCTTTGCTGTAGGCTTGCCAGAATCTGGTGAAGTGCAGGGTGGGGAAGGGGGAGAAAGCCAGTGTTTACAAAAGAGTAAGATGGTTAAAGAATTCACGATACTTAAAAGGATGTTTTTGTGTAAGTGAGGAAGAATACAGCCATAAAAACATAATTACTGGGCTTCCCTGGTGGCGCAGTGGTTGAGAGTCCGCCTGCCGATGCAGGGGACACGGGTTCGTGCCCCGGTCCGGGAAGATCCCACGTGCCGCGGAGCGGCTGGGCCCGTGAGCCATGGCCGCTGAGCCTGCGCGTCCGGAGCCTGTGCTCCGCAATGGGAGAGGCCGCAACAGTGAGAGGTCCGTGTACCGCAAAAAAAAAAAAAAAACATAATTACTGCAAAATATGCTGCATGAGACCAAATAGCCACTTGATGACTACCACAGTGCCTCTGCTGTAAAGAAACCAGCTCTTTTGTAAGGAGGAAAAACACGGGTATTATGTCTGTTTGCATTCTCGTGTTCGTGGTTCACAGTCAAGCCATTAATTAAACAATACATTCTTGCAAGATACGACTCGATCAACTAATGCACAGAGTACGGCCAGTAGTTTGAGAGATGAGAGGATGATTCCGGAAACGGGGTCAAGCCAAGAACTCTCTGGACACCCACTGGGCACCTGCAGTCACAGGTGTAGAAGAGTATAGACCACTTTGAATGAGACATTTTATCTGTTTGGGGGTTTTCTTTTCCCAAATGCTACTCCTTAAAGGATGGTTTGCCTGGACTTATGAGAGCGGAGCTAATGAAAGAAAACAACAGGACTGTTCCAGGGAAGCCTGCTGTAAAGGGTCCCTGTTTGAGTTAGGGATTCAGCGACACTCCCTGCAAGGCAATTACAGTGACGCCAGGTGTTTTGGTAACTTTCCTGTGGTCTGTGGCCAGTGGGGCAGCTTTAGCCCCACATGGACGAGGGGTCTATATTTAGTTAGAAACATCTGTCCAAGAAGTCAAGGGATCATTTTTGATTAGTTTTCCCTGTTCGGGACATAACGGAGCAGACCCAGGTAGCCGTGTGAATGGCATCTATTTACACACAGGTGGCGCTTTGCCGTTTTCCTGGACAATCATTTTTCCCGCATTTCCTGGAGGAACTCCTAGAATCACAAATCACAATTTGTGGCTCACCCTGGGTCATGAGTCATTGGATGGAATTTCATTTGGTAGATTTAAAGAGAGTTAGTGTTGATCTATGAAGCCAGATGATTTAAGAAATTGAAGCAGTAACAAGTAAATTGCTTTTCTCTTGTACTGCAAAATGCTTTCTAGGCATTTTCGACTTTTCTTTTTAAAATGGATTTATAATACTATTTCTCGCCACCCCAAGGCTCAAGTAAACCCCTTTACTCTGATGAATCCTAAATGGCTCCTCGTTTTGCACAAACAGATTGTCCAGTAGAGTTTTGAATATGCCGTTTTAGACTGTGGGAGCTAGAGGGTTTTTTTTAATTCTCCTGGAAACATAAATGAATATACATTTCCCTTTAGAGGCCTTATTTCTACCGACTTATGAAACAAACTGCGCACATCCAAGTTCAACTTCCTTAGCCTTATATTCAAGACCTGCCAGGGACCAACCTACCCTCACTCGCCTTTATTTATCTGTTCATCTGGGAGGGCGGAGGAGGAGGTGCCCTAACATGTGCTGACTGCCCCAAGCGAACACTTCCTGTAAAGTATGTTGAACTGTTTGCAAACTGCTAGGGGGTGGGGCGGCCTGCCGCCTCTCACAGCAAACAGGGTACCACGAGGGAGGCTGGAAAGGAGAATTTCTCTGCCCGAGAGGTGGAGAGACCAGAGAGGCTCCCCGAGGGCCTTTTCTGTCTTCATAAATTCTCTTTCCATCCCTTCCCTTGTGGACACATGCCCCTCCCCCAGCAACCTCAAGGTACCCCGTTGCCAGGACCCTTGAGAGTCAGTCATGGTTAGCGACACATTGCAAGTGACACGTGAAAAATGATCCTTCCATTAATTGTCTGCACATCACAGAAACTCCACAGAAGTGTAGCCAACTTGATTTTGAGCTCATTGAGGGCAGGCACCATGTGACTTAAAGATTGTAACCCCAGAGCCCAGCAGACAGTGTTGTCAATGGTTGATGCTCAGTAAATGTTTCAGGGGCTTCCCTGGTGGCGCAGTGGTTAAGAATCCGCCTGCCAATGCAGGGAACACGGGTTCGAGCCCTGGGCGGGGAAGATCCCACATGCCGCGGAGCTACTAAGCCCGTATTTATTTGCGCCACAACTACTGAGCCTGCGCTCTAGAGCCCGCAAGCCACAACTACTGAGCCCACGTGCCTAGAGCCCGAGCTCCACAACAAGAGAAGCCACCGCAATGAGAAGCCCACGCACCGCAACGAAGAGTAGCCCCCGCTTGCCGCAACTAGAGAAAGCCCGCGCGCAGCAACGAAGACCCAACGCAGCCAAAAATAAAATACATACATACATACATACATTTATTAAAAAAAAAATAAATGTTTCAAGCTGCCGAGAACAAAAAAAAGTCCCGCAGGAGTCTGGAGGAGGGGACAGCTGATCCCACATAGAGGATCTTGGAGCCATGCTGAAGAATGTGTCGAGATGAATAAGATCTAAAATTTGAAAGAGGACTTGGGACAGGTCAGGGTGCTTGCTACCAGAATAGGTGAGGCATTGAAATAGGAGAGTGAAATGGATATAGCAGATTTCTCATCAGTCTGGTTCTCTAAAGCACAGGGGCCACTTGGTGAGTCTGGAGTTTGGTGGCTACAAGGAGACATACAGATGTGCAAGAAATCAATTCATACAGCTACAATTAGATGAGGACTTCCAGGAAGATGCTGAGATGAGGCGTGATCATCGGGTATTGTTTAAGCGAGCAGCTGTCCTTAACTGGGTTGCGGTCAGAGATGGGGGCAGGGGACTCTGTAGGTCTGTTTGATGGAATTGGTCCTCCGTCCTCCTTCTTCTGTTACACAGCTCATCCGTGCAGCTTTACATCTCATGTATTTTCCACCGTGGTGGCTTTTGTAAGACATAAGGTGAACAAACTGCTTATTAAGGTAAGACATTGGAGGCCCCATTTTAAAAAGGTTAAGATGTACTCGAAAGTGTCAGTGCATCCCAGGAATCATTAACAGTGTACGGAATGCACAGCCTGGTATTTTCCAAAGGCCACACTAACCTTTTCAAGCATGGGGCAGGCTAAAAGGAATAGATTTCCTCACCATTTGATGAGCGGAGAAATCTTTTAAATGCTTATTTTTATTTGCTCGCTGAAAATCAGCTCTGTGGAGTTCAACACGGGGAAATGAATCCTGAACATTTTAGCAACTCACTTAAAATACCATTAGAGAGTGCTTGGCTTATTAAAAGCTGAAAACAAAAGACGAGGAGCCCTCTGGTGCTAATAACACCTAGAGAAAAAGCCAGAGCCACCTATGCCCTCCTCGTGTTTGCCAAAAATGTCTTTGAGTTAAGTTTTGCTAAACCTTTATTTTCCCCTTTAAGTACACCCACTTTTATATGTAATTGGCTCAACACTGCTATTTGCATAATTGTCATATTTTTCTGCTCCCCAAGAGGTCTGTTACGCGGAAAGGTGAAATGCGAAGCTTTGCCAAAGTGCACATTTATGTGCAATGTGCAATTTTCAAATCAGGAAGAAAATTATATCGTTTACATTGAGTTTATCTTACATTTAGAAACTGAGGATTCAAAACTTATTGCCCCCCCCCCGCCAGCCAGGTTTAACCTGCTTTCCTAAAATGTGGCCAAAGAGCAATTTCCTGAGCCTTGACTCTTCAAATAATGTTGTTGCCCTCAGCCCTGACTTTATCAATGACCTAAAGCAAAGGCAGTTTTCTTTAAGCTTTGGTTTAACAATAAGATTTTTCAGCTGGAATCATGGAGTTCCTCACAGCTGGGACATGTGTTAGCTACGAGGTTTTCAGGACACCATCAGCAGTAAATCCCAAAATGATAATGCCTGCCAGGAAGGACATAATAAGAATTTGTCTGACAAATCCTTTAATCCTCAGTCTCAGTTTGTTGACCTGTAAAATGGGAGCTATCTTTAACTCGAAGCGTATTGGGTGTCTGTGTGCAGGTTTTGATACATAGTAGGTGTTTAATAAATACGTGATACCGTCTTTTTCCTTGTCCCTCATAGCAAGAGGATGGCATTGAAATGAATCAGAGGGCTTGAACTTTGCCTCTACTGCTTTTTGTGGCGGGGGAAGGGACACAGAGGGCTGCGTGATCTTGGGCAGGTTACTGAGCATGGGAGCCTCGGTGTTTTTATTTGCCCAGTGGGGTTAGATCATAGAAAGATGTAGCTCCAAGTTTGTGTTGTGAGGATTAAGTGAGATAGTGCAAATGAAAACGTGTAAGTGCCCAATGAGTGTTTGCTGTGGTTAGTATGATTATGTCCTTCACAGCAGGCATCGTCATTTTGGGGTTACTGCTGACGGTGTCCTGAAAACATGTTCCCTCCAGACCTGCTAGGTTTTGTCTCATGACTTTTCATATTTGGAGATGGTAGAATGTACAACTTCCCTTCCTGCGAATGTGCCTGGAAGCCTCTTGCCCACTTCCTTCCTGAGGCGGGACTAGGTTCTTGCAGGTTTCCTGATTGCTTTGTGCTTCTGGCTGCAGCCCGAGGGCATCCGATTGCAGTGGGGAATGGAGGAAAGGTATTCTGTGTGTGATAGTGATCAGATCAGGAAGATAACAGGACACCAGGCATCCGGCAGTTGACAGCTTGTCACATGGGTCACTTTTGAGCCCTAATTTCCCCTTGACAAGGTTAGCCACTCATGCTAAGGGTTCCATGGGCAGAATTCTAGCTGAGTGGTAAACTCTGACAGAGAGGGAAAAATGTAGGCTAGCAGAAGGCTGGTGTGGCCCTAGTGTCACAGCCTGGGACTTATAGTCATATGAATGAATTGCTCATCAACTGGTTTTGTGGAACTGAAACGGATCAGAATAAAAGGGAGTGTCATACTCCAATAAAGATGTCAAAAAAAAAAAGAAAAAAGAAAAAAACAAAACAAAAACAACAACAAAGAAAAAAAAAAGAATAAAGGGGAGTGGAGAGTATCTAAATTTCTAATAACAAGGAGTTAGATGTATTATCATAAATATACTTTCTGGACTATTCTGTAATTATTATTTTTAAATGAAAACTTGGTAATTAACAGTAGAAAAGGCTTATGTTGTAATGTTAGCTGAAAAAAACCATACAAACATATAGATATATTTTATACTATATGCATTTAGTATAATTAGAAACTTAACAACAGTAGGCAAATCTACAAAGACAGAAAGTATATTAGTGGTTGCGTAGGATTGGGGGATGATGTCTAAGGAGGGTGGGGATTCATTGGGGAGTGATGAAAATATTCTAATATTGATTGTGATGAGGGTTGAATATACTAAAGAACATTGACTAGTACACTTTAAATGTGTGAGAAGTATGTTATGTGAATTATATCTCAATACGGCTGTTAACAAAAATCAACAGCAACAAACCTTATACATAGAGAAATAGAATAGAAAGAAATTTGCCAGAAGGCTAACAGTGGATATAATTTGGTGCTGAATTATGACTGCTTTTTAAAATCTATTTTTCTCTATATTCCTATGTTTTCTATAGTGATCACACAATTACTTTAATATTTTAAAATGAAAAAATTATTTAAAAGGCAAATAAGTAAAACTGAATTAATAGGAACTTTCTTTTCTCACAGAATTTAAAATGTAAATGACAAAATATAAAGGATAACAATTATTTGTATATTAAATGAAAATTTAGCATAAGGTGGATAGCCCTGTGTACTCTGGATTAAATGTCAATACTCAGCTTTTTCATTAATATTTTAGCTTTTAAACAGCCTCTTCAATATGTGGTGCTGGGAAAACTGGACAGCTACCTGTAAAAGAATGAAATTAGAACACTCCCTAACACCACACACAAATCAACTCAAAATGGATTAAAGACCTAAATGTGAGGCCAGACACTATCGAACTCTTAGAGGAAAACATAGGCAGAACACTCTATGACATACATCACAGCAAGGTCCTTTTTAACCCACCTCCTAGAGAAATGGAAATAAAAACAAAAATAAACAAATGGGACCTAATGAAACTTAAAAGCTTTTGCACAGCAAAGGAAACCATAAACAAGACCAAAAGACAACCCTCAGAATGGGAGAAAATAGTTGCAAATGAAGCAACTGACAAAGGATTAATCTCCAATATTTGTAAGCAACTCATGCAGCTCAATAACAACAAAAAAAACAACCCAATCCAAAAATGGGCAGAAGACCTAAATAGGCATTTCTCCAAAGAAGATATACAGATTGCCAAGAAACACATGAAGGAATGCTCAACATCATTAATCATTAGAGAAATGCAAATCAAAACTACAATGAGATATCATCTCACACCAGTCAGAATGGGCACCATCAAAAAAATCTACAAACAATAAATGCTGGAGAGGGTGTGGAGAAAAGGGAACCCTCTTGCACTGTTGGTGGGAATGTAAATTGATACAGTCCCTATGGAGAACAGTATGGAGGCTCCTTAAAAAACTACAAATAGAACCACCCTACGACCCAGCAATCCCACTACTGGGCATATACCCTACCCTGAGAAAACCATAATTCAAAGAGTCATGTACCACAATGTTCACTGCAGCTCTATTTACAATAGCCGGGACATGGAAGCAACCTAAGTGTCCATCGACAGATGAATGAATAGAGAAGATGTGGCACATATATACAATGGAATATTACTCAGCCATAAAAAGAAACGAAATTGAGTTATTCGTAGTGAGGTGGATGGACCTAGAGTCTGTCATACAGAGTGAAGTAAGTCAGAAAGAGAAAAACAAATACCATATGCTGAAACACATATATATGGAATCTAAAAAAAAAGAAAAAACGGTCATGAAGAACCTAGGGGCAAGACGGGAATAAAGATGCAGACCTACTAGAGAATAGACTTGAGGATACGGGGAGGGGGAAGGGTAAGCTGGGATGAAGTGAGAGAGTGGCATGGACATAAATACACTACCAAATGTAAAATAGCTAGCTAGTGGGAAGCAGCCGCATAGCACAGGGAGATCAGCTCGGTGCTTTGTGACCACCTAGAGGGGTGGGATAGGGAGGGTGGGAGGGAGGGAGACGCAAGAGGGAAGAGATATGGGGATATATGTATATGTATAACTGATTCACTTTGTTATACAGCAGAAACTAAAACACACCATTGTAAAGCAATTATAGTCCAATAAAGATGTTAAAAAAAAGAAACAAAAGTATTTTAGCTTTTAACAAAATTGTCAGACATAATGGTAGATGTAGAACAGAAGACAGAAATATTGTTGGTGGGGAAAATCAGTGATAAATATGATAGTCTTAATAAAATTATTTCTCAGAATTGATATCCATCATGGTTCATATTTAGAGCTTTTGAACATTTCAGAATGTAAAACAAAAATTCTCTTTCTAATTGTAGGAGAGGAAAATAATATTTTTCTTTATTCTCTTAGGTTCTGTTATTGGGACCTGCAAATTACACTGACAAAGACATTAACAGGAACAAAGGCATACAAATTAATTAATTAATTAATTAATTTGGCTGCGTCGTATCTTAGTTGTGGCATGTGGGATTTTTTTTTTTTTAATTTGTGGCATGCGGGATCTTTAGTTACGGCATGTGAACTGTTAGTTGTGACATGTGGCATCTAGTTCCCTGACCAGGGATCGAACCCGGGCCTCCTGCATTGGGAGCGTCGAGTCTTAGCCACTGGACCACCAGGGAAGTCTTCAAATTTTATTTGATGTCAATATTTTACTTTTGTTGCATTATTCATGTTTATTTAAAATTTATAATTATGACCCATGATACTACACAGTATAGATATAACATTATTGCTTACAGTTATTATCTAAATGAGAATTATTTAACCAAGTGTTAATAGCATCAATGTTCTGGGTTTTGCCTTATTAGATTCACATAGTTTGTGTCTGAATACATCTCCATCCAGTTATTGAACATTTATCTAAAATCATATTTTGCTTTAAAATATGGAACTCATGCAACCTGAGTCAATATTGTCCTTTGGAAGAGTCAAATGACAAATTCCAGGATTTGATTGGCAAAAAATGTGAAAACTTAGAGGTCTGCTGTTGTTAATACCCTTACTAGAAATTCATTCCTCCTGAGTTCTAGACTCCAGCATCTCTACTTTGAGCGCTACTAAAGTATCCCTCTCACAGTGTTTCTGTGCATATGTGATTATATGTGTGTGCATGCCATATGCACATGTGAGTGACTCTGTGTGCATGTATGTGTGTGTATGCACATACTGCATGTGAGTGTGTGTGTGTGTGATGTTAATATTTTACTTTTTAAGTGCATTTACTTTTCTTCATAGAAAAGAAAGAAAGAGCCAAAGAGGTGGCTAAACGCTTATATACCATTTTAGCAAAGGGTGATATGTTTGTGGACCAGTGACATGGCAAAGGCAAAGGGGTTCTACGAGTGGAAAATTGTAGGAAGGTAAATAAATATATGGGGAAAACTAATGGAAGATAAAGGTTATTTTGGCAAGGTTTGTTTGTACAGACCCATCTCCGTGTTGACTTTCTGTCTCCAGCGATAATGCATGTCTCGTCTTCCTGGTTCAGGAGACTGGAGAGGAGGCCACTTTCACAAGGGGAAATTTATACTCTGCTGCTTGGCAGAAAGCGGAAAGGGCAGAGAGTTCCTCTGTGTGTCCTGTGTCTCAGTTGCCGTCAGCTCAATAGAATCCTTGTGCCAAAGTGGCGTCTTTTGCGGGGGTGGGGGGCATATTCTCATCTCCTTCATAGTCATGATGCACCCCAAATTTACATGTCTTCATCTTAAATCCAGTTTATGAATTCAAGCAAGAATTATACTAATCTTTTTTTTTTTTTTTTTTTTTTTTTTTTTTTTTGCGGTATGCGGGCCTCTCACTGTTGTGGCCTCTCCCGTTGCGGAGCACAGGCTCCGGACGCACAGGCTCAGCGGCCATGGCTCACGGGCTCAGTTGCTCCGCGGCATGTGGGATCTTCCCGGACCAGGGCACGAACCCGTGTCTCCTGCATCGGCAGGCGGATTCTCAACCACTGCGCCACCAGGGAAGCCCCTAATCTTTATTAAAAAGTTCAGAGAAGTGATCTTCAAACCATTAGTACTGAAGGACGGGTGGGAAGATGAACTTTTTCAAGTGAATAATTGGAGAAAATCTAGTCTCTCCATTGAAGTTTAATTCTGAGGGTCAATGACTCCTTAGCTATCCCTCCCCTCCCCATGGTCACACGTTACTATCTTTTGTCTCCTATAATTTTGTCTCCCTAAGCCTCCCCATCCATAAAACTCTTGGTTGTTCTACAGTTTCTTCCATTACATAGTTCAAGTCCTAAAAATTTCAGAGAGAGGGGAATGTTCACAGTGGTCTTATTTATACACCACCAGACCCTTTTCAACATTACTGCCATGCTTTTTATACTGAAAGGCAAGGAACAGCTGCCTCGGTCGGCTTTGGTGTCCAGTTCAGCTGTTTCATATTCATCCTGTTGCCTTAAGCATCTGTTGACAGGTGGGAAAGCTCACTGTGAAGAGAAGCATTGTTGCCTTGGGTGGCTTCGCCCTAAGACAGGCCTGACCCCTTTGTTTGCCCCTGGAACACAACGTGTGCTTTCCTCCCAACCCTCATTAAGTACAGCTGTTGGGTACATTTTAGTAGATGAGAACCATTTCCACAGCATCTCTGTTCTGAGAACTGTAGGGCAGTGTCCAGGATGTAGCTGGACGAGGCCTGTGTGCAGCGGAACGTCTGTTAGGTCGCTGGGCCTCACTTTGGAGAAGTCAGCTCGGTATCAGTCCTCCTTGTCTCAGAAACAGAGCCTTTCACTTGAATCCCCTCTTAGGCCCTCATTTGTACCAGAAAACCTGGCTCTTTTGTTGCGACCCTTCCTTTTACAGATGAGGAGACAGATGAACCTGTTACCTAAGTGTCTTGCTTTTAACAAAGCCAGTTAGTGCTGTTTTGTCTGCCATTAATAATAATATCACAGTATTTCAGAGTTGTTTCCCGGCCTCTTTTTGTCAGGTTTCTGGAAAATCTCTTTCTCCTCATGCTTATGATTTGGGCCTTAATCCAGGGTATTGAAATTATAGATTGGTCACAGGATTTATAGTTAGCTTTCAGAGACCTAAAAGGAAGACAAGTTCTGGAAAAATGAAAGTCCTGAGACAGTTTCTTGAGAACTGTTCTTTGAAATTTGAAAAATAAAACAACCCCCAGCCTCCCCCAGCCCCCCACTACCTTCTGTTGTCTTCTACATATGTAACCACTCCCACGCACAGTGGTAGAAAAGTACGTGGGGATTAATGGAATTTATGTACTCACTGGAGGTAAAATGCCCTGGGAATTTGTGCATGGGGTGTAAAAGCTCGGGCCTGGGGACCTCACTAATGACTTTTCAAGAGCAGTTCTTTACAGAGCCAAGTCTTCAATCTTGTAACCGGACCATCAACCCCAGTGACAGCCCACTTTGAAGGAGGCCTCATAAAGACAAGGTTCAGGCTCTTTCTAATGGCTTTAGCTAATGGAAAACCTGGAGGGGGAAAGTGAAATACGCCCTCAAACTTCACACAGGTGAAAAGGAGGACATCTCTAGAAATTCTGAGAAGCGACAGGAATTTAAAAATTTGGGTTCCAAATGTAAGAAGTAGCAGCGGGTGATGAGAAACGCTTGAAAGTGCTTGCTTTTGTTAATTGCCAGTGAAAAAAAATGTGTCTCAACTTGCATGCCTCTGCGTCACCCACCTAGCAGAATAAATCAAGGCTGATCAAAATTTCTTAGGAAACGGCAAGGATCTGAAGAACAAAGCTAGTCATCTGAAGCTTTACCTCTGTGGTTGTTTCCCCATTTTAGGCACTGGGTTCCTGGTCTGATATCCATCCCAGCGAGGCCTGTGTGATCTGGGGGATTTACATTTGCATTTGTATCATTGCCTCTTTCTCTAAATGTGACGCATTTATGTAACAGTGCTCTGGAAAATATTTAAAGCATGGTACTAACATAAGAGAATCCGTGTAGGGTCTGGTATTATCTTGAGAAGCATCATTTTTTTAAGCTAATGTTCATCTTTCTGGCTTGATACCAAAGACCCTGGTGCAATTGATAACAGCAGGACCATCATGAGACCCGTAGGTTCCCTATAGTTTGACTTTAAAAAAAAATGGTAGGGCTTCCCTGGTGGCGCAGTGGTTGGGAATCCGCCTGCCGATGCAGAGGACACGGGTTCGTGCCCTGGTCCGGGAAGATCCCACATGCTGCGGAGCGGCTAAGCCCGTGAGCCATGGCCGCTAGGCCTGCGCGTCCGGAGCCTGTGCTCCGCAACGGGAGAGGCCACAACAGTGAGAGGCCCGCATACCGGAAAAAAAAAAAAAAAAAAAAAGGTAAAATTACGTTTCATAGAAAACACAAGTGGTTAATATGTTATACACAGACACAGAGTGAGTCTAAGACACCTTTAGGACAGAGACTCAAACATTTACTACAAAATTGTTATAACAAGAAGAAAGTGTCCACTTTTTATGGCATAATATAATTTTAACATCTTAATTGAAGACTTCAGGTTCATATTATCTAGTACTTCAGCACCTCAGATATTACTATTATTCAAATAAAAACGACACACAAGGTTTTGTATCCTTTTTTTTTTTTTTTTTTTTTTTGCGGTACGCGGGCCTCTCACTGCTGTGGCCTCTCCCGTTGCGGAGCACGGGCTCCGGACGCGCAGGCTCAGCGGCCACGGCTCACGGGCCCAGCCGCTCCGCGGCACGTGGGATCCTCCCGGACCGGGGCACGAACCCGCGTTCCCCGCATCAGCAGGTGGACTCTCAACCTCTGCGCCACCAGGGAAGCCCCCTGTATCCTTTTTTAACCTGACATTCACAGAACATAACCTAGTCACTCACGAACAAGTGCATCTTTTTTGCAGTTATTTGGCCATCATCCTACACATAGATTTTTCTCATGTTTCAGATTACTTCCTTAGGGGCGATACCTGGAAATGGAATTACTGAGTCAAAGGTTCTGAATCTATTTTAAGGCTCTTGATACATGGTGGCAAACTGCTTTCCAAAAGGCTGTGCCAGTTGACGTGTCTGGCAGCAGCAAGGCCTGAGTCTGCCTTCAGGCCTGCACGTGGGTACATTAATCATTCAAAAAATACCTTAAATTTATTGGAGTAGAGTTGATTTACAATGTCGTGTTAGTTTCAGCTGTACAGCAAAGTGATTCAGTTATACACACACATACACACACACACACATATGTATATATATTCTTTTCTAGATTGTTTTCCCTTAGAGGTTATCACAAACTATTGAGTAGAGCTCCCCGTGTTACACATTAGGTCCTTGTTGATTATCTGTTTTATATATAGTAGTGTGTATATGTCAGTCCTAAAGTCCCTATTTATCCCCTCCTTTCCCCTTTGGTAACCATAAGTTTGTTTTCTATGTCTGTGGGCCTGTTTCTGTTTTGTAGATAAATTCACTTATATCTTTTATTTTTTCAGATTCTACGTGTAAGTGATATCACATGATATTTATCTTTCTTTTTTAAAATGAGATAGAACTTGCATACAGTAAATTGCAGACGTCTTCAGTGCATTAGCTTGGTGAATTTTCACGTAGGTACATGTGTGAAAATGCTACCCCGATCAAAATATAAACTTGGCTATTTGTATTTCCATCATCCACAGAAGGTTGCCTCCTATACCCCCATCAGTATCTACCCCCTCTCGGAGGTAACCATTATTCTGAAAGGTCCTCACTTTCCAGTGATTTCTGAAAGTTTCTTCTGTCATCTGAAGTGACTTGATAGGTGATATCTGAGAGGAGATCTCCATGTTCTTGGACCCACGCAGACTTCTCCCACCTCATGTTGGCAGGTCAGAGCAGACCTGCACCGTCTTTATTTTATTTCTGCCCAATTGCCTGTACGGAGCTTAGCTTCTTATGTGCTCGGGTTGTCTTAGGATCACTTGTGACTGTGCCCACCATATCCACTACCCTTTTTTTCCTTCACCCCAGGAATTAACAAAACCAACTGCCATCTATTGTGAACCACATGAGGTAGCAGGTAGGGGCGATGAAGGTGTGTTACAGAAATAAAGCAGAAGCGATGCTGCCTCTGAAAGAAACAGCCCCTCGCCCTGCCTGCCTCTAGCTGTCTTCTTTCTGTAGATTAGTTAAAACAGAGGGCATGTGAAGTGCTTGGTTTGCAGATCTTGCAATACGTTGCCAGGGCAGAATTGCCCTTTGTACTGAAGTCCTGAGGAAGTAGATTTAAAATGGAGTCTCCTAGGACGAGTAGGACTGGCTGAGGATATGGTATGTTTGTGTTGGTCACTCTGCTTTGAAGTGTGGGATCAGAGAGTGGATACTCACTTGCTCAGAGTAAGGGGTCATTTTGCTGTTGATTTTGCTGAAAATCATGGCTCCTAATTTTCCATGAGAGCTTCATTCAGCCGTCTTCATCTTTACTGAGATAGACTGGCTCTTCATGGGTTAAAAAGCACCTGAAATCCTCTCTAGTAACCAGATAGAGATCAACATCTAGCCCAAAGCGAATGAGGGAGCCGATGAACAATGATGGAGTGTCTTCAGTAGGCCAAGTACAATGTTAGGTGCTCTCATACGCTGTTACTCATTTAATATTCACAATTACATAGGGAGGATATTATTCCCCTTTGCTGATGAGAGGAGATTGAACATGTCCAAAGTCTCATAGTTAAATCTCTTCTTTGCCTTCCCCTCTTTTCCCACTATGGATACATTTCAAAATGTGTATCCTCCTCCTGTTTTCCTTCTCCTTTTCCTCCTTTTTGTCCTTTGCTGTAACAGAGTGTACCATAACCAATGGTCTCTGATCCAAGGTGGCGTACCCTTCCGGGTCACCGCCAACCTTGATTCCCTCGTGAAGGCTTCCCCGACGGTGTGGACGTTAGGAAGCCCATGAGCCTATGACCTGGAGTATATCAGCAGCCCCCATGGCACCTATAGGGGTTGCACGCACAGAGCACTCACTGATTCCTAGGCTTGAATAACGCCGCGACAAAGACAAAGTTCTGATTCGGAAGACGGCTTTTGTAGCCACAGTCTCTATAAAGGCACAAATGGTCTCTGACTGTTCCAAGGGCTCCTGAGTGATTTCTGATCAATGGAAGCTCTTTGGTTCCCCAAGCTACTGCCTTAAAATCAATATCATTATCCAACACTGATCATTCAGTGTATTCCTTTGCCACCCGCCCCACTTGCATGCATAAAGCACTTGACCGTATTTTATTTTAGGATTTCACCAGGGAGCTTTAAAGCTTCTTAATTAATAACAAAAACATATTAAGCTGGAAAGAAATGGCTGACTATAGCGCATTCTTTTACCAAGTATCTGCAGACAGGTCCCCATCTGGCATACACATTGGGAGCTCCCATTCTCTCCAAAGACTCGTGAACGTTCACACCTACAGCGCTAGATCAGCACAGATATGAAACTCCAGCACCAGCAGGTTGTTATAGGTGTTCTCTGGAAAGAACAGTGGTAACATAATTAGCGCATCTAATTATCAGCGTGTTCACAAGCTTTATATTTTCCAAGAACCACAGCAGTGCTATGCAGTCGAAATATGATGTGGGCCACATATATAATGTAAAATTTTCTAGTAGTCACATTAAAAATGTCAAAAAGAAACATGAAGTTAATTTGAATACATTTTATTTAACCTGATATATCCAAAATATTATCATTTCAGCATGGAGGTACTATAACAGATTTTACATTCTGTTTTGGTACACAGTCTTGGAAAATCAGGCGTGTAATACATACTTTACAGCACATCTCGTTTGGGGCTGGCCACATTTCAAGTGCTCAAGAGCCGTTATGTGGCTACTGGCTACCATATTGGACAGCACAGGCCCAAAGAAACTTGTAGTGCAACCTTTCCTATAAAGATGGAGCTACATTTGTTCATGGGCAAATTACAAAACAAACAAACAAACAAAGCGGTGTGTTTATGGAACCCCCGCTCTATGCTAGGCACTGATGGGGGAGACGAAAGAGTGCAGGACAGTGTCTGCCATCAAAGCAGTCACACCTGAGGAGTGAAGTCATTCTGATTGTACTTTATAATGTCTCCAACCACAAGGTGGTTTTTGTGATTAATTCTTAAGCAAGTGATTTAGCTCGTAAAAGACTGTGTCTTTAGAAGAAAAATTAATCCTTGCTAGTTGAAGTAGTCAGGGATGTTTCATGGAGGACAAGGGACATTGGACAAACATAATATTTATCTGAGATGGAGAAAGGGGAGAGCAAACAGGGTAGGCAGGGGGTACAGCTCGAGCAAAGGTGTAGGATTGCTTAAGTATCAAAAGCATCGTGAGACAGGGAGTAGATTAGCTTGGCTATCACTGGGAGTTCACGGAAAGGGAATTGTAGGAAGAGAGGTGGAATTTCTTTTGGCCACATTACAGAGAGGGGAAATGTTTAGAGAGATGGCTGAGGTGCTTTCCATTAAGAACCGTGATGAAAATAACAATAGCAATCAGCGTTTGAGTGATTAGAAGTCAGTCCCCCTAAGTGCTTTATATGTATTATGTCGTTGAATCTTCCAAATGAGAACGCTCAATCTCTGGAGAAGTTGAGTGACTTGTCTAAGGTCACACGTTTCGAAAGTTGGCAGAGCAACATTTTGAAAACGGAATGTAATCTGAGCCCAGAGCATTCACCTTGACTGTTAGCAGTTATGCTCCCGAGAAGGTTGGGGGCAGCGATCTGTGTGCTTTGTGTCATGGGGGGTCCCCACCTCTATTGACAGAGGTCCTACAGGCATGCTGAGGTACCACATCGACATGCGGTAGAAAATCTCCAGCCAAGGATTCTCAGCAGTTTGTTTCTTCTGAGGAGATCCAAATGGGCCCAGTTCACATGATACCTCTGGGACTTGACTGCAGTCATTAAACATAGGTCTTTATAACCAGTGTCCCATTAGCTGGTTTCCTCGTTTCTCTTTCCTCAGTACCCCGAAGTCATGCTAGAACACTGGAATCTTCGTAGACCGTTTAGTTCAATGCTCTGATCTTATCAAAAGAGCAAACTGAGGCCCCGGGAGGAAGGGACTTGTCAGGGTCCCACAGGGCAGAGCTAGGCCCTCCTCAGGGTTCTTCGCACCCAGAGAGCTATGCTAACATTTTCCAAAGGCTTTCTCAATAGAAAACAACATATTCAGAGTAGGAAGTGTATTTCGGTGACTCCGAGTAATTGTTTTAGCTGTCTCAGGCCTTCTTTTAACAATTGAAACACTGTATCATAGGTGATAGGTATCCCTGAATTAAGAGATGGATTTCAGCAGTGACTGCTCTGAAATGAGTTTATGGTAAGTGGACTCAATAGTCTTATGAACTTTGATAAAATCAGATGTCCTTCAAATGGAAAAAAACGTCGACCCTGCTGAACAGAATAAAATTGTGCTTAGGAATGCAGCAAATCTTGAAAACTCACATTTAAAAGAAAAGCACAGACTTTTAAAATGAAAACCTTACTCTGAATACTGTTCCAGTTGGAGTACGAATCATAGAAAAAACAAAAATGCTTAGCGTTAGAAAACGTACTCAGACGGCCACAGGGCGGAGGCCAGGCATTCTGACAGGCGTTCAAGCCACCTTCCTTATCTGACAAACTGCTTACTACGCAACACTCAGAGGCCCTCTAAGTCTGGCCCCAAATGCCCCGTCACTTTTCTATACCGTTTTTCTTCTGACCTCTAACATCATTTAACTTTATGGACTCTGTTGCCCAATCATACATGGTCTGTTTTTCTACTTTCCTTGGAAGAAATAACAGCCTAGAAATTGAAGGCCTGAAATAGCTGGTCGCTACTTAATGTTTGATGCTTTTTCTCATGTCTGCTGGGACCTGGTGTTTGTCATGCTTTTAAGCAGGGCGAGGAGGGACCAAAAGAAGAGACAAAAGCAGTCCCTGCCGTAGTGAAGCACAGTCATTTTAGAGAACAGAACAAAACTCACAAGACAGTTAGCAAACAAAAAAAATAATACAAGATAAACAACGAGGACATACCGTATAGCACAGGGACCTATATTCAATATCGTGCTGCTGAGCAGCTCTGTAGTCAACTAATTAATTACATGCCCTCCTCTTGGAAACTGCAGAGACATGTTAGTACATTAAAGGCTTTTAGAAGTCTTGCAGCCTTGCTTGAACCCAGTATTAACCAAACTGATCTGCCTACGGAACCTTTTATTTTTTTAAAAAAATGTTTATTTATTGATTGGGCCGCCCCGGGGCTTAGCTGCACCACGTGGGATCTTCATTGCAGCACGCGGGATCTTTAGCTGTGGGAACTTTAGTTGCGGCATGTGGAATCTAGTTCCCCGACCAGGGATCGAACCCGGGCCCCCTGCATCGGGAGCACAGAGCCTTAGCCACCGGACCACCAGGGAAGTCCCTGCCTACAGAACCTTAATTCCATAACCCGTATCCTGTGGGCCTGGTGGGGTCCAGCAGAACACACTGTTTGTCGGCCCCCATTACTGGTGAAACGCCTGATCCAGTTACAGTTCTGTCAGCCCCTGGACATTCCAGATGGAAGTCTTGAGCAGGAAGTAAGAAAGAGAAGTGAGCCTGAGCTATTTTCACAACAGGCTTCTGACTGAAACAACTTCCCTGTGTGTGGTTGATAAACATTTTCCCTTTCTTCAGGGAAAGTCATACACAGAAACAAGCACGTATAAATAATTTACCAAGCTGTAATATGCTATAAATAACAAGCCTACTAAATAATGAATTAAGCCAACTGCTGATTCATAGGTAAATGTCTCTTGTAAAGCAGCATTTTTATGGATTTTACAGCTTAGTGAATATCCACTCATATTTCATTAGGACGGTTAGGGTGAAGTATTGGGGTAATAATCTGGATATATTTGAAAGGAGCCCAGGCAGAGCTTGGGGTTCCTTTAAGCCAGAGCCTGAGAGGCGCTGGTATTGGGCCTTACCCTTCTCTTTCCTCCATGTTCTCAGTTTGCCCAGCTCCTCCATGCAAGCCTGACATGCTGTCCTCTCTGAAACCATGGGCAGGGATGGAGGTCGAGGTAGCTCTGGACCAGTGGAGGGAAGAGAGGCAGAAGTCACTCGGGCCTACTGGACAGAACCAACTCATCTGAGATACCATGACATCAGTACACAGACTCTGGGGCCCAACTCTTGGTACTTTGATCTTTACTCTATCACGTAGTAACTTTGTGACCTTGGGCAAGTCCCTTAAACTCCTTGTGGCTCAGTTCCCTCATCTGTAAAACAGGGACAATAATAGTAGCTACTTCCTCAGGTTCTTCTTCTTCTTTTTCTTTTTTAAAACAACACACATTTATTATCTCACAGTGACCTACTTCCTCAGGTTCTTATGAAGATTAAATGAGTTTGTATTGTCAGGTGCTTTGTATTTGTACTTTTAACTGTTAGCTATTGTATTCATTGGGAAAGGACTGATTTAGACTCTTTATTTTGGCTTTCTCCAGCCCCAGTGTTAGACTCTGAGAGCTTAGCTCCTGAGGGATTGGAGGGTCTGGTGGGGGGCCACTCAGATACCTCCTCTTGCTTCCAAAAAATAGGAATGGGAAACAGGAACTGTGATTTCATGAGAGTCAGGAAAAACTGCTTTTGACTAACTTTCAGTTATTAAAAGTAAGAAATGTTTATTTTAAAGGAATTTTATATATTTCTTACCAGTGAGGGCTTTTTGAGAAGGAGGTGGCAAGAATGATCAGTCAGGTCACTTTGAAAAGGAGGCGATGTGGGACCTCCCTGGTGGCACAGTGGTTAAGAATCCGCTTGCCGATGCAGGGGACGCGAGTTCGAGTCCTGGTCCGGGAAGATCCCACACGCCACGGAGCAACAAAGCCCTGCGCCACAACTACTGAGCCTGCGAGCCACAACTACTGAGCCCATGTGCCACAACTACAGAGCCTGCGCTCTAGAGCCCGCATGCTGCAACTACTGAGCCCACGTGCCACAGCTACTGAAGCCCACGCACCTAGAGCCCGAGCTCTGCAACAAGAGAAGCCACCGCAATGAGAAGCCCGCGCACCGCAACGGAGTAGCCCCCGCTCACCGCAACTAGAGAAAGCCCGTGCACAGCAACGAGGACCCAACGCAGCCGAAAATAAACAAATAAATAATAAAGAAAAGAGGAGGAGGAGATGTGAATTTCACAATCAAACCTTAATTTGTTCATTGGAATTGATGCCAGAATAGGAAGTCTGCTCTTCCCTACGTGTGGTGACACCCAGTGCCCCGGGACGTGGAGCATAGAAATGGGCACACTTGTTGCTCTAGTTCCCTTCAGGGATGGAGTGGGAGTAAGTGTATTGCCCTTTATTTTCCATCACACCACCAGCATAACCCCCCCCCCCCCACCAGCCTAATGAATGGAACAGCAGCTCGGGTCCTTGCTTCAATGTGTGGTTGTTTACAGGCTAGTGATGAGATGCCCTTTCCCCAAGTCTTCCAGTCAGTGATCAGAGCAGACATTCCTGCTTAAGCCACGTTGTAGATTTAGCTCATCACAGCGATTCTTTTTTTTTTTTTTTTCTTTCTTTTTTTGCGGTACAAGGGCCTCTCACCGTTGCGGCCTCTCCCGTTGCGGAGCACAGGCTCCGGACGCGCAGGCGCAGCGGCCACGGCTCACGGGCCCAGCCGCTCCGCGGCATGTGGGATCGTCCCGGACCGGGGCACGAACCAGCGTCCCCCGCATCGGCAGGCGGACTCTCAACCACCGCGCCACCAGGGAAGCCCCACAGCGATTCTGGACAGCAGGTCATCTGAAGCTCCCTTGCCCTCCCCTCCCTGGACAGTGCGGCCATTTCTCTGCATGGTACTCTTGTGGTTTGGTCTTCAGCTTGCTGTCTGCCCCTCTTTCGCACGAGTTACGTGGACTTCCTCAGATCCTACCAGGAGGGCCACTTGTCCGTTCTTCCTTCTCTATCTCCTGGGTTCAGAAATCTATGGGGGTCATTCCTGGTCCTCTGGCTGCCCCTCCCCCACCACTTACCCCAGCTTGAGGCTGGACCTGTGGCAGTGCTCAACTTTCTGCCCTTTAAGGTAAGGCGATCACCTTGGCTTGGGCCCTGCCTGTTAAGGTTTTTCATCTGTTTTTGTAGGGAGACAGTAGCGAGTAAGCAGGGGGCCTTTGGACTGACAGGGTTGAACTCTCTCAAACGTTTTCCTAAATGCCTGGCGCTAAGCGGTATAGCCACTAACTTGCAGTAGACCTCAGGCTGGAGAGATGCCTTCTAGAATAGCCAATCAGCACAGTGCCTTCTAAAAGAAAGGAAGAGCCACCCCCCTGCTGCCTTGCAGCCTTCTCCCTTAGCCTTTGGAATGAAAAGCTCGGCAGCTCACAATTACCGTTTGGCCAAGCCCCCTCCTCACCCCTACCGCCGTGAAGTGGAAAGAAACACGCTGGTGTGACATTCACTTTGACAAAGCTCTTTTTCTTTTCTCTACTTCTCCAAAAAAAAAAAAAAAGCCAAAAGAAATAAAACAGTTGCTAAGCTACTGGGTGGGCCCTATCCGTGTGTTTTGTTGCCATCCCAGCTTTAAGGACTCGTATTATCCCATATTCAGCAGCTTAAACTAAAGAAGAGGGGAAAGGGGGATGTCGGAGAGGGCTCCTTTGTCAGTTCCCTTGTCAGGTCAAGTGCTTGGCTCTGGGAATGCAGGTGACCTGGAGTGTGTCAACTACCGATTCTGTCTCCAGGTGGGAAAAAAGGAGGGGGGATTTCTTTCCACTTCTCAAACTGGTCCCAAAGACGATGCTGTTTGGGGGCCTTGTCTTTCTTTTATATTCGTTTCACAAATGTCAGCTCTCAAGGAAGCCTGGGTCATGTTGGCCCTGGTGAGCTCCTAGCTCTGTGTTCCAGAAAGCCCACAAAGCCAGGCCTTCCGTACTTTTCCCTAGATTGTTGTAATATTTTATATTGTTTTGTGGCTCCTGAATTTTCTGTGCAGCACTGTGGCAATCCCAGGTTAAGCAAGTCTTCATTTAACCATGTTCAGTTGACCTTTAAATCCTGCATGTTTAGAACTTGTTACTGGCTACAAATGCCAGACCCCCAGTGGGTACTGAGGATAACTTCCCCGCTCTTAGTCCAAAGGCATTAACACCAAGAATGGCAGGAAAGGCTTTCCCAACGCTGCTTTGCAGCATCGTCTCCATCGTTCACAACAGCCTAATCCACCCATCACACGTTGGTTCTCAGTGTGGGGACGATGGGAACGTTACTGACTTTAGGCTTGTTTTCATTCTGTGTAAAGTTAGGTTTAGAAAAAAAAAATCTTATAAAAATATTAATGCAGCCTGTGACACCCTTTGTGGAGGCTACATTGAAAATATATCTTAAATAAAAAGCCAGGAAATTGTCCCTTCTGTCTCTCACCTGTCATAAGAAGCAATAGAATTCTATAGCCCATTCAGTGGCATATTTAATTAAGCAACCTATCTGCTGAATGCACTAGGGGTTGGCTGACAGTGCTTTTCACTGCTGATTTGGATGACAAAGGATGTGGTGAGATATTCAACAGTCTGGTGGAATGGAAAGAAACTCCCAATTGGTCACACCTACCTATTTCTCTTGGCATGTGGCATTCTCTCTGATAATACAGAAAATAGACTGTCTTTTATTTATTGAGAAAGTCACTGGACACCAACCTCTTGCCTTTGCTCTTCCACGGTGAGCCCTGACTTGAGTTTTGCACACATTCCCATTACAGATGAATAGAGCTTTCGTCGTAGGTGGGAAACTTTTAGCTTGTCATTTTCAAAAGAAAAGATGTTTAGGTGCTCATTTTAAGCCTAGTGCAGAACCATTCCTGATGATCATTCTCTGTTTTGGTGGGAGTTATTGCCTATCCCTGGGGTATGATAGTATTAGTGACAATTATGGAGTGTTTACCAGACACAGGCCAAAGTATTCCATGTATTACCCCTGTGCTTTCCTGTGAAGTAGATACTATTACTGTTCGCTTTTGCAGATGAGGAAACTGAGGCTCAGAAAGCTTAAGTAACTTACCTCTTAACTAGTGAGTGATAGAGTGAGGCTTGGGACCTACAGCTTCTCTACCCTGCAGCCCATGTTCTTAACCACTAGTCTACTCTGTCACTCTAGGAAGCCAAAAGGGTCTGTGATCCCAATACCATGGTTAATATTAGGTGGGGGAATTACAAAGTTTTGTGGGGGGATCTCTCCTCTGAAGTCAGGTCTGTGATGCCTTGGAGAATCCACAAGGACCTTCAAATTAGATGCAAATGTATATGTATGTATTCTGGGGAGCTGGGCCCGTTTTCATCAGCTTCTTGAAGACGTTCATGACACAAAGCTGGTTAATAACTTCTACGTATACCTCAAGTGCATACAGTGCTTGCTGTGTGCCAGGCTTTGTATACACAGTGCTTTATATACATGAGTATAAGCAAACTCATTTCATTCTCACCACAGCCATAGGAGGGTATGATTATCGCGCCCATTTTACAGAGGGGCAAACTGAGCCTAAGAGCGGTAACTTGGCCAAGGCTACGAAGCTCTAAGTGTCAGCGCCAGGAGGTGAAGTCAAGCAGTCCAGCTCCCGAATCTTTGCTTTGAACCACTTTTGACTACAAGTTCCTTTTTATTCACTTGCATATCTCCTACCACAGTGCCTGATCCGCAGTGAGTTTTATGGATATTTGTTGAATTGATTTGCGTACTGCCGACCTCGTGTAGATTTTGTCTTAAGAGTCATTCTCGAAAGCCTGAGGCTTCATAAATCTTGACTGGATGAATGAAGGGAATCAACAACACAGTCAAAAGATAATTTATCAGAGTTTTTCAAGATGGGTGGCTTGGCCAGGGCTCCCTGGAGGGCTGTTGCACGGATCCCCGAGCCCATTCTTCAAGATCGTTCAAAGTGGTTAATAAGGTACCTCTGAGTATGGGCTAGGTAACTTTGATGGTTCCATGAATGTAAGTGGAGTTTTGTGTCCTAATTACTATGCATAACTTCCACTACCTCTTATCTCCAAGTAATCAAGCAGAAGCCACTGAAACCTTTTGCGTGTTGGCATGAATCAAATCTAGGTCTCTACATGGTATTACTGAGGGGAGGGTGGAGGGGCACCCAAGTTCTGTTCAACTGCCCAACACAAGTTCCACTGTAGTTGAGTTTCTGGGTTGGAGCATTTTGAAACATCGGAACAATTGGCTGTGAATGTGGAGGGTGCAAAGTGAGCTGCCGAGCCGGTGAGTAACAAGGTGGAACAGCTTGAGTTTTTAATCACCTTGATTACGCGTTGCAGGGTTTAACTTTGTGGCCTCCACTGTTCCCCTCATGTTGCCTGCTGGGGTCTCGTTTTACTTTTCATTTTATTCTCTGATCGCTGCCCATGAGAGCCCTGAGTCCACATGGCTTCTGTTGCCTGCCTCCCGGCCTGATGGGCCTCTCTGTACTGAGGCGCAGAACCCAGCTGGCGGCTGGAGTTCCCAGGGCCCGGAAGCTTCATTACTCTTTGTTGGCAGTGAACTCCAAAGTTACTGGCTTTGGAGTTGGGTTTTCTCAAGTATAATAGCTTAACATTTGTTCTCAAAGTTGAAGGTCCCCCCCCCCCGCCCAAATTAATCAAGATGCATGAGCTAATTGTAAGCCAACAAATATTTTAAGAAAACTGCCCTCCAGTAGAGACCGTTGCACGAACTGCAGACTCTTTTCCCAATAGTTAATATGCTTCTTTTATTTCCTTTGAGGTGGAAAACGGTTGTTGACAAGGATTCCCTACACATTTGGTTCAAATAACTGAGTTTGTACCTGAAGTACTAATTACAGTAGTGACACCATCTTTTCCTATTAGGTCTCTCACTTGAAGAACTCAAAGCCATTTATCACCGTTGGATCTTGGGGGCTAGTTTAATCAATTCGTGGGCAGTGTAATGGTGAAAACCCTGTGATCAGAAATACAGCTAACCTCTTTAATTGAGCCCCTACAAATCCGAAAGGTAATAATTCAGACAGTGGGAACAAAATAAGTCTATGACAAGAAGAAAGTAAGTTGGCAAAGGGGTTATTTAAACTGCCAAGTAGAGCACGCTTTTAGAAGTGCCAGTTCAGATGTGAAGAACTGGTAAGTAGATACAAGACATTCCATTAATAGACTCAGAATCGGAAGGTTAAAAGCCATAGAGCACAGCTGTTCAGGACTCAAAAAACATTTGTTGAGCAATGCTGTGCTCTGGACCCCGAGAATACAATTATTTTGGTAACGGCTTTATTGTGATATAATAAAAAGAGCATATAATTCACCCATTTAAAATGTGCAATTCAGT
Source organism: Kogia breviceps (assembly GCF_026419965.1). Lineage (NCBI taxonomy): Eukaryota > Metazoa > Chordata > Mammalia > Artiodactyla > Physeteridae > Kogia > Kogia breviceps. Next base: position 17,115,150 of record NC_081330.1, read on the forward strand.
GGTTTTGAGTACATTTACAGAGTTCTACAATCATCTCTATAGTCAACTTTAGAGCATTTTAATCACCTCAGAAAGAATCCTCATATCCTAGTATACTCGCCAAACCCCCCATCTCCCTCATCCCTAGGCAACCACCACGGGGCACAAATTTGATTAAAACACAAGATCTGCCTTTGAGGGGTTTGCACCCTATTGAAAGAGACGCCGAGCAGAGAAAACGTACCCACCATAGCCTCCTAGAATGTTGATGCTGAGAGGGACCAAGCAGGTCATGGGATATAATCTTCTCCTTTGACATATGAGGAAACTGAGGCTCAGAGAGGAGAAATGATTTGCCTATGGATACACATACAGCAGAGCCAATATGAAAATTCATGTACGCTGCCATCTTAGCATGTTGCAACGCTAACTACAATACAAACTTTTGGAGCTCGGTGGCAGTTAAGAGCATGGATTCGAGAGGCAGACTGTCTAGATTTGACTCTCAGCTCCTCCTTTTATAGGCTGTGTAACCTCAGGCAAGTCACTTAATCTCTCTGAGCCTCAGTTTCCTCTGTTGTTGAATTGAAGTAATAGTTGTACCTACCTTACAGGTCTGTTGTGAAGATTAAATGAGTTAATGTATGTTAAGTATTTAGAATACTGTTTGCAATAGAAGAATTACATAAGTGGTTGTTATAATGTTATTACCTAGTCACTGAACATGAAAACATGTATTTTATTAGATCCAGAAATAGACTTTACATATTTATTCTTCAGCTTTTAAACCCTGACTGCCCTCATGAAGAGTTTCTATTCTGTTTCTTCCAACATATACTTTTGAATGTTGGGTGCTGGGTATAAAAAAGATGTTTAAGAAATAGTCTGTAGACTTAAGGAGTTCAGAGTCAAGTGAACTGATACGGCAGGTGAACAGATATGTAGCTATAAATCAAACTATAGGAACTGCCCCAAATGAAGTACACACAAAGTATAGAGGGTATTGGAAAGGCTTCCTGAAGGCAGTGGCCTTTGATTTGAGTTTTGAAATCTGAGTCGGATTTCGTCAGGTTGAAAGGGATGAGAGAAGTCATTCCAGGGTAGGGTAACAGCAGAAGCAGAGGAAAGCAAGTATTTGCCACGGTCGGAGAGAGGCTAAGTGTTCTATGCGTCCAGAGCATAGCGGGTGAGCCTGAAAATATAGATTGGGACTGTACTCAGTAGGAAAAGGGAAGAGAATTGATAATTATGGACGCCTCCTATGCACCAGGCTCTGTAAAGTACCAAGTACTGAATGTGTATAAGGTAACTCACTTGATTCTCCCCATCATCCTGAGGAAGCAGATGCGAAGAGGTGGAATAAACGGATCCGTATCACACCTAGCAAGTGGCAGAGTCTAGATTCAAACTGAGATCTCCCTCTGACCCTGCTCTCCACACTCTTTCTACCTACCACAGTAACCCCTGGACTTGTATGCCAGTTTGGACATTATAGAAAAATGGGAGCTTTGAAGGTTTTTGAATATGGAGGAAACAGGTATTCATTGTAGTTTATTATTTATTCATTTATTTATTTGCTTTCTCTGGCAGTAGGGTAGAGGACAGTTTAAATGGAGGAAAGATGAGAGACCCCAAATAATCAGTTGTGACACTTTCACAACATGTGAAAGGTAGTGAGGACGTAGACTAGGGCCATGGAAATGGAGAGGAAGAGATATGAGTAAGGGAAGCTGACTGCACGGGACATGTGACCAATGCGATGTGGTCCGGGCAGAGATGAAGGAGAGTCAACCATGAAGGCCTGGGTTTTCCAGCTCATGTGATGTGGCGGATTGCGCTGCTACTCAGTGAAGTAGGAAGCCTGAGCAGAGGCGTGGAATTAGGGAAGGAAGGAAAGTGAGCTCAGGTTTGTTGCACTTGGACTTTCTCTTGAGTCTTCCAAGAGTCCATGTCCAGTAAGCAGATGGATATATCGGTCTGAAGCTTGAGGGACAATAAGGACAGAATCTTGGCAGAAGAAACGTAGCAAAGAATCAAAACCAAGGAAGCAGGAAGAACTGAAGGGGACCAAGAGTGAGCGAGAGAGATCACCAAAATCACTGGAGAAGGGAATTTCAATAAGGAGGGTGCGGTCGGTATTGTCAGGTGCTACGGAGTCGCCAAGTCAGATAGACTGAAAAATATTCCTTGGATTTAGCAATTAGAGAGGTTATTGAGGAATAGAAAGCAGACCAAGTCTCTATTAGGGGTGGAAATCATGTGGCATTGGTTTAAGATATGAATGTGAAGTGGATATCTGGAGACATTGAGTGTAGACTACTCTTTCCAGAAACTTGTCTAGTAAGGTGGAGAATGATGGCAGAATCTTGAAGACAAAACGTATCTTAGAGAAATTATCACATATTTTGAGAGAAATGAGTCAATCAAGAGGCAGCTAGTAAATGGGGAGAGAGAAGATAATTGATAAAGATCTTGGAGGAAGCAGGAGACCATGGCAGCCTGACCACAGAGAGGTTAGCTGTGGACTTGAGCCCCTCCTCTGAGATAGGGTTACGAAGAGAGGATGCACAGGGCACTGATAAACTAAGGATGTTTTTCAACAGAGTCTGAGGCTTTCCTGATTAGTTCCTTCTTTAATTCAGAATTCTCTACTTGTCTAAGAAACCTTGCTCCATTTATACCATGTAAAATCCTTATGGAAACAACAATAACAAAAAACAAACAACTTGATTAAAAATGGACAAAGGACTTGAATAGATATATCTCCCCCCAAAGATATACAGGTGGCCAATAAGCACGTGAAAAGATGCTCAAGATCAGTAATTATTAGCAAAATGCAAATCTAAACCACACCTCACACCCATTCAGATGGTTAAAAAATACCCCCCAAAACCAAAAATAACAAGCGTTGGTGAGGATGTGGAGACATTGGGACACTTCTGCATTGGTTGGATAATAGTTCTGCTGATCAGGGCCAGGCTTGGCTGGGCAGAGCTGGACTCACTTAGTTGCAGTCAGCTGGCGGGTCAGCTAGGGCTTGGCCTTTCTAGGATGGCCTCAGCTGGGATGGCTAGTATCTGCTCCACGTGGACTCTCATCCTTGAGAAAATTAGCCCAGACTTGTTCTTATAGTACAGCACAGGTCTGTGATACAAGAGAGCAAGTGGAAATGCACAGAAGCTTTTCAAGTCTCTGCTTGTATCTCATTGGCTAATATCCCACTGGCCCAAGTGAGTCACATGGCTGAGTTCAGATTCGGAGTGGGAGGGGGTCTACAGAGTTAGAGGGCAAAGGGCAAGGCTATAGAGAGGCCATTAACTGGAGGCACTAATGCAGTTAATCTATTCTAGAATGCTTAAGGAAAGTCTGAGAATCTGCATATTTAACGAGTATCCCAAAGTGATTCTTATACAGGCGATTCATGAATAACATTTTCAGAAGTATTAGTCTGGTGTCTCTTGGCACCAAGATTGGAACTGTGATCATGAAAGGTTCAGAGACCTGGGGGTTGTGAGCCGGGGAGCAAATATCCTCTTCTTCAACTCTAGCTCATGATTCAGGCCGCTTGGTCTCTTGAGGGCAGAGGCTTAAACTAAAGCTGTATCTGTGTTTCAGACAAGCTCATATAGTCATTTACTTTTTTACAAAGAACAATGCAGTTGGAGTAAAGCTGATAAGGTATTATTTTTCAGTGCAGGTCAGGAAGGCATTTTTGGTTTGTTTTGTGTTGCTCTTTATAATATGTAATTTCTATCCCAGGGAAGCTCATAGTAATGGAAATGAAGCATCGAGGTGGTATATGGGGCATGTGATAGGATCATAAAGTGGAGACTGTTGCTTGGACAAGACCTTTCTTAGAATAGTAATCCACGCGAGGAGAACATGAACATGAACAGGAAAGAAAAGGAACGAGGAAGAAACTCCACAGGGACTTCCCTGGTGGTCCAGGGGTTAGGACTCAGTGCTTCCGCTGCGGAGGAGCCCGGGTTCAATCCCTGCTTGGGGAACTAAGATCCCACGTGGTGCACGGCCAAAAAAAAAGAGAGAGAAAAAGAAAACTCCGTTTATTTAGCCAGTTGTGTGAGGATTTTGTTCCTCAGACTCTTAGTCAAAATGTGGGATTAGAGATACGCCTTCAGATGTCTGCCCCTATGTGGGTCACGCTGAAGCGCAGTAGAGGCAGGAAGCATGATACTGTGGGATCCCCCAAACCAGCCACGGTGCCTGCCACAGAGTGAGTGCGGAAAACACTTACGTTGAATGAATGTCTGCAGATTTCTCGGATCCATTCTCACAGATTTTTAAAATAAATCTTTATTGTTTTTTTACCTTGTTATTTATTTTTTTAACATCTTTATTGGAGTATAATTGCTTTACAATGGTGTGTTAGCTTCTGCTGTATAACAAAGTGAATCAGCTATACATATACCTATGTTCCCAAATCTCCTCCCTCTTGCATCTCCCTCCCTCCCACCCTCCCTATCCCACCCCTCTAGGTGGTCACAAAGCACCGAGCTGATCTCCCTGTGCTATGCGGCTGCTTCCCACTAGCAATCTGTTTTACGTTTGGTAGTGTCTATGTGTCCATGCTGCTCTCTCACTTCATCCCAGCTTACCCTTCCCCCTCCCCATATCCTCAAGTCCATGCTCTAGTAGGTCTGTATTTTATTCCCGTCCTACCCCTAGGCTCTTCATGACATTTTTTTTAGATTCCATATATATATGTGTTACATACGGTATTTGTTTTTCTGACTTACTTCACTCTGTAGGACAGACTCTAGGTCCATCCACCTCACTACAAATAACTCGAGGCACATAAAAAGCTGCTCAACATCACTAATTACTAGAGAAATGCAAGTCAAAACTACAGTGAAGTATCACCTCACAGCGGTTAGAATGGGCATCATCAGAAAATCTACAAACAACAAATGCTGGAGAGGGTGTGGAGAAAAGGGAACCCTCTTGCACTGCTGGTGGGAATGTGAATTGATACAGCCACTATGGAGGACAGTATGGAGGTTCCTTAAAAAACTACAAATAGAACTACCATACGACCCAGCAATCCCACTACTGGGCATATACCCTGAGAAAACAATCATTCAAAAAGAGTCACGTACCAAAAATGTTCATTGCAGCTCTATTTACAATAGCCAGGACATGCAAGCAGCCTGTGTCCACTCTCAGAGATTTTGATTGAGTAGTCCCGAAGCCATGTGACTCAGCATCACCTACTTACAGAGTTTGTTTAAAATCTGTTGCCTGGGTCCCACCTTCCACTTGCTGCGTTTGGTGCATGAGAAACCCTCCATTACACATTTGAAATGCATGAATCGATGTCACTGCCACTCATGCAGTCTCGTGCGGCGGTAGTGGCGTGCGTCTCATTGGCTACCCTGGCCCCTGCTGAGAGACCACTAGCGGGAAGGCGGTGGTCCAGTGCTGATCTGACAGCCACCACCTGCCAGCTCTCCTCACGTGGAACCGAGGGTGCTCATTTAGCATCTCTTAGCCATTTAGCTTCAATTTCCTTGTGTTGGCCATTTTCTGGACTCTTCCCCTGGGGGAGCCAGAGTTTCAACTCACACCGTATTGTCATCTTCTTTATTCTAGGGCATAGGAGGTGGCTCTCCACCCGCAAAGCAAGCATAGAGTCCTGGGGTTCTGAGCTGTGAAGTGTCAGTTGCTTCCAAAAGGCTTTCTTTTCCCAGTGTCTTCGACAATGTCAGCTTTCCAAGAGCTGGGATTTCGAAGGAAGTCGAGCACTGAGCCCTGGGGAGTGAACTGACTGGGTGGTGCCCTCCCACGCATTACCCGGGCCTGTAGGGTGAGGAACTGCAGAGTTTCAAGATAACATCTCCTTTGCCCCATAGCCTCCAGTTACAGGAAACACTTACATCGCAGGCACAGTTTTATTTATTTATTTATTTATTTATATTTTTTCAACATCTTTATTGGAGTATAATTGCTTGACAATGGCGTGTTAGTTTCTGCTTTACAACAAAGTGAATCAGCTATACATATACATATGTTCCCATATCGCCTCCCTCTTGGCGTCTCCCTCCCTCACACCCTCCCTATCCCACCCCTCTAGGTGGTCACAGAGCACAGTTTTAAATGGCAAAGCAATGGGATACTTTTTTTCCCTGTCTGGAAGAAAGGTATGTTAATTTAAGTGCAGAGCATGATATGTGGAAATGTGAGAAGAGGTTTTTTTGGGAGTCGTTGGGGCTTTGAGTGGAACAGCTCCCGTTTTGTGTGTCTCATTTTTTCGTTGCTCATCCTGTGTCTTATTCAGATGATAATTTTAATGCATCTGTCTGATCTTCTGGAGCACAGATTTAGGGAAAGCCATTTTCTGAGCAGCTCCACAGGGTAAGATTTGCAGACAGGTGGGGAAGGGCTGTGAGGACACTTCTGGAATGCAAGTGAATGCACCAAGCCAGCCAAGCTTGAAGTGTCTTGTAGGCTGGGGATCCTTAAGTGCAGTTGCATAAGAGGATTCAGGAACTTTCCTACTGGGAGCAAATGGCCAGACACCGATGCTGAGATTCTCCCAGCCCCCTTGAGGGGGTGCAAACAGAAGCCCTCCCTTGTCGCGACCTTACCTTCCCACGAGCCTTTTAGCGCTAGTGCTGTTTGGCTCTGATGCCCAGAACCCTCTGCCTTCAGTCACTTTCTTAGTGTCCTTCCGCCTTGCTTGTATTCCAGCCAAAACCACGCCTCACAGCAAAGAATCTATCAGCTGTTTCTTGAATCGTTTCTAGTCTTTTAAGGTGTTAACATTTTCCACTTTGCCACATTCAGCAATTTTGCCTGCTCTGACATGAGCGCGCTAAACAGCTACAGAAACCGAGTCAAGAGAGAAGCCAGTGACACCGTCCACCCCCTCCTGCCTGTTGCGCACCCTGCCCACAATCATCTCCATCTAGCTCTGCCCGTCTGGCCCCTTTTCTTTTTAGGTTACCTTTAGTGTTTTATCTCAGTCACCTATGAAAAAAATCAAGTATTTAAAATGCTTGTTGAAAACTCAAGGAAAATCAAGTTTCAACACCTTAGATTTTAACTGAATCGTGGCTGCCTTAGGTCCGCTTGTTCATGTACTTGAGAGTATTGTCATTTGCAGCCGTTGTATTCACATCTTCCTGAGACAGGGTTTCATATTACTGGCGTAGTCCAACGAGAGTAGACCCGGCAGTCCCATTCTGTACAAAGTGTGGTAGCAGTGAAGAGCGTGGGTCTTAGAGTCAGTCCGATGTGGTTCCAATCCGGGCTCTTCTACATAGTGACCCCAGCCTTGGGCAAGTCAATTTCACCTTTCTTATGTCTCAGTTTCCTCATCTGCAAAATGAGGACACTAGTCCCAGCCTCACAGGTTGGCTGTAAGGATTACATGAGAAACTTCCTTTAAATCGCTTAGCACAATCCTTGGCACCTATCATGGGTGCAGATGTCATCATAATTATTGTTACTTCCTTACCCCCTCAGGTGGGGATAGTACCGCCTGCTACACATTGTTCCTCCAGGACAGGGCTTAGCAAACCATGACCCAGAGGCCAAATCCAGTTTGCCTGTGAGCTAACAGTGATTTTTACATTTGTAGTTGGTTGCAAAAAGATGAAAAGAAGAGTGCTATTTGTGGCATGGCGAAATGACATGAAATTCAAATTTCAGTGTCCATAAATAAACTTTCATTGGAACACAACCATGCTCATGCATTTACGTATTGTCTCGGGCTACTTTCACTCTACAACGGCAGAGTTCAGAAGTTGCACCAGAGATCATATGGCCTGGAAAGTTTAAGTATTTCCTATCATGGCAATCCCTGCTCTAGGTCATTTAGCAGTCTGGAAGATCACAGGGACGGATAGTTTGGGAATTGCTTGCAGATTATCACTGCTCATATCCCTAAACTCTTGTCTGTGTGTGTCTGTGTTGTGCAGAGTGATTTATAAGGGAAGAAATAATACAAGTCCATGTAGGACAGATGAGATGAGGCTTTTGTGGCATTTTAGCTAAGGGTTCACTTTGTGCCTTGGAGGGATTAGGAAGACTTTAAGAGTAGTGGAAGAATTGGTTAGATGAATGTATAGGTCCTTTTGTTTTTCTTTCTCCACCAGAACCTTCTCCGCAAGGAGGAGAGGATGGATGATTAGCTTCTCTTTGTAAGATGGACTGAATTGCTCTTATTAGGTGTACCGTCATTCTGAGGAGTTGGTTCTAAATGTGACACACCAAGGCAAAGTCTCATCTCAGCAAATATCACCTTAACACCCTGTTCTCCCTAAAAAGGCAATTTTTGTAGAGAAATGTAAAGCCTCAGAATATCCAGGTTGGAAGGAGCCTTGGAGATCTACAGGGATGATATTCGTATTAATATCCCTTTGCTGATAGAGATACAATATCCTGTGGGAAGGCAAAATATTGTATAATGAGTAAGTCCTAGTCCATTCAGTCTGTTCGTCTAGGATGGCCTTTAATAGGTGTTTGTGTACTGGAACTAATTTTAATCCCCGCGAGATATTAAATTTCATATGCTTTACAAAATTTGCAATTATCGAGATACACAAACATAATACCCAGTTTCGAATGATAGGGGGAAGGGTAGGAATGTTTACAGTTCAGGAGCTGGAAACTCTGAGCTCTGCACCTCAAGTGCATCCTCAGGCCGGCCTTAATGAAATGGCTTCTCAGGAGGGATGAGGTATGTATGGGGCCAGGGAAGGGATGGCTGAGATCTGGAGGGCAAAGGTGTGTATGTAGCTGAGCTGTACAGACATAGCAATCTGGGTCTCTCCGTCGGCGAGGGGTCCTAGGCTGTGAAGCTGCGTGTGAGAGGGCTGAGAGACTGGCCTGCCACAGGGGGAAGGAGGAAAGCAGGGAGGCTGGAGAAGAGGAGCTTTTGGACCAGATCTTGCTGAGAAGATCTCAGAACCTCCAACTCCCCCCCTGCTCTCGATTCCTTCACACTTACGGGACTGGTGTTAGAGGAGATGTACTGTTTAATATTTGATTCTCCCCCGGTGTGCCCCATGGTTCTGAGTACAACCAACAAGCCAAGCTGACAAAGACCAGCGAAGGCCAAAGGTGGCCCCGCGTGTATAGAACGGACACTCCAAGTTCATCAGATACATCATCTTCCAAAGTCTTACCTTACACCCTGAAGTCTCCTTCTTTGTAGGGCTGGGCCTGGCCCCTTTTGCCCTCTAGCCCTCCCTCCCTTCATACTGGCCCCCAGGAACCACACTGAACATCTATGGACAGTGACACCCGGTAGCTAATATGCACCAGCATTTCTGCTTTGTACACTGTACTGGTGTAGACTTCCATTTTGATGAGGTTTGGATACAGGGTGGAAATCTGGCCATTTCAATAAGCTGCTGTAAAGAGGAATCAATTGGAATGCCCAAACTACCACTCCAGTAGGACGACAGAGCCCATGACTCTGTCTTGTGACTGGATTTTTAAAAACAGTTTTATTGGAGTATAGTTGATTTACAATGTTGTGTTACTTTCTACTGTACAGCAGAGTGAATCAGTTATACATACACAAGGATCCACTCTTTTTCCGATTCTTTTCCCACATAGGTCATTACAGAGCACTGAGTAGAGTTCCCTGTGCTCTACAGCAGGTCCTTATTAGTTGCCTGTGTTATACATAGCAGTGTGTATAGTGACTGGATTAAGCAGAACAGCAGTGGGCATGGCTAGAGGTGTTGACACCACGCGGTGTACTGACTCGCGGGCTTCAGCCTCTTCCCCTAGGATAAGGCCAAGAAGGACCCTTCGACGTCCAGCCTTTGGTGCATGTGTTTTCCTGTGTCTGTGCCTCTTCTAAGCGGTGGCTAGTATGATGGACGTGACCGACCTGGGGCAATGGCGACACTGTCGCTGCACTGGAGTATTGGTAACACTCCCACAGAATCGTTCAGCCTCCTAAGCTCAGGGAAGAAGCCTGAGTAAGAAAACCGTGTGTCAACAGTCCTTCTGCCATATTTCTTGGAGTCATACTTTTATAAAGGCATAGGCTTAAAGGTGTAAATAAAGCCAATTATTTGAGTTTGCCATTGATTTCCATGTATAAATTATCAATATAGTTTTTTGTTTGTTTGTTTTTTGCGGTACGCGGGCCTCTCACCGTTGTGGCCTCTCCCGTTGCGGAGCACAGGCTCCGGACGTGCAGGCGCAGCGGCCGTGGCTCACGGGCCCAGCCGCTCCGCGGCACGTGGGATCCTCCCGGACCGGGGCACGAACCCGCGACCCCCGCATCGGCAGGCGGACTCTCAACCACTGCGCCACCAGGGAAGCCCCTCGATACAGTTTTGATTTAACAATAAAAATAACAGCCTGGAGTTTTATGCCGTGGCAGTTGCGCAGTCGCCAACACGAGCGTTCTGCTCTTTGGCTCTCTCTTTGTACAGGGAAGCCGGTGTTTAAGTCATGCCTGCTGATTCAGAAGAGCTACCTTTCTTTGGAGTACTTAACTATATGCCAGGCATCGTCAGAGTGTCTACAGAAGTTATCTCATTTAATACCACCAGTAATTCTAGGAGGTAGATTACTATTATTATACACAAGTTACAGATGGGGAAACTGAGGCTCAGGGAGTCGCTTGTCCAGAATTCTTGAAATTCGAAGGCAAATCTGCCTGACTTCCAGTCCCAGCGCTTTGCACCATGTTTGTGAACTTCTGCAGGACGCTGCTCTGGGAAGGGTGTCCATTAAGCAGTGTCTTGGCAGAGACAGAAACCTGGAGTTTTACAACGGAAAACTAGGAAAGCAGGTAACAGGGAGCAATTTCCTGGGAGACTAGGAAAACCTCAGAGGAAGTTCTAGCTAGTGCGGACCAGTGAAGGGAAAACTAGGCGGAGAAGCTGGCCACTTAGCTAACCAAGCGGAGACAGCTCCGGGCCTAGTAGGAACTGAGCAGAATATTTAAAACTGGGCAGGGGTGGCCGTGGGCCTGTCCAGGCTTCCTCTAAATGTCCCTTTTCCCCAGCTTCCTTTCCACGGCTGTAGTCAAGGTGCGACAGTGCACAAGGCCACACGACCATGTTCCTGGGGAAGGAGGGAATGGGGGTGGGGAGAATAGGCTCATTACTGGGGCAGCATCCTCTAGAGAGACTCCAAACTTGGCCTGATGACTGTAGTGGCAGGAGAGCTTTCAGCCCCCTTCTCTGCTCGGGTTGACCTCCCCTTTCCGACCAGGTCCTCTTCAGTCCTAGTTCTGGTCATCGTATGGTAGACCTGAAGCCACTCTTCCTTGGGTGTCTGAGACTGGAAAATTCACAAGGTCTCTGTTGAGCGTTTCTGTGCACAGACCACTAGGTGCAGAGGTGAAGGTACATTCCTGGCACCCCGCTGTTCCCCTGGTCTTGAGTGAGTTTTCACCTATTATCAGCTGTCCTTGGAAACATTAGTTAGCTTCCCAGAAGTTGAGCGAGAAGTCTTCTTCTAGAGGGAGCAGCTGGTCTGCTCTGTTTCTTGAATCTCCAGGTTGATTTTGGAATGAAGGTTTGTTTTCCCGGGAAAGTGTTACTACTTTATAGTCTCTCCCTCGTCTGTGAAACTCAAGGGAAGGCAGGCAGCCTTGCGGCAGGAGCAGACCACAGACTGTGAGGACAGAGACAAGAGGCATCTGGGTTTCCCTTCAAATCAAAGCCAACTACAAAGGTAGTGTGGCACGCACCTATTGAGATATGTTACCAGCATTGCGCTGCCTGGTCTTTAGGCAAAAGCAATAAGCGGAGTACATAAACGACTGTCATTAGTTTTATGTGTCCGAGGTCCCGTTGTTCTCCTGGGTTAGGTTTCAAACTAGCTAGAGTAGCACCATGATAGCTTTCTCTAGTACCGTGTTTGGCCTCACTTGTCCTTGTCACCAGCCTTTCACACACAACCCCATTAAAGAGTAGATTTCTCTAATTACATGTTATGCAGGTATTTTGTGTTACAGTGTTTAATTGTATTCATTCAAACAGGTCGCAATTAAAGTCTATAAAGCCTTTAAGCCTTTATAAAAGCTCCACCATCCACCTTACAGCTTAGCATTAATATTTCCTCTGGAGAGAGGAAAAACATCTCATCCTGTATTTGTCTGATGTACCAGTTTGTGTTATCAATAAAAACAAAAGACGCATGTTTAATTGGATCCCTTAGGTATCGATTAAAAAAAGATTTGGATTCCTTGCTTGCCAGGATGGTTCCATAGAGCATCTTCGAACTATCCCTTTTCTCACATCCCTTGAGGATGCACCCAGTTTAATGTTTTCCTTTTAACTTACCATGTGATGAGGTTAACAAGTGCAGGCCGCAGAAGTTCTCTGGGAGAACAGAGGTCTGCTGCGCGCAAGGGACCCGAGAGAAGGCCACCTCAAGTTCTATTCCCGCGTTGGGCCAAGGGAGGAAGGAAAACAGAGAGCAGCCACTCGGCACTGAAATCCTGCTGACCTGGGCGGGTCCAAGCAGTTGGAAGTTAACTGTGTAATCCATCAGAGGACAATCCTAACAAGTCCTCTTTCTAAATCAAAACCGTGAATATTTCTTTCCATACTTTATCTCATGATCAATATTCAATTTTCAAGGCAGTGAAACTGATCAAATCATGTCAAATGAATCTAGCGCAAGAGGAGGGAGGTAGAGTGAGTAAGCTGCAAAGGGGGCTGAAGGAGAAACTAGGAGAATGTTTGTAACTATAGGATGTCCTTCCTGTGCATTAACTTCTACAGGAAACCTGAGCTAAGCTCTGTGACATGGGGCTAATGAAACACCAGGATCAGGAGGCAGGAACAATACTCAGAAACCAACCAAGTTCTTGCGGCCCTTCTCTCCGTGGTATTGGAATGTTTCTAGTGGTGGGATTGGGCATGGAATTCCTCTGGAGCCCGTAGTTGCAGACCATGGTATGACAGGGTTCTCCTGCACTCCGAGGCAGGCTGTGGGCTTGCGGTAGGCACGTGGGGCAGCAGTCAGCATAGGGGATGGTGGGAGTGAGATGCTCTGGACCACTATTCTGGCATCTAGACTCTGGAGAATTGGTTCTCTCACACCCCACCTTACCTTATCTTTACTGTACCCTTTCATTACATTCTTTGCCAGCAGGTAAGGAGATCAGCGTGTCCTGTAAGGTCTTTCCGAGAGAAGGAGAATAATAGTTTAGATTTACCGAGAACTTTTGGAATGCACTAGGCATCTCACACGTAGCATCTCATTCAATCCTTTCCATAATCCGATGTTATCCTCACGTGAGAGATGAAGGAAGTGATACTCACAGAGAGCTTATCCTGTCATTCATACAAAACCAGTCAGTGGCAGAAGCACACTCAACAGTTCAAAAATGAAAGAGAACACAGTATTTCACGTGGAGGTTGACACTGACTGTGTTGGAGGTGAAATAAAGTGACCCAGGTATCAATGTTTAGGAGCTTACACGGGACAGCATTGTCCTACTCCATAGCACTTCACCTTTCTAATTAGTGTCTAATTAGAAGTAGTTCCAATCAGATAGACATTTCCAGAAACATTTGTAATTATCCCAAGTCCTATCCACCAGTTTCTCTGAAGGGGCTTTCAAGGCCTAGAAACTCACTTCTTATTGAAGGTGCTGATCTGCCTCTTAAAGGTTCTTCCCTTGGTTATAGTTGACCATTCACCACAAAGAACCAAGATGGTGCCTTACTTTTCTAGAAATTGTCAAAAGATCGTTAGGCTCAAGGACATAAATTGCTCATGATCCAGTGCCGGGGGGGGTGGGGAATGGGCTTGCCAGAACTTCGTAAAATGGAATAATGCTACTCTAGTTATTTATTTAACAAACATTTACTGAATACTTACTCTGGGTCAGGCCCCTTGCTGGGTTCTGGGGACACAAAGATGAAGGAATTCCCATCCTTGGGAAATCCAGGGGAGAAAAGAAGGGAAAGAACTACACCACCAAGTCAGAGAGAAAGAACTGGACCCAAACTCCTATTTTCACTCGAGTCTGAAAATGACAGCTATACTTTTACACAGTCCAATATTAAATGGAATTCCATTTTCTTTGTCAAGTTCCAGACAGAAGAAAGAGCCCAGCATTCCAATGGTGATGGGGCTCTTGGCAAGCCCTTTTTACAGGGTTGTAAGGTAAACAATCTGCAGTTCAGCAGTCTGAAGGCCTTAGTTTTCATCTGACTTGGAAAATACCAGGGACTTGGGATTACGGCTTCCAGCCACATGACTTTGCTTTAAGGTTAATATACTTTTTTCCATCAGTTACGTTGTGTGCCCTTTGTCCACCAAGTACCCACTGCAATCAAGGAGAAAGGACATGGCAGATTAAACGAGTCTTTGTGTGTTTTCAGCATTGGTGGGCTACAGGCTTCTTGGACTTGGAGTTACTTGCATTTATTTGAATTCAGCCCAATACCCTCTGTCAGGATGCATTTGCCTTCCCAGAATCCACTTGTGAGGGAGCAGCAGGTGGGCTAATCAGGCAGTACTAAAGTTGTCTGACTCAAAGGAACATAATGCAGTTTATTTACAGATCTAACCATTCAACTCTGCCCTACATTTTCCTGTCCTTTCTATGATTTTAGCACTTTGGGTTTACAGTAAGCAATCAGTTCCTTAATGTAGACTGAAAAATAATAAGAAAGTGTACAAAAACCCCCCAAAGTTAGCAGAAGGAAAGAAATCATAAAGATCAGATCAGAAATAGATGAAAGGGCTTCCCTGGTGGCGCAGTGGTTGAGAGTCCACCTGCCGATGCAGGGGACGCGGGTTCGTGCCCCGGTCCAGGAAGATCCCACATGCCACGGAGCAACTAAGCCCGTGAGCTATGGCCGCTAGGCCTGCACGTCCGGAGCCTGTGCTCCGCAATGGGAGAGGCCACAACAGTGAGAGGCCCGCGTACCGCAAAAAAAAAAAAAAGAAAAAGAAAAAGAAATAGATGAAAAAGAAATGAAGGAAATGATAGCAAAGATCAATAAAACTAAAAGCTGGTTCTTTGAGAAGACAAACAAAATTGATAAACCATTAGCCAGACTCATCAAGAAAAAAAAGGAGAAGACTCAAATCAATAGAATTAGAAATGGAAAAGGAGAAGTAACAACTGACACTGCAGAAATACAAAAGATCATGAGAGATTACTACAAGCAACTCTATGCCAATAAAATGGAAAACCTGGAAGAAATGGACAAATTCTTAGAAATGCACAAGCTGCCAAGACCGAACCAGGAAGAAATAGAAAATATGAACAGACCAATCACAAGCACTGAAATTGAAACTGTGATTTTAAATCTTCCAACAAACAAAAGCCCAGGACCAGATGGCTTCACAGGCGACTTCTATCAAACGTTTAGAGAAAAGCTAAGACCTATCCTTCTCAAACTCTTCCAAAATATAGCAGAGGGAGGAACACTCCCAAACTCATTCTACGAGGCCGCCATCACCCTGATACCAAAACCAGACAAAGATACTACAATAAAAGGAAATTACAGACCAATATCACTGATGAATACAGATGCAAAAATCCTCAACAAAATACTAGCAAACAGAATCCAACAGCACATTAAAAGGATCATACAGCATGATCAAGTGGGGTTTATTCCAGGAATGCAGGGATTCTTCAATATACGCAAATCAATCAACGTGATACACCATATCAACAAAGTGAAGGAGAAAAAACATATGATCATCTCAACAGATGCAGAGAAAGCTTTTGACAAAATTCAACACCCATTTATGATAAAAACCCTGCAGAAAGTAGGCATAGAGGGAACTTTCCTCAACATAATAAAGGCCATATATGACAAACCCACAGCCAGCATCGTCCTCATTCATTAGGCATGTTTCTTTCCATTAGAAATGTGAGGTTAAGCTGTGACAAAGTGAGAGAGTGGCATGGACATATCTACACTACCAAACGTAGAAGAGATAGCTAGTGGGAAGCAGCCACATAGCCCGGGGAGATCAGCTCGGTGCTTTGTGTTCACCTAGAGGGGTGGGATAGGGAGGCTGGGAGGGAGACGCAAGAGGAAGGAGATATGGGGATATATGTATACGTATAGCTGATTCACTTTGTTATACAGCAGAAACTAACACACCATTGTAAAGCAATTATACTCCAATAAAGATGTTAGGAAAAAAAAAAGTGTGGCAGAGATTCCCCACCCCCACCCCCACCACTGACTCCAAAGCATCCTTGCCTCTGATGTCCCTTCCGGGGAACTGGACAGCTCTGTTGCCTTTGTTCCATAGGTTCGGCTGTATCTGTAGATTCATTTCAAAGCCACACTGCTGTTCAAACTTGAGCATTGCATTTTATGGGATGGACACTGAAAGGACACATCAAGTTCTTCAGAAACCGCCCCCATTAAATTTACCAATCCATGTGTGATCGCCACTTTCTACACAATCAGGGCACAGCCATTCCCTTTTTATTGAAAACGTATGGTGGGCATTTAGAGCTGATTCTAGGCCAGACCCAGTCATGGTGCCATCGAGCAGAGCAGGAATTAAAAACGGGAAAATTATATCCAGGTGGCAGGAGGAATTCAGTAGGTGGTATGTGGAATATTTATCGTTAACGAGCTTTCATAAGAACGGAAACAAGTTAGATGCGATTTGAGGTCCGTAGGCAGGCAATATCTGCCTATAAAGGGGAAACCTGGAGAGGGTTCTCAGTACGTATGTACCTCTCCCTTGACCCAAACCATCCTTCTATCCCCCTTCCCCTGAACATGCTTAATAAATATGATTAAGCTTTGAGAATTTATTAAAAATAATATCTGCCAGTGGTCAGTAAGTGCTACATGCCAAGCACCTTGATAAAAGTTTTATTCACATTTTCTTGTGTCATCTTTGCAAGGCTCCTGCGAGGTGGAGGTTATTATCCCCATGTTACAGATGAGAAAACTGAGGCTCAGACGTTAAACCAACCGGATCTGCCTCAGCAGTCCTGGGAATGGAAGCATGTGGGTGTCTTTCCCGGGGAGGTTTCCAGACAACCCACATTACTTTAGCCTCTAGGATTGTAGTCAAGGAGAGGGAAGAAGGCAAGAGATGGCTTTGAAACACCTGTCGAATGGCATCATCACCATCTCCTTCCCTCTCAGTGTCAGTGGAGTGGAGGGAAGGTGTGGTCCCAGCCAGAAAGGGGAGGAGAGGGGAAAAAGCTGAAAACAGATTTATATTTCTCCCAGTTGAACCACCTTTCCCTTTGTCCCCCTAGGAATTCCACCACCTGCAGGTTTTCAGGGACCATCAAACTGAGACTTCAGTCCTGGGCAGGGGAAGGGGGCTAGGTGTCAGAAGATACGACATTAAGGCCAGCTTTGCCAATATAATGAGGCATGTGACTGTGGACAGATCACTTAAGTACATCTTTCGCATCTGTACAGTGAACATCATAATCCTTTCCCATTGTGTATTACTCAATCACTGTAAAGATTAAATGAGATTACGTGGAAGTATTTTAGAAGCCTGAAGCTCCACATAAACATAAGTGATTACGAGAAATTTAAGAGAGGGTAGTCATGTAACTGACTTCATCCGTTAGACGAGAGTAAATTGGTACTATCCACCCCCCTTGGTGGACAAGCTTCCTTGTCCTTAAAGCACATTTCTGGGGTAGAAGGAAGCGTTCATCCAAGCCCAAGCGCCACATTTCTGTCTAAGAGCGAGTTTGAGATTTAAATGAACCCTGTCTCTCAAGACACAGCTTTGCATCTATTCTGCATTCAAATTTATTTATTTAGAGACAAAATTGTGCTTTCTTTAATTCTACTCATAGCATATGCAAGCGGATCAAATGAGGTGCTGATCCAGCAAAATGGCAAGTAGCCTTTTGCTTCCTTGAAATTGCTAATTTTACAAATGGCAGAGTGTTGAAACATGGCACAGAATATCTATTTTACTAGAATCTGGCAACACGGGCACATATGGTCTTAACAAGAATGAATCAAACACAATTCCAGGCTTATAATTAAGCTGTGGAAATTCCAAAAGGAATTACTTAACGTGAACAAAGTTAGATTTAGATTGCTGTTGGTTAGCTTTCCCTTAGGCTCCTTCCTCGGCACATTATCGGCAACATAGGTACTTTGATTTCTTGCTCTGAGAAATGTTTAATTGGAAAACACCAAACATTTTCACCTTGACTCGACTTGTACTTGATTTAACATCTGTATACCACGCTTAGAGTATCATATGTCATAGAATATGAGAAGACCAACCATAGAGGTCAAGACAGATGCTCTTATATAAATATTTAGGTTAATGCCTTTTCCCACCAAATCTGAGCTTCTGATCAACTCCCTGGTAGACCAATCAGGATTAATAAGGAAGATAGGCACCATTTATAGAAAGAATCTCTCTCTTCTCTTTCTCTCTCTCTGTCTCTCTGTCTCTCTCAATCTTGATCTCAATCTCAATCTCTCTCTCTCTCTCTGAATGCTCTTTCCACCTGAAGGAAGGGACCACGTCCCATCCTTGTCTCTAAGGCCAGCATCTAGCATAAGACCTGGCATGTAAAAGGAGTTGGTTTGGAGATTTGCATCCTGCTTCCCGGAAACACTCTCAGGGAATCCCCTGGAGTTGGTGTGGACCTGATTTTGAGCCCTTTTTGATAATTCAGCACCTATACCTTAAAACACATATCAGCCAAAAGGTGGAAATAGCTCAAATGTCCATCAACTGATGAAGAGATAAACGAAGTATGGTCTGTCCACACAATGGAATATCATTCAACCACAAAAAAGAATGAAGTGCCAGTACATGCTACTGCATGAATGAACCTGGAAAACATTATGCTAAGTGAAAGAAGCCAGTCACAAGATCCCATGTTGGATGATTTCATTTCTATGAAATATCCAGAATGACACCTTTATAGAGACAGAAAGCAGATCAGTGGTTGCCAGGTGATATAGGAAAGGGGAAGATTGGGAGATGATAGCTAAAGAATATGAAGTTTCTTTTTAGGGTGTTGAAAATGTTCGTAAATTGATCGTGGTGATGGTTGCGCAACTTTGTGAATACACTAAGAACACTGAGTTATACCCTTAAAATGGGTGAGTTGTATGGTATATGGATGATATCTCAGTAAGACTGTTACTTTAAAAAAGTTTATCCCAAATGATTTCGATGTGCACTTCCAGTGCCGAAGCCTGGGCTAGCCTAAGAGGTCCCAATCCCAGTTTTGATTCCTGACCCCTTTCTCTTCCCGGATCTTAGGACCTCCAGCTTCCTCCCAGCCCACCCGGCTGCCCCCTAGCTTTGGTTCTAGTACCCAGAACAGAAAACTCCCTGGAAGAGAGTTGATGCCTTGGTGGAAGAGGGAAAACAAGAACTTTCCGTTTCAAGCTGTGTCTACAGCTAGCTATCACTCCCACTTGGGGGTAGCTGCTTTACCACGAAGATTGGCACCCCGTTATTCCCCACTATGTTTTACCAGGGACTTGCAGAACCCAATTCGGGTTGCTCCCTTGTGAGACTGAAATAGCCTGGATATTTTTCTTCCGCAAGAATGCAGTGATTCCATTAAGAAAAGCAGCTGCCACAAGACAATTGTTTTCATGTTTCATATAGGAAGTGGAAACTTTCAAGAAAAAAAAAGGAGTCGATTTTTAAAACTCTGGTTTAACATATCAGACCTAAAGCATTGAGCTCTACACTTCATTTGTCATCTCTTTTTTCCTGCTTATTTAGAGAAAGGAAAAGGAAAACTTGCTTGCTTGTTTAATTCCCAAGCTACCTGCACTTTCTGACTTTAAAGGGAACCAGTCCAAAGTAAGGAAATATTATTTGGACACCTGAAAAAGAAAATATTTGTTAACAAAGTGGATGGTGGCTTCTAACCATCGTCGATGAGTATAAATACTTTCTGTCAAAATCTCATCAATGAGCACATATTTCGAGGGAGATTACACTGCAATTGAAATTATAAAGGGGGGGTGCTTATGGCCTGTCCTTTCATTCAACTACAAAATATTGATTAGAAATAAATAAATATTAAATAAATAAATATTTATTTGTTAAAGATAAATTGTGGTATTAAGTGTTTAAAATGTTGGTAAAAATCAAAGCCTTTGTCACAATAGACCGTGGTCCGTCTACTTATAACATTTTTCCCTAGGGTGGTTCCCTGAATATATTACCCAAAACACCTCTATAATGAGAAGTGATAGTCACCCTTCCACGTCTTTGAACTTGAACATATCTTAACACAACATTTTCTTTGAAGAGGATTTTAAAAAATCATTTAACCAAAATTTTTTTGCAAATCAACATACATCTTAAAGTTTATTGTCAGCCCCTCTTTCATTGTCCTCTGGTACCCAGAACAGTGATGTTTTTAGAGATTATGTATCTCTTTTCTTAATTCATTTTTGGTTGCAAAGAATGATTCTGAACACAGTATGAAAAAGAGCCAAATACTGAGACTTCAAGGATTATTCAAGATCCTCTGTAATGAGTTTCAGGGCCAGAAAGAAAAGAATGGCTTGGGTGATTGAAAGGATGGAGGAATGAATGGACAGGTGAATACACGCCATGCATTCATTCAAAAATACTTCTGAGTACGTAATTTCAATAGTGGTTAAGTGCTGTAAAAGGCGAAGAATCAGGTGCTATGAGAGTACATATGAAGGGTCTCTGACCTAGTGTGGGAAGTCATGTTGAAGCTGAGACTTGAAGGTGAATAGGAGCTAGGAGACTAAAGCTGGGGAGAGGGTCTAGGCAAAACCTGAGTCCGAAAGGGAGGACAAAGGGAAGAAGAAAGTAGTAGAAATAGAGACAGGCAGCAGAGAGAGTGAAGAGGATGACAGGATTAAAGATGCAGTTTTGAGGATGATGGGGCACAGCTGGTGATTCCTGAGAAAAAGTGCTAAACCTTGGTAATCTGGAAAACTCAGTTAACCAGAATGACTCATTCCCCAGTTAGGCCACAAATCCAGGATTTTACTGGAAAAGCAAGCAGACTGGCCCTGGACATTCTCAGCAGATTCTGCTCTTTCTACTTCAATATCTGACAGAGGTGCCAAGATGACAGAGAAATAACACAGTCATTGAGTTGGAAGGGGACTTAAGAGTCGTTTAGTACACTTTTCATTTTACAGCTAAAAGCAGTGTTGATAGCTAATCCTTACAAAGCAACGCCCACGTGCCAGTCACCGTTCTAGTGTTTACATTAACTCATTTAATCCTCAGAACAATGCTATGAGGTAGAAACCGTTATATTCCCATCGTACAGATGAGGGGCTGACTGAGGCACAGAGAGGTTAAGCGACTTGCCTATGGTCACACAGCGCATAAGTCATGCCATAGGCCCTGGGCATAATCAACTCGTCTGTATTTTTCAAAATCATATAGCTGTTTAGTGGCAGATCCAAGAATGGAGCCCAGGTTTTCGGACTCCCAGTGCAGCATCCTATGTTAGCCAGAACTCTGGTGCTCCCTCAATTGGGCATAAATTGATCACATAAGTTTATAATCCTCCAGTAACTGCAAGTATACAAACAAACTCGTCAGTCCCCCTGTCTCCACTTTTTTTTGAATGGTTCTGCCTCAGGGAGGGAGTGAACCCAGCCTACTTCTGCAACTGGGCCACCCAGAATTTTGCCCTCCACCTTGGTATTGCCATTTGAACAGTGAGTGTTTTGGAGCTGGCAGAAGGTGTTTTTGTGCTTCAGTTCAATTCAGTGGTCATGTCAGAAGCCAGCCTCCAAGTGTCCAACGGTGTTAATGTGTTTCTTTGTGAGTGATTTAAGGGTAAATGGGCTTCATTATAGGGTGATGTGCTGAACAGGAGACTCAGGTATGAAAAACGATGCTAGAGGATAGATTTCCAGGGTGGTGAGTAAACCTGCTGTCAGGGTTTGCAGAGATTTGATTGGGAAGAAAAACGCATCTCTGCTTCATCGTTTCAAAGCAATTTCATGCTTCAGTTCTCCATACTTCTCTGTCTTCTGAACACTTCCGAGGGCTGCACTTGGGCTTCGGCATCAGCCTGAAGTCTTTGAAGTCTCGTGTGATGGAGTCGCCATGCGAGCGCTCTCTGGGAGTGATGTAGAAAGCTACATGGCAACACTTGATTTTGATAGAACAATTTAATCATACTCTTTTGCCTCGATTAAGTTGAAAGGACTCAAATGCAGCTGAAAATTGAAAAGTGTAACTGAATGAGAAGGTTTATATCAAATATTGAAAAGGTTAAGAGAGAGCTAATAGATGTTTTAGCTGTTACCACTGGGGCCAGCAGTCTGGAGTCACTCGGGTCCATAGCCGTGGACAAGGACGTTCACTTTTCTGAAATGAACCAGGGAGGAGGTGGAGTGAGATGGAAGGACAGATTCTAGAGAGCCTTCCCAAGGCGGGGTGTCTGGTGCCTGGTGGGTGCATGAGTCTATTAGGTCAAGATTTCAAATGCCATATGGTCACTTCTCTAGGACCTTTTTTGAAGGTCTGTGGGGTTGTTTTTTCCCCCAGCTTTCTTGACATATACTTGACGTACTGTGTAAGTTTAAGGTATACAGCGTGATGATTTGATAAACATATATTGTGACATGAGTACCACAGTCAGACTAGTTAACACATCTGTCACATTGCATAATTACAGTTTGTGTGAGTGAGCGCGTGTTTGTGTGCATGTGTGTGGTGAGAACGTTTAAGATGTGCTCTTTTAGCAACTTTCAAGTATACAGGACGGTATCATTAACTATCGTCACCTTGCTGTACGTTCCATACCCATCACCTATCATCTTATGACTGGAAGTGTCTACCCTTTGACCAACATCTCCCTGTTTCCCCACCCCCTGGCAACCACTAGTCTACCCTTGTTTCTATGAGTTCAGCTTTCTTAGATTCCACATATAAGTGAGAGCAAACAGTCTTTGTCTATCTCTGTCTGACTTATCTCACCTAACATAACGCTCTCAAGGTCCATCTGTGTTGTCCCAAATGGCAGAATTTTGTGGAATTCTTTCTTGATGCCAGCCCAGCCAGATGTGGCTTCCTTCAGTGGTGTGGTTGGTGTCTTAAGAGAGGAAGCATGAGGGATATTCTCATTTACCCTCACGCATTGTGTGCTAGGCACTGGGTCGGGGTATTTTGCAAGTAGTGGAGCCGTGTTCTCAATTCTGGCTGCACAACTGGATCACCTGAGAAGCTTTTCAAAAATGCAGAGGCTCAGCCAAGTCCCATCTCCCAAGATTCGGATTCATTTGCTCTTGGGTGGGGGTCTGGGCATTTGTAATTTTTAAAATTTCTGTCAAAACAAAATTTTAGAAAAAAAAAGGGTGCACATGTGTTTGAAACCGTTGAAATGCCAAGTTTTCTGTACAAGCGTTTCTGTAGTTAAACTTTAGGATTTTCGTTGTTTTTTAAGAAGTCGATACGGGCATTTGTAATTTAAAGAACCCCTCAGGTGATTCGACGTACAGTCACTGACTGACTGTACACGTGGAGAACCACTGACTTCAAGAGTGTCTCATTGCGTAGAGAACAGACTTGTGGTTGCCAAGGGGGAGGGGTGGGGGAGGGAAGGACTGGGAGTTCGGGATTAGCAGGTGCAAACTGTTATATACAGGATGGGTAAACAACAGGGTCCTACCGTACGGCACAGGGCACTATATTCAGTATCCGGTGATAAACCATAACGGAAAAGAATATGAGAAAGAATACATATGCATAACTGAGTCACTTTGCTGCCAAGCAGAAATTAAACACAACATCGTCAATCAACTCTACTTCAATAAAATAGTTCCTAAAAACTAGCATTTCTGTGGTCTCTATGGGGCTAAGAGGGGACGCTGGCCTTTCACAGAAACCTGGCGGCTTCGGCACTCATGGTACCTGGTGGTTCCTGCGCAGGGCACCCCGAGAACAGAAGACAGCCGTGCAAAGGGACACAAGGGTTCACCGTGCGCTTTCTGGTGCCCACGTAAGCCTGTCTCTAAAATGATGGCTGCTTCAGATTGTGATGATTGACTTTAGAAAACAAGGTCTGGGGCTTGGGAGAGAAGAGGCAGCGTGTGTCTGGGTGGGTTTTCAGGTTCCTGACAAAATGAAAATTCAACAGAGATTTACAGACACCCTCCCCACCCATCCCATCCATCTATGTCAAGATCACGTGTCATGACCCTCCTCTCCCATGTCTCTTTGTAGGATAAACAACTTCTGTTCCTTCAGATTATATTTCCAAATGTGTTCGAGATTTGACTTCTCCAGAGCCTCACCTTCTGTTCTTTCTTGCTTCCCTGAAATCTGGCTTCTTGTCCAACATTTCCAATGAAACTATCCTCTCCCAGGTCACTGATGACCAGCTTGTCAAACCCCACCCTAATAATCAACCCGTACCCAACCTGTCTTCGTAGCATTTTGCACTAATGCAGACCACTCTCTTGAATTGGGCAATCTCATCTATTCCCGTGGACGCACCATCTCTATGCTGGCAACTCCCAATCGACCTCTGCAGACTTGACCTCCCTCCTGAGCTTCAGACTCATCCATCCAGCTACCTGCTGGACTTCCTCACTTGGGATATCCCACAGGTACCTAAGACTCCACACACCCCAAAAAGGAATCCAGCATTTCTCCTGACCACCACTCTACCTCGGTCCTGCTCTTTTCTCTTTGTTGCTAATCATGCTTCCATTAGTGGAATCGCCCTCCACATGATCTGTTCAATACCAAGCCAGGAACCCGGCTCATCTTTTCCCTCACCCACTCATCTAAATCAGTCTTTCAAGTTCTATGGATTCTACTCCATGAATATTTCTCAAAGTTGACCCCTCTCCTCTCCATGCCCACGACTCCTTCTTTACTTAACCATCTCTTGCTTAGAGTAGTTCAAGAGCTTTTTGTAATATATCTCTCGGATTCTACTTCACAAGTCTGTTTTCCATGCTGTTGACAGAAGGATCTTTCAAGGCCCTATTCAAACTGTGGCTCTGTGAACCTACATTTCCCAAAGGACATTCATCGCACCCTAGTTTTTCAGAATGTGAAAAATGGGACTGTGGTCAGGTAGCTTCAGGAAAACCTATAGACTATACTTCTTTCCTCTTGGAGGTTCACGTTATATTAAATGTCCCGAGAAGTCCTTCCGTTACAAGCATGGTGTGTTTTTTTCATTATTATTGAAAAAAAAAGTTTTTTTTTAAATTTCAGAAACAGTTTGTCTGTTTGTATTTCATGAGGCACTGGTAGGTACTCTACTGTTTGCTATGCCAGATATGCCCTAGTATGTTTCTTTTCCTTTGAAACAAAGCCAGAACTCAAACTCATTTTTTCCCCCCAGAAAAATCTTTATAGTTCCTTGGAAGGATCTTTACCCTCAGAGATGTATCTATTTCTGGAAGGTGGAGCAAAATACTGTCATTTACTGGGGCCCTCTGATATTCTGGGAAAATTCCTAGAGACAAATTCCTCTGTCTTCCAGAGGCTGTATACTGCCTGGGTGTTTGTGTGACACCATTCTTGACACATTCAGGCAATACTTTAGAATTGAGACTCGGCCAGATGGTTCCTCAGCTGACTTTCCCAATCACACCTCTTAAGTCTCTGAAATGTATTCTATCATTGGGGTCCTCAGGTCTCTAACATCCAAAAGGGATGCACTCAGCCCCCATCCGGGACGTAGCCCCCTTGCTCTTTCACTCGGTCCTTTCACTCCTTTCACCTAGTCCTCCTCTGTGGAGGTCCCCTGAGATGGCAGATTGCATGAGGATTTGATGTTGGCACGCCCATTCCTCTCGCTGCTCCTATCCTCAGGTGGCTGTCTTTGCTTTCTTGTCCCAAAGTCTCTTAGAGGAACAAGGAGGGCTGTTGTCACTCGTGTGTCTAATCTATGATATTTGGTAGAGAACCCCATGCAGCTCACAACTCTGGTTTTTTCTGATGTCCTCTGAGGCAGTTCTTAGCATCATACAAGCACGGTTAACTTTGAATATTTCAGCGCCTCAAATGGATTTCATCATGGAGTCACCCCTCTTCTCCAAGCTCACATTTTTCAGCGTGCAGAGCCTGCCAACAACCTTCGGCAGAACACCTTTAGAAGCGCTCTTCTTCATCTTACCTTTGCTCATCTGTCTAGCAAACCCTCCTCCTTAAACCCTCGCTGCTCTCAGCATTCTTTTTTTAAAAAAGTTAATTAATTAATTAATTAATTTTTGGCTGTGTCGGGTCGTTGTGGCGAGCGGGGCCTACTCTTCGTTGAGGTTCACGGACTTCTCATTGCGGTGGCTTCTCGTTGCGGAGCACGGGCTCTAGGTGCGCGGGCTTCCGTAGTTGTGGCGCGCGGGCTCAGTAGTTGTGGCTCGCGGGCTCAGTAGTTGTGGCACACAGACTTAGTTGCTCCGTGGTATGTGGGATCTTCCCAGACCAGGGCTCGAACCCGTGTCCCCTGCACTGGCAGGTGGATTCTTAACCACTGCGCCACCAGGGGAGCCCTGCTCTCATCATTCTTAAGACTACCCTACTTCCTCACACACCTCTGTGTTTTGGGGCCTTTCCTTTGCCTGAAAAGCCATTCCCCTCCCCTCACCACCTTTACCTACCTTCAGCCCCTCATTGGAGACTCAGCCTGACTGTCTTCTATGATTCTCTGATTCTCTCCAAGGGAGAGTTAGTCACCCCTCTTTTTTACTTCTAATGTTTGTATATATCTTGAATATGACATTTAGCACGTATGAAATGATTTCATTTCTAGGTAACCCTGTAATGTTTCAAACCAATTGGATTATTTCTATATCTTTTCATTTTATCAACATCATTTAAAAAATTTTATTGAAGTAGAGTTGATTTACAATGTTGTGTTAATTTCTTCTGTACAGCAAAGTGACTCAGTTATACATATATATGTATATATATGAAAAAGATATCTATCTATATCTATGTCATATATATGTATATATATAAGAATATGAAAAACAATACATATATACATATATGTATATATGTATTGTTTTTCATATTATTTTCCATTGTGGCATATCACAGGATATTGGATATAGTGCCCTGTGCTCTACAGTAGACCTTGTTGTTTATCCATTCTGTATATAAATAGTTTGCATCTGCTCACCCCAAACTCCCAATCCATCCCTCCCCCAACCCTCCCTCACCCTTGGCAACCACAAGTCTGTTCTCTATGACTGTGAGTTTGTTTGTTTTGTAGATAAGTTCATTTGTGTCATATTTTAGATTCCACACATATAAGCGATATCATTGGTATTTGTATTTCTCTTTCTGACTTACCTAGTATGATAATCTCTAAGTCCATCCATGTTGCTGCAAATGGCATTATTTCATTCTTTTTCATTGCTGCATAGTATTCCGTCATATATATGTACCACATCTTCTTTCTTAGCTTTTAAAATTTTATTGAAGTATAGTTGATTTACAATGTTCTGTTAATTTCTGCTATACAGAGTGACTCAGTTATATATATATATATATATATATATATATATTCATTTTAGTATTCTTTTCCATTTTGGTTTATTGCAGGATATTGAATATAGTTCCCTGTGCCGTACAGAAGGACCTTGTTGTTTACCCAACCTATATATAACAGTTTGCATCTGCTAATCCCAAACTCCCAATCCATCCCTCCCCCACCTCTCTCCTTGGTAACCACAAGTCTGTTCTCTGTGTCTGTTAACACCATCATTTTGGATTCATCACTGACCCAATAGGAAAACAATCCCATCCTTTGTAGTTTGTGGTAAAGCAGTGGATGTGAGAAACCCTATAGCTAGGTATGGACTAGAGCACATCTCCATTAGTTTGCTTGTTATAGTGAGTTCAGCTACATGGCATGTGCCACTGTGTGCTGCCTCACCTACGTGGTGTGATGGTAGGCTGGATTGTAGGTGGATAATCACACCTTGATGCAGAGAAACCCAAGGCCACCTGAGCCCCTGTTCCTAAGAGAGAAGTTCAAGGCCCAGCTCCAGAGAGTTCGCCTGGATCTTTCTCCAGTCATCTTGGGACTGGAGGCCTGTGAGTAGTGGCCCATGTCATGAAGGC
Organism: Kogia breviceps; assembly: GCF_026419965.1. NCBI lineage: Eukaryota > Metazoa > Chordata > Mammalia > Artiodactyla > Physeteridae > Kogia > Kogia breviceps. Next base: position 17,143,128 of record NC_081330.1, read on the forward strand.
TACTCCCTCAGCGAGGGAAAGAAAATATTCATTGGTGAGGGCTTCCTTTGTGCAGGCACTGTGCTGACTTTTTCTACGCATTATCTCATTTCATCCTCATGGCAACCCCAAAGGTAGGAACTCTTATTTCCTTCCTGTTACAGGGAAGGACACTGAGGCTCAGGAAAGTGAAATGACCTGCTCGAGGTGGTCTTAGAGCTCCAGGCCACCCTGCCACCAGCACTTCCTTGCTGTATTAGCTTGGGCAAATCAGTTAATCTAGCTGAGTCTGAGTTTTCTCCCTTGCACCGTAGGAATAATACTAGTGCTTACCTTGCGGAATGATCATAAGGTTTCAGTGATACGATGTATGCAGAATGCCTGGCACGGGGTAAGTAGTCTATAAATGGTAGCTATTATGGGCTGAGGTCAGAGACATTGTTTTCAGCCAAGATGAGGGGGAAACAAGAGGACAATTTTGTATTAAAGGAGAGTTTGGGTCCAGAAACTCTTTGGACTATGAAAAGGTCACACTTCTCAGACGTCCAAAGGAGGCTCCCTTCTCCAAATGGACAATAGTGACACTTCTCAAGGAGCCAAAGGAGGCTCCATTTTAAGGGCAGTGGGGGAGATGGCAGCCGGGGTGCAAGAGCTCTTGATGGGAGAAGGACTGGCCATGTGGAGGCTGAAAAAGGTCAGTAAAGCTTGGCTCTGGTGCAAGTCAGGGATGGGCTCGGCATGAAGTCCATACAGCTGATCTTGCACGTGCACGGCGGTTTCTAATGCCTTCCCTGTGGGTGTAGCGGCATCCACTCCTGTAAGAACTGCAGCTGATGGATGTGGAGGACCATCTGGGGAAGGGATGCAAGTGAAAATGGGTAGCTGATGGAGAGTAGAGCGAGAACAGTAGAGTCAGAAGTCAGACCGCATGGGTTGGAATTGTGACTCCTCCCCTTGCTGGCTGTGTGGCTTTGGTTCCCCACTACCTCTCTGGGCCTCAGTTTCTTCATATGTAAACTGGAGATGGTAAGAGTACCTACCTCATAGGGTCGTTGGGAGAAATAAAGGAATTTATCCATGTATTTAGCACAGACCAGGCACATGGTAAAAATCTCAAGAAATACCAGAAGTCGACTTCTGCAAATATTGCATTTGCCTCCACTAATTAAAGGAAGCTTTGTGTTCTTTTCTTTCAAGTTTATTTTGTGGCTGGGATCTTAATGAGCTTTTTAAAAAACTATAGAGATTTTGATTCAATTAAAAACTACCCTCGAAGATATCAGCATCTGACAGTTACAGTGTACTCTTTTGGGCATTTTCCTTGATATGATTGTAACGTGATATTTTTATCTGGTGAAGATTATGAGTTTTCGCTAATTCTTAGATTAGATGGGGTTTAATGGCTAGAATGCAACCTGCACATTTAATCTGATTCAGAACAGCTTCATTTACTAGATGGTCCTCGTGGGTTTGGGGAAAGGACGTAAAGTATCTTCAATGTGGTGTGAAGCATGTGTTAAAGGATGGAGTCTCTTGTTTTCAGAATGGATTGAACCGCTGCACAATCACAGCCACTGCCCAACTACGCACAGCACTTATCCCAGCCCGAGCTCCAATAGTTTTGTTTTTTTTTCTTTTGACTTGGTCCAGCCCTCCTTTTCCTGCTGGCAGTTTCTGTGCCCCTTTCCTTCACCCTGTGCTGCTGGACTAGGTGGCTGCTGTCTAATTCAACACCCACAAAGCGATTCTCTCTGCATTCATTCCTCCATTCCAGGATACTGTCTTCTTGTTGTTTTTACGGGGGTTTTGGGGAAAATGTTTAGAAACACTTTTTGAGAAAAGTAGCACTGATGATCAGCTAAACGTTTTGATATAGCTTTTCTGGAAGTGTGAAACGTTCTGATGGCTGCCAAGTGTCAAGAAGACCCTGGAGAGAAAGAAAAGGCCAACTCCAGCTTCCTTAAGACAACTTCTTAAAAAGATGTAGGGCTGGGACTTCCCTGGTAGCACAGTGGTTAAGAATCCGCCTGCCGATGCAGGGGACACGGGTTCGATCCCTGGTCTGGGAAGATCCCACATGCTGCGGAGCAGCTAAACCCGCGAGCCTCAACTACTTAGCCTGCGCTCTAGAACCCGTGCTGCACAACAAGAGAAGCCACCGCAATGAGAAGCCTGCACACCGCAACAAAGAGTAGCCCCCGCTCGCCACAACTAGAGAAAAGCCCGTGCACAGCAACGAAGACCCAAAGCAGCGAAAAGTAAATAAATAAATTAATTAATTAAAAAAGAAAAAGATGCAAGGCTTTCCATTCAGCTTTGCACACCACTCCCCAAGTCCTTCCAAATTAGTAGAAGGTAAATCCATTAACGCCTCACCCCAGTATTTGATATCCATTTTTATAGCTACTATATTAGGTTTTGAGTTGACTCAGTGAACTTGTGTTTTGCGTGTTGAATACGTACATCATTGTATCCAGACACCACTGTTTCTTTAAAGAACTTAGAGAGCAATGTTCTTTGTGAATTTCTTAGAGAAGCAATATTATGATGTGGTTATGATTGGTTTAGGCTCTTTGCATAGTAATATTGGTGATATACTTGATGCCTGTGCTCTGGTCCAGATTGCAGCATTGCTTCCATGGGGAGATGTATTCTATGACAGGGGCTTGGCCCCTAGCAATGAATGCATCCCACTGAAACTTGAGAACGGAGCCTAGCCCAGAGTTGACCACGCAGTAGCAGCTCATTAGATGTCTTTTTTTTTTTTTTTTTTTTTTTTTTTTTTTTGCGGTACGCGAGCCTGTCACTGCTGTGGCCTCTCCCGTTGCGGAGCACAGGCTCCGGACGCGCAGGCTCAGCGGCCGTGGCTCACGGGCCCAGTCGCTCCGCGGCACGTGGGATCTTCCCGGACCGGGGCACGAACCCGCATCCCCTGCATCGGCAGGCGGACTCTCAGCCACTGCGCCACCAGGGAAGCCCCTTAGATGTCTTTTGAATGGCTGAATTAATTGCTTCTCATCTGCCCAGCCACAGCTGAGTGGAAGATGAAAGCTTGAGACTTCTATTCTCTCTGGTTCCATCACAATCAACAAATTGAGACACTCCCATGGCTACTCGCTGTCCCCATTTCCTTACTGAGAGTCACCCATCTCATCAAAGGCTTGAGAAGAAAGGGCACTGAACATAATAAGTCTGAAGTGACACTCTTTAAAACTGATATTTAAACTCCATTAGAAAAAAAATGAAAAAAAAAAAGAATAAACTCCATTAGATAGAAAAAGGATTAAAGCAAACCCAATCATTTTCGATGAACTTTTCTTCTCTTTTCCTCAACCGGCTAAATGGTGACATACAATCAGCACACACATTTATCAAGAAATGCTGTCATGGACGCTCAGCACTGGGTTCGATGCTGTGAATGGCGGTGTTCTTGCTCAGAGAGCTTCCGACCCAGTTGAGGGGACAACACTTACCTATGTGTAAATCAGGGTTTCACAACCTCAGCACCAGTGACCTTCTGGGTGGTATAGTTCTTTGCTGTGGGATGTTGTCCTGTGGACGTTGTAAGATGTCCACGTTATAGGATGATTAGCAACATCCCTGGCTTCAACTCACTGGATGCCAGTAGCACCCCTCTCCAGTTATGCCGGGCAAAAATGTCTCTAGATGTTGCCACATTTTTGGTTCCCCTGGGATGCAAAGCCACCTCCCTTTGAAAACCCCTGGTGTTATGTGATTCGTCATGGGGACGAGCATATGACTGTCCAGTGAGGAAGTAAGAGGAAGAGGGGATACACGGGAGTGAATGGGCTCGACTGGCCAAGTCTTAAACTGGATCTTAAAACTTAGGGGTGAGATTTTGATAAGCTGAGAGGTCATTTCAGATGGAAAAAAGGGCTCAAGCTGTGCTTCCAGACCGAAGTGCATTTGGTGGATTTGTGGGAGGGCCTGGTGAGTAGATGGCCTGGCTTGAGTGGAGAAGGAAGAAGATAGTGGAAGGCTAGTGGGTGGGAACCACTAGATGTCTGAGAGTAACAGGATGCAAAGGGTATATAGGTAGGGACTTTACTGTACTTTATAGGATGGGATGGAGGAAGGATGGACAGGACCAGGGCCATAACCCCTTCATCCTTGTTTTTACAAAGAGAGAGGGTAATATCAAGTTGAAAGAGACAGCACAGATTCCTCATGCAGCAGTGGCATCTCTTAGTGGTGTGTGCACTAGACATCTGACCACTCACATAGGATGGGCTCTGCAGATTACTTTTTCTTTCTCTTCTTTGTCTGAGTTTTGGCGATCAGAAGATGTAGATGCTGCAGATTTGTCTTCGAAAGTTAATTGTCGTGTTCGTCACATTAATATACTTCATTAGGTCTTTCAGATTAGCTCCTGGGGCTAAAATCCATATTCTTCAGACAGTTCTCTTTTCAGCTATGTTGTATCTCCCTCACCTTTCAAACATTTCTCAATTTTGCCTACACGATCTCTCCTCCAATGATATGTACGGTACGCATTATCTGATGAACTGCTCACTCCATGATCATACCATTGTTAAGCACACCTGAAGACAACCATTCTTTCATGGTTTTTTTTTTTTTTTCTTTCATGGTTTGTTTTGGTCAAAATGTATAATATACACATTGATGAGATTAACAACCTTCTGGCATGTAGGGTGTTCATAAAGCATATGACGCGTGCTTTTTACATTTCAGTAACTTAGGGGTTAGTCTAGCAGGCCGTCTATATATAACCAGCAACTAAATGTGCATGTATGAAAGGTTAGGGTAGCAGCACATTCCCAGGACTTTTTATTTCAAGACTTGAGACAAATGAAAATGGCTGCCACACAGTGAGCTCCGCACTATGACTAGTATCATTGAAGCACATACTAGCTGGGGGAGGAAAATTCACTTGGTTTATTAGCAAAAACCAAACCAAAACAAAACACGATACGGCACACATTATCTGATTCTTTGTGGCACAGACCAAGGCCAGTATGGGCTGGAGAGCTGTGGCAAGTGTCCTGGAGAAGGACGAACTTAGGCTGGGCCTTGAGAAGTAACATGGAGAGAAAGATGTGGGCATATAGAGTAACATGAGAAGAGAACTAGAGCATGCTGTGTTTACGGAAAGGCTGGACGCCTTGCCCAGCGGGAGCAGGGAAGGGAGATATATTCAGGGGAAGAACGGGAGCTGAGGTTGGATGGACAGGATGCCCTGGCTCTGAAGGTAGGGCCTTGAAAAACTACGTAACCACTGTGGTCCATGGAGCAGAGATGGACCAGGAAGAAAATGGTACTTTGAAGAAGAAAATCCTTTTGAACAGGAGCAGTCCTAGAGAGTTCTATGACCTAAGTTTAAGTAAAACCAGTTGTGGTGATTTCTGTAGCTATGATTCATGCTGATCAGTTCACTGAAGGTGCTTTAGACCAACTTCAAGTTCCATTGTCCACTCCTTTCATGACTCATTCTATGGCTTTCCCCAAACAGAAGAGGTGTCCCTGCACGAGGAGCTGGAATTCAGCTTCATAGTAGTTTTGAGCCAGTGTCTGTAGGAGCTATTTTTCTAGAAGCAGGACTATTTGTAGTCAGTGTTAAGAATAACTGTATGGGGTGGAGAACAGAAAAGAGCCAAGAGCACTGTTTTTTAAGTGAACAAGGAGGTTCAGCAGCTTTTCTCCCAACCCCCAAAACCTTCTCTTTGGGAGTTCCCCCAAACCTAAGATCACACCCACCTGCCAGAATGCGTAAAGCTGGGTTGTTAGAATGTCCCCTTACTGAGGGCAGGGGCTTTGCTATGCTTATTTCCATATTCCCAGCACCAGGAGCAATGTCTCGCACAAAGGCAGGCCTCCCAACGCTTCCCCGTTTGAATAATGTGCTGTTGAATTAATGAATTTCCAACGTTTGACACACATGTTATCTGAATAATTATGTTAATTTCCAGCTTCCCCACTTGATATTGAGTTTTTTAAAATAACAGCTTTATTGAGATGTAACCCACATAGCATATAATTCACACTTTCAAAGCACACAAGTGAGTGTTTTTTAGTATATTCACGGAGTTGTGCCACAATCACTAATTCCAAAACATTTTTAACACCCCCCCTCCCCAAAGAAACACTGTCCCCATTATCAGGCCCTCCACATTCTCTCCTCCCCCAGCCCCTGGCAGTCACTGATCTGTTTTCTGTCTCCATGGGTTTGCTTGTATTGAACATTTCATAGAAGCAGAATGGTAGCATATGTGGTCTTTTGTGGCTGGCTTTTAAAATTAATTAAATGAGGGCTTCCCTGGTGGCGCAGTGGTTGAGAGTCCGCCTGCCGATGCAGGGGACACGGGTTCGTGCCCCGGTCCGGGAGGATCCCACGTGCCGCGGAGCGGCTGGGCCCGTGAGCCGTGGCCGCTGAGCCTGCGCGTCCGGAGCCTGTGCTCCGCAACGGGAGAGGCCACAACAGTGAGAGGCCCACGTACCAGAAAAAAATAAAAATTAAAAAAATAATAATAAAATTAATTAAATGATATCAAGGTTCATCCATGTTGTTGCAGTATCAGTCCTTCACTCCTTTTTATGGCTGAATAATATTCCACATTCTGTTTATCCATTCATCCATTGATGGACGTTTGGGTTGTTTCCACTTTTTGGCTATTGTGAATACTCCTACTGTGAACGTTCATGCACAAGTTTTTGTTTGATACCTGTTTTCTGTTTTCCTGGGTATATACCTAGGAGTGGAATTGCTGGGTCATATGGTGATGTTATGTTGAACTTTTTGAGGATCTGCCAGACTGTCATCCAAAGTGCCTGCACCATTTTACTTTCCCACCAACTGTGCTCAAGGGTTCCTGCTTCTCTACATTTTTGCCAATACTTGTTATTGCTTGTCATCTTAGGATAGCCATCCTAGTGGGTTATAGTTGACTTTTGCAATTATAAATGTATGGTATAAATATACTTACGGAATACAAATGTGAAAAGCTTAAAGTGTTGTTCCTTTGCATCAGAAATGGCCACAAAAACGTACCAGTACAATATCTTCCATCTTGCATCTTTAGGGTTTTTGTTTGTTTGGTTTTTGTTTGGAGTATAGTTTACAATGTTGTGTTAGCATTTTTAGTTTGAGGTGGTGTTGTTTTGGTTCCTCATAGGGTTAATGAGAAAGAGCGATTGGGGATCTGCTAAACCAGCTTTTAGCACTTTTCTGGTTCAGGGTGTGACCATCGTAAGAAAACACGCTCTGGCCCTTGAGATAGCATGGAAAATTCTAGAAATATGCCATTTGACAACGTCTGTGCAGAAACTGCTTCTGTGCCAGTGTGTTACATTTGAAACCACATTTTGTATGTGCTCAACATTTACACAGATCTTGAGAAAATGAAATTGAATTTTATGCCTCTTTAATTTGATTTGAGACCATGACCATGCCATTTCTTTATAATAATTCCAAGAATGTATCCACTATATGACTTTCATCTTATAGTAATTACAACCATTTACCATGTATAGAGCACATAGTTTAGGACACCATAAGTCACATTCCATGCTAATCGCTTTTCTGAAAATAAAGTGTTCTGTTGTACAAATCCAAGAACAATGATGGGGAAAAGAAAATCAATTGATATATCACATCAAAGAAGAGATCAAAATGAAGACGTCTAATATACGCCAAAGGCTCTCATAAATTACAAATTGTGAACTCACCCCAAACTTTATTTTTAGACAAATAAAATATCTTGAAGTCTCATTGTAAAATCTACTTCAAAGATGATTTGGTGACAGTATTTTCCCCAAGGCCTTGCCAGTTTTACATGCCAGAGGCTTCCAGTGTGAGTAGGGTTCCAAGGGACCCAAGCCCAAGCAGTCAACTTAGACTTTGAGATCTAGTCCTTCATTTAAGGACAAGAAGCCCATTTTTTTGTGATCTGCTTCCCATTTCCTTCTTTGGGGACTAACTGAAGAATTAAAAGTTGTCTCCCTTTCTAAAGTTATATGCAGGGCACAAAGAAGGGGTTTCAACAGCTGCTTCTCGTCATCTTGTGGAAAAAACTTCCGAGGTGAAGAATATCCCCAGGTCCTCCAGATAGTTATAAGATTTCTCACTCGTCTTTTCCCTTCACGTGAAGAGGTTTGATTCCTACCCCTTCTTTATAGGAAATATCTCTTCAGGAAGATTTTTTTTTTCAGGTATTAGAAGTCACACATTAGAAAACAAATTTCAAAGCCCAGAAAATATACAGGAGGAAAATTAAAAATCACCTGCTGTCTCACAAGCCAGAGAGCACCACTTTGACCTGCTACCTTACACTGTTCATTTACTTGTGTTCATTCATTCATCCTTTATTTCACTCAACAGATATTTCCTGAACACCTACTGTATGCCATGCAGTGTGTTAGGATGTAACTTGTACATACACATGCTCCTGATTTTTTTCTTCATAATAATTATGTTTATAGTTATTGGTATAATATCTGTCTCCCCTCATACTCTCAACTCCAGGACCATCTTCTTTGCTAAACATCATACTATGACCACTTACTAGTCATTATACGTTCTTGGAACATAATATTTTTAATGGCTGCATACTATGTCTACCATAATTAACTGTCTCTCTCTTGTTGGTCATTAAAGATATTTTCATATGTCTTGCTTTTATAATTATGGTTGACCATTATGTCAAAAGGTATACACATTTCTGTGGCTTTTGTTATATTAGCCTAACTGTCCTCCAGAAAAAGCTCTACCAGTTTAAGCGCCTAGTGTACGAGTATTTCTCAAATGCAGTTCCAAAGGGAATATCAAAATGGCGGACTCAAGGAAGCTAAAGACTTAACAATCTGTCCCTCTGTCTGCAAGGAGAGTCAGAATGGCTACCCCGAGCCTGGAGGAAAGGCAGTTACTTTAGGAGAATTGAAGACCACTTGGGAGAGCTCGTGCGGGTTAGTGCCATTGTGATTTGGGCCTAAGAAGAGGCAGTGGTGCAGGTTGTTTATTTATATCGGTTTATGAGTTATCTTTACAGAGCTAAGAGTGAGCTGGAGAAATGGTGTTGACAGAAGCTCAGAAAAGCAGTGCAAATATTGATTGATTCTCAGTTATGTGTGAGAGCCTGAGTTACGTGCTGTGAGTGATACGGAGTGACACCGTTCTTGCCCTCAAAGAGACCAAAATCCAGTTGCAGGGAAAAGTGTGGCCATCGGAATCTGAAAGACCTGATTCTGCTACTTATCTTAGCAGTGACCTTGGGCAGGTTACAGAATGTGTCTGGTCTTCAGTTTCCTCATTTGAAAACTGTGGTTAGTGATAAAGCTAGTGTAAAAAGGAAATGAGACCATGTGTGTCAAGTGCTTAGCACAGTGCCGGGCATGTAACACAGTAGCTCCCAGGAGATGGAACTACCACTGCTTTGGTAATGATTTCTCCTATCTTCCAAGGATTTTATGGAGATTAAATGAAATAATGAATGCAAAATACTTAGTGCTATGCCAGCATCAAGTTAAGAAGTGATGATGATATTGACAACCCTTTTGGAGAAGAGGAAATCTATCATAAGTGAGTTGTAACAGTCATAAAAGAGCAACAGAAGGATAGGCATTCTTGTCCCAGCGAAGGTGCGTCTGGGCACGTATGGCTGAAGATAGTGTGGGCTCTCCAAGACCCATGACACCAAGACTTAGGAAGATCAGCTGCCCAGAGCCATTGCAAATTCTGCCCCACTCACCTCTCCTCCTTCGTACTCACCTCATTCAGGGCACCTGGAGGGCATTTTGTCTCTGTGGAATCCTGAGAGCGTGCCTGTGGCTTGCCTGGAACTGTCTTCCAAGGCCAAAGCTTTGGAGGAGCAGGTGATATTTTTCTCTTGTGCCATCACTAAAGAATAGCTTGTGTAGCTTGAAATGAGACAGGGTATTCAAGAGCTCTAAGTGTCTGGCAAAGAAGTCAGTGGCTGGAACAGCGGCAGTGGATGGCTTCGAAATGCAATTGATACAGACGCTTTTCCCCGAGACACTTTCTTCTTATGGGATGGAAGCTGGTCTATTTCAGTGCCGTGTGCTGGCGTCCCCCTCCTGAAGCCGATGTACTCAGTGCCCCAGGTTGAAGAAGAATGAGGACAAATGAACTGTTGCTCTGAAGTACTAATGCTGCAGGCCTTTGTGAAATAAAACCTTTGTTGAATGGAAAATATGATTGTCTTCTCACTTGCAAAGGTTACTTGTTTACCTGTTGCTCATAAAGCTCGGGGTAATGTGTGCTTGGGAAGAGATATTCTTTTGTCTGATGGGTTTCATTTCAGCACCACAGACTTCCCTGAAGATTGCAAAGCTATTCGGTTGCTACCCATTTATAGAGCTCACCGTGAGGAAGGAGAATTAGTGTCTGCTAATACCTTTCTGCCGGCCCATTTTACCTCACTGATTCAACCTTTGGAACTGATTTAATCAGCGGATCAGCACATTATTCAAAGGGGGAATGCTATTACAGAAAAGCTTTCACGAGGGCTGATGACTCATACAGACACTATTCAGGACTTTTAATCACATCCCATAAAAGAAGCCAATTTGAATGTTGCTTATGCCTAGAATTTTGATGGAAAATAAAATATTAAGCAGCACTTAGGAGAAGCCCACGGCTTGGATTTATGTGTGCAGACATTTCTTCTGAGAAAGGATACTTAGAATGGTCTAGAAAGAAGATCCACGAAAAACCAAAGTCACACCAATGGACAAGCCTAACGAAAGGGGGAGAAATGAGAGGTTGACTGTGATAATTAAGCTAAAGTGCTGTGCCTAGTTCCCGATGGCCAGTGTACTCCAGCGGAAAGAGTGCCAGCTTTGGTGGCACAGTCCTGCGTGTGCATAGCTCAGCTCAGTTGTCGGGCAAGTGAAGGTCTCTGACCCTCATTTGCCTCGTCTGTCAAATGGGGGTCAGTAGTACCTACTTCCCAAAATGTTTGGTGAGGATTAGGGTAGTAAGGACTTCTTTGTATTTTCCTTATGGAACTTATCAGTCCATGTTCTTTACATTTGAAAAATTATTTATGTCCTCAAATGAGAATCTAAGTTCCATGGGTATGGTGGGTCTGATAAAGTATTTGGTATCTCTTTTACCAGGCAGGTCCCACTCATCTTGAGGGTTGACGCCGTGGAGCCCACTTGTAGACATGGATGCTTGGGTCATTACCAAAGCATTCTGGGTAAGGAGGACGATGTTTCGTCTTCAGGACAGCCTAGCTGGGTCCACTCACTAAGTGGAAACACCATAAGATCATGGTTTTTCAAAAAAGGCTTTGCATTCCATTCAGGAGTAGTTTTGAATACCGGTTCTCCTGCTTAATAGCTATATGGTGTTGGGCAAGTTGCTTAACCTCTCTGTGGTTGTTTTTCATCATTTGAAACATGAGAATAAAAGGAGAGCAATGAAGAGTAAGTGAAATTAGGCATTCAGGGGCTTCCCTGGTGGCGCAGTGGTTGAGGATCCGCCTGCCAATGCAGGGGGACACGGGTTCGAGCCCCGGTCCGGGAAGATCCCACATGCCGCGGAGCAGCTAAGCCCGTGAGCCACAACTACTGAGCCCGTGTGCCACAACTACTGAAGCCCGGGGGCCTAGAGCCCGTGCTCCGCAACAAGAGAAGCCACCGCAATGAGAAGCCCGCGCACCACAACGAAGAGTAGCCCCCGCTCGCCACAACTAGAGAAAGCTCGTGTGCAGCAACAAAGACCCAAAGCAGCCAAAATAAATAAATAAATAAATTTATTATTTTTTTAAAAAAAGAAACGATATTAGGCATGCAAAGCACAGAGCACCATAGCTGGCATGGAGGCTCATTAAAGGGCAGTTGGGAAGAGTGGCAGCTGCCAATAGCAGTGGCATCGTTGCCCCTTGAGACACAAGTTCTCGGCCATCTTGAAGTCTCCTGGAGCAATTAGCTCCACTGGAGCTCTCTTTGAGAGAGGCCACGTTCCTAGTCCCTGGTCTTTTCTGCCTGCCTAGAACCTGCTGATCTTGCATTGACTATAGAAGGCCTTTGTAATCAGGCTGCTGAGGTCGGACAGATTTGAGTTCCATTCCTGGCTCTGTCATTTTCTAGCCGTGTGACACTGGGCAAGTTAACTTACTGAACTTCTCAGAGCCTCATTGTCCTCGGCCATAAACTAAGAAACAGTTATTTACTGCGTAGTGTCATGGAGCAAATGAAATGTGATAATCCGCGTGAAAGCACTTCACCTAGTCAGCGGAACAAACAAGTGCCCAGTCAAGGTGTCTTCTGAAGTACGGAAGCAAGACTTCATTACACACGGTATCATTTTAGAACTGAGTGCATTTCATTGTATTAAATTTATGTGGTAATTGGTGATATGTACATAGCAGCCACAGCACCACAGAATGTCTTCCGGCTTAGAGCTGCTCATTTTCCTGCCAAGATGGAGAAAAAGGTGTTCCTATAGCCCACTAAGGTCAATGTTTTCATGATGGAATGGGTTAGACCGTTACTACTCAAACTCTGGTCTGTTGACCAAGCACATGGGTATCATGTGAGACCTTATGAGAAATGCAGAGTCCAAGGCCCCACTCCAGTCTTACTGAATCAGATAAGTGCCCCAGGTGACTAGCTTCTAATCCCAGGGTGTCGTTGCTACAGCGTTCATTGGCATACTTGCTACGTCACTGTTATTTGATCGTTACAGTGCTCTAGTTTGCTGGGCTACATACACTATGTACTGTTCTCTTCCAAGAGCGGAGTGAGCCCTAGAGAAGCTGAGCGTTTTTGCTCCGGGTCAAGTGACCTACTTAGCGGCAGGGCCAGGATTAGACCGCCAGGGCCCCAGCACTCCAGTTTCCGACAGCGTCCTCCATAGCCATTGTCTTTGCAGCCCGACTTGCTTCCCTCTCCAGTGTCGGCGGTCCGTTCATCGCTCTGTCTTCCCCTCAGATCCCGGGTGGCCAGCCTTATAGTCTACCTTTCTTAGATATGTTATCAACCATATCAGGGTAAAATCTACATGACTTAGTAAATTAATGATGAAAAAATTCATTTACCCATAATATTGACTACTGTTGATGCGTTTTGTAGTACTATTCCGGCTTTCTTGGTGCCAATGAACACTATACTGCAGTAGCTTTCAAACTTTAGTTGCATTCATTTTACTTGTGTTTAAGATACCAATTTCTGGGCCCCACAGATAGGATTCTGGTTCCTGAGTCTGGCCTGGGGCTCAGGATCTGTGCTTTTAACATGCTCCTCAAGTGATTCAGTGATTCTGGGTTTTTTTGTTGTTGTTGTTGTTGTTTTTGCTAGGCATATTGCAGGATCTTAGTTCCTCGACCAGGGATTGAACCCCTGGGCAGTGAAAGCTTAGAGTCTTAACCACTGGACCGCCAGGGAATTCCCCCAAGTAATTCTAAGGTTTGTAGACCAAACTTTTAGAAAACTGCTTGGCTTTAGAGCCAGACTGCCTGGCTTCACATCCAGGCTATGCCACTAATTAGCTGGAAATCTCGAGCTTTGATATCCTCGACTTTAAAAAGGGAATAACAATACCTAGCTACCTGTAAAAGAATGAAATTAGAACACTTCCTAACACCGTACACAAAAATCAACTCAAAATGGATTAAAGACCTAAATGTAAGGCCAGACACTATCAAACTCTTAGAGGAAAAACATAGGCAGAATCCTCTATGACATAAATCACAGCAAGGTCCTTTTTGACTCACCGCCTAGAGAAATGGAAATAAAAACAAAAATAAACAAATGGGACCTGATGAAACTTAAAAGCTTTTGCACGGCAAAGGAAACCATAAACAAGATGAAAAGGCAACCCTCAGAATGAGAGAAAATATTCGCAGATGAAGCAACTGACAAAAGATTAATCTCCAAAATATACAAGCAACTCATACAGCTCAATATAAAAAAAAAACCAACCCAATCCAAAAATGGGCAGAAGACCTAAATAGACATTTCTCCAAAGAAGATATACAGATTGCCAACAAACACATGAAAGAATGCTCAACATCACTAATCATTAGAGAAATGCAAATCAAAACTACAATGAGGTAACACCTCGCACCAGTCAAAATGGCCATCATCAAAAAATAAATGCTGGAGAGGGTATGGAGAAAAGGGAACACTCTTGCACTGCTGGTGGGAATGTTAATTGATACAACCACTATGGAGAACAGTATGGAGGTTCCTTAAAAAGCTAAAAATAGAACTACCATATGACCCAGCAGTCCCACTACTGGGCATATACCCTGAGAAAACCATAATTCAAAAAGAGTCATGGACCACAATGTTCATTGCAGCTCTATTTACAATAGCCAGGACATGGAAGCAACCTAAGTGTCTATTGACAGATGAATGGATAAAGAAGATATGGCACATATATACAATGGAATATTACTCGGCCATAAAAAGAAACGAAATTGAGTTATTTGTAGTGAGGTGGATGGACCTGGAGTCTGTCATACAGAGTGAAGTAACTCAGAAGGAGAAAAACAAATACCATATGCTAACACATATATATGGAATCTAAGAAAAAAAATGTCATGAAGAGCCTAGGGGTAGGACGGGAATAAAACACAGACCTACTAGAGCATGGACTTGAGGATATGGGGAGGGGGAAGGGTAAGCTGTGACAAAGTGAGAGAGTGGCATGTACTTATATATACTACCAAATGTAAAATAGATAGCTAGTGGGAAGCTGCCGCATAGCACAGGGAGATCAGCTCGGTGCTTTGTGACCACCTAGAGGGGTGGGGTAGGGAGGGTGGGAGGGAGACGCAAGAGGGAGGAGATATGGAGATATATGTATACGTATAGCCGATTCACTGTGTTATACAACAGAAAGTAGCACACCACTGTAAAGCGATTGTACTCCAATAAAGATGTTTAAAAAAAGTAGTTTGCATCTCTCTCCCCCTAGCCTTCAACCTCCTTTAGGACAGAGGAGGTGTACCACCCTGCACCCCACTCCCACTTCACGCAGCCACAGCTCCGATACACCATGCTTGGTACTCGGCAGGACTCGAAAATATATTTGCTATATTGACCTGAAGTTCTTGAAGGGAGAAAACCCGGAACTGAAATGCACCAGACTAGAATCTCTTTACTCTCCCAGGCCTGAGCAAGTGAGAGGTTACAGAATAAAATTAGGAGATGGTGGGTCTTCTCTGGCTTGTTCCTTCTGCAGTACGATTGGGTGGAAATGTCCACAAGAAGTGCACTTGGGAGGACCACCATGAAAACCACACCAACAACAGCAGTCCTTTTAGAAAAATCGTAGAGGGAGGACATTTCCTGAAATGTCACTTTCCGTTCTTTTTTTTCTTAGTTTAATTTTTAATTGAAGTATGGTTGATGTACAATGTTGTGTTAATTTCTGCTGTACAGCAAAGTGACTCAGTTTTTTTATACAATATATACAATGTTTTTAGTATTCTTTTCCATTCTGGTTTATCCCAAGATACTGCATACAGTCACCTTTGGTTCTGGAAGGAAGGAGAAGCCTATCCCTGTAAGTGGGTGTCCGTTAATTTGCTGGGCAGGGGAGACTCAGCTTGGCCTGGGGGGAATTTCTGCATGGGCACCCAACAGACAGATCGGGAGGGATGGTTCCCTTCAGGACTCATGAAACAGGAGGCTGGTTGAATTTTCTACTTTTCAGCTGGCTGCTTGAGAGTTTGTAGACAGTGTGTGCCCCCATATCCTCCACCTCACAGAACAGGGATTTGGTCCCTGAGAGATGTAATGCAAATGTCACATCAGAGTCTCTCGGACTGCTAACGCTGAAGGGATTTTAGCCATCATCTAGATTACGAAGCAGAGAACACGCACCATTATTCTTTCACTGTTTCTCCAAGAATATCAGTGATTGTTTAAATGCCTTTCATGGTTGGTTTCCTGAATTACGTCCCATTCCCAAATGGGTAGTATTTCTTGGGTTCGAACTCTAACTCTGCCATTGACCAGCTGTGTGACCTTGGGCATGTCACTTGCCCTCTTGTGGCCTCAGTTCCTTTGAGAAAAGAGGCAAACTGGATTGGCGGATCTTTAGGTCCTTTTTAGCTTTGAATACAAAAGATTCTCCCAGAAATAGAATTGTGCTATTCCTTTTTTGGGAAAATCCATTCTTGCCTCAGGTTGAAATAATAGCAGTCTAATGAGTCAGGTAACCGTGCTGTACGGATCATCTCACGGAGTCTAGAAGGAGGGAAGCGTGGATATACGCTGAAGTACGTTTCTCCCATTAGATCTATTTTGGTATTCCGAGTGACATTTGCTCCTGCGTTGCTGACATGCTATCTGGCGGGGCACACACTGATTAAGACCTATTCCGAGAAAACATATACTCTCTGATTGAAATCCAAACACATTGATTATCAGGAGAGATTGCTCTCTCTTTGGTGATGAATGACTACTCTCCACACCACTCCATCTGCCAACTGGACAAGGGGTGACACAGGCAGCTTCCAAGTCTTGTGGGTTGAGCCACCAGTTGTGATAGTCAGCTTCAAACCCTCAGTCACACTGTCATGTCCCTAGCATAGTCACAGTGAGCAAGATTAGATGTGTCACAGCCGAAAGATGATTCCTACACCGAGGCCTTGGTGGCAAGAACCTTGAACAACGGCAGGCCCATCTAAAAGCTTCTGTACGGGGTGGGGGGGGGGGCTGGAGAGATTTGAGAGCAGAGCACAGCTCTTACAGAGAGGGCATGTGGGGTCTGAACTGCGTGCTGCTTCTCTGCGCCCCAGCATGATAACAGGAACACCCCAGAAGGGTTATATCCCAAGTATTTATGAGCTAAATGTAATGTTTCCCTCTCCCTGGGAATGCCCAGTGAATACCACTTACATTTGCACAGAATGCTTACATTTCACCAAGTACTTTCGCATTCATTAGCTCATTCGATTCTTAAGACTTTAATCATGGGACATGGATAGAACTTATGCCTTTACCATGTTACAAATGAGGAATTAGCCCCACAGCCCACTCTTCAAGGCTTGAACCCATGGCTCCCACAGTCCCGGGGTTCTTTCTACTATTTTGAGCTGTTCATTTATCCAAGCCTAGAGCTAATATCTGCAGGTCAAGTAATCATAGCAGCTCACATTTACGGAGCTCTTGCAGTGGCCCAGGGACTTTATGTAATTCTCATTTAATCTTCACAGCGACCTAATGAGGACAATATTATTATTGTAATCCTCATTTCACAGAAGAGGAAAATGAAGCTCAGAGAGGTTAAGAAACTTGCTCAGGGTTACATGATCGTAAGTGACAGAGCTAAGACTCAAACCCAGTCCGTTTGGCTTCAGACTCTATGTTCTTAACCGTGACGCTATGCTGCCGGCAACTCCCTGTCACCTACCTTGTCCAAAAAGGTTAAGACTAGGAAGAATAGGAGTGGGTTTTATTTCCTGGACTATGTTAGCAACAGAGGCCCAAGGGGAAATGCTATTTTAAGTCAGTCTTCTGGCAAGAGCTGCTAGGAGCTAACATCATGTCAGTATAGACCAGTATGCCCACAGGCCCATTTCTGGGTTCTTTGTGGCCTCTGCCACTCTAGCCCTTCTCCCTGACCTCGCAGTCCTTTCCCTCTGGATCCACAGAAATATTGTCACTCCTCTTTGGACACCCTTTTAGGTGACATGTGTAGGGTTATTATAGAGAAATATTTCAGATTTAGTATTATTTATTCCCCACTTACTTCTAAAAAGGTCCCGAAGGAACTCCCAATAAGAACTATTAAGTAATTGAAACTTAGAAAGAGATCTGAAACCTTGTAGAAGAAAGGCAAGGGAGAAGAGGAGGTAAAAGTGGTTTCCATCAAGAACTTGGGATGGAAGTCATTTCAAGCATTTATTAAGCCCCGTGCACTGGGTCCTGGGACTGCCACGGAAAATGCAGAGCTGAGTCAAACATAGCCCCTGTCCTCAAGGAGCTCAAAATCCAGGAGCATTAGAAGGATCCGTGGGGCATTCAGTTTGCCTTTGAATTCTAGCAAAGACAATAGTGGAATGTGATGGGTTGTTTAGTACTCATCTGATAAATGGAGTTCTGTCTGTTCTTCAGGAGAGACAAGCTTCTTTAAAATACTGAAGAATAATGATAAATTATCATTTTACATCAATAGTAGTTAATACTTGAGAGCTCACCACGTGCCAGTCACTGGGCTAAGCACTTTGCATTCATTATCCCATTGAGTCCCCACCAATATCCCCATGATGTATGTATAATGACCCCCATGGTACAGACGGGGAAATTAAGGTGAGGTGGAATTACCATGTGGACTCATATGTCACATAAGGAGTGATATCTTTAATGGAGTTTTTGCAGAGGATTCAGACCTGCCTTTCATAAAGCCAGTGCACTCAACCCTCTGCCATTTCGGCCTTCCATGCCATTCTGCAGGAAATGGCTATGAATATACTGTCTCCAGAGTCAGTGACTGTAGCCATTGTGCTGTGGTATTGCCATTTGGGACCTAATGGTTCAGAAGATGCAATAACTTTCCTCACATGGACCAATGGCAAAAAAACCTCCTTTTTTAAAGCGGCAGCATGAGCTAGAACAGGCACTTCATTATCTGCCTCTGCCCATGGGGAAGTAGAGATGCTGGTGAGAGGATGATTCCCTCCCTGGGAAATGGGAGGGCTTGGGAGCTACACTTTCAGGGTCAAAGAATCTCACGCCCACTCCCAGGATCGGCTTCCCAGGATGCTCTGGTGCTGGCTTGCCCCCTGCGGGAGGGCGCTCCTGGGGTTTGTCTCTCAGTGGGATCCCATTGGCAGCCTCTCCCCTCCCACAGCAGCAGCGGGCCTATTGACTTCCGGGCACTCATTTCCCAGGGCCCTTTTCAGTCCCTGAGAGCCACAAGTTCTTTTCACTCTGGGAGTTTGCAGACGGGGCCGCACCAAGGAGAACAGATGTAGTTTCCCTGTGGAGCGTTTTAGTCTGGTGAATTGCGCTCAGACAGGTAAAAAGTAATTTTCCTTCTTTTCCTGCATCTTTCTGAAAGTTTCTAGGGTCAACTAGCCAGGACTCTGCAGCCTTCTCGGCTCCAGAGCAGAGGCAAAAGTCATTTCTTTCTTTATTCCTTGAATAAGTTGGAAGGGTCTTAGATAGAAAGTGATCTTTTTTTTTTTCTCATACCTTATCCCAGGAAACAGTGCTCTCTTTATAGTTAAGCTGAATTGAATACAAATCATATCGCCCCAAATGGAGTCATTACAAGTCTTGTTAGTAATCAGAGTATTATTCTTTTATTTTTATTGGTTACATATGGAATATCTTGTTAAAAAGCCAGTGCGTTCGGCCTGGGCCTCAAATTCCCTTTTCCTTCAGACAAATACACTTAGCAAGTGAGGGATGCCCAGGTTTCAAGAGTGAGTGAGTTATATGTGTTGAGAGCAGAGTGGGAAGGTGGGCATTCACCAAGCCTGTTCCCCTCTATTGAATCAAATAGCTCTCATTCTCTCTCACACTCCTGCTGTCTCTTTCCACACATGCACAGACACGCACACACACGCACACACGCACAGACGCGCACACACGCGCACACACGCGCACACGCACACAGACACGCACACACGTGCACACACACGCACAGACGCGCACACACGCACAGATGCGCACAGACACGCACACACACACGCACAGACGCGCACAGACACGCACAGACACGCACACGCGCACAGACACGCACACAGATGCATTTTCCTTTCTAAAACTTGTCTTCACTCTGAGCCCTTCCTCACCCTATCCCACCCCACCCCACGTTACTGCTCTTCTGGTCATCAGTGCTCCTGCCTTCCTAACTCTGCCATATCAAGGTTTTCGTGTAAAGAAACTGAACTTTTGTGGGCAGAGAATTCTCTTCCTCCTGCAAACCGATGGGTCACATGTTCCCTCAGGAGATGTCAGCTGCGAAGGGCATTGCCATAAGTTGGAGCCAAGTCTTTACTCATTAGCTATGTGACCTTGAGCATAACATTGAATCCTCTGAGCCTCAGTTTCCTCAGTGAATCATAAATGGAACCTACTTCGTAAGATTATTGTGTGAAGATTCGGTTAAAAATAAGGCATATAATGTAGCATACGGCTCAGCTCAGAGTAATCAAGAAATCTTGGCTGTTATCACCAAGCATTGTGATCTTAGCCGTTTTGCAGGATTTTGCTTCCTCTCGATTCTGTTTCTTTGCTGCTCAGGACTCAGAACAAGCTTCTTCCTCACCGAATTACTTGCTTTTTAAAATTGAGGTGAAATTTACATAACAAAATTCACCATGTTAAAGCGTACCATTCAGCGGCATTTAGTACACTCACAACGTTGTGAAATGATCGCTATCTAGTTCAAGATATTGTTATCACCCCAAAAGGAAACCCTGTACCCATTAAGCAATCACTCCCCACTCCCTCCCTCCACCAGCCAAATTATTTGCTTTGAAATCGATTTCTTTCGGATTGTAAGCCATTCCAGCAATCTGAGGAGTTCAGGAAGCTGAATTGTAGATAGTAAGAGTTTTCCAAAAGTCAGTCAGAAATGCATTCCTAAACAGAAGAAAGAGACTCTGATAGCCTAGGACTGACTTATCAGAGAGCAGAGTGGACAATCCGAAGAGATACACTCTCATTCCTTCCTGCCAACACAGATACCGTCTCTTGTATGCTTGTCTGTCCTACTTCACATTATTTTCTTTGTCTTGTGGCTGAAAGAGAAAACGGGCTTGAAACTTGGAGTGAGGGGAGGGATGGATTTTTAACACCCCTGTCCACAAATTATGGGAAAGCCTGGGGAAGGAGGTGAGCAGGTCAGTGTCTTTGCATTGACTTTCCATCCTGCCACATTCCAAGAGAGGAATTTTAGTCTTGGGAGGCATGTTCCAGATAACCCTCAGGGAAAATGCACCCCTTTGAAGTCTCCGCTTGTTTCTGCAGCTGCTGGTTTCTTCCCACCGCCCAGGTTGGAGGGGCCCAGGTCATCAGCACTCAGGGGCAGCCTGATTGGCTGCTGCTTTGCAGTGGGTCAGTTCAGTGGGCTTCTTGCACCAGGCTGTGTAAGGAAGGGAAAAGGCTGATGAGTCAGCTGCAAAGGACAAAAGACAGAAGCTCCAGTTAGCTCAGGACTCAAGTAAGAAGTGGGAAAAAGGACAAGCACTTCAGAAGGCTCATTGGTGAAAATACTTTCCGGTTTGGCAAATGTCTGTGAAGGCCTGGTATGGTGGCCAGTTTGTCTGGTGGGGCTGTGGGCCTCCCTGAAAAGGCTTCTCTGGCCCTTTGGAGCCAAACTTGGCAAGCTTCTTGGTGTAGTCAATGTTCAGGCAGATTGTGTGGGGTTCAGGACTTCTAGTCAGGCCTTTTTGGTTGCTCTATCAGGTTTTTTTGTTTGTTTGTTTGTTTTGCGTTACGCGGGCCTCTCACTGTTGTGGCCTCTCCCGTTGCGGAGCACAGGCTCCGGACGCGCAGGCTCAGCGACCATGGCTCACGGGCCCAGCCGCTCCGCAGCACGTGGGATCTTCCCGGACCGGGGCACGAACCCGTATCCCCTGCATCGGCAGGCGGACTCTCAACCACTGCGCCACCAGGGAAGCCCTCTATCAGTTTTTTAAATCTTTTAAAAAAGTTTGATCGAGATATAATTGACATCTAACATTGTATAAGTTTAAGGTGTGCAGCACAATGATTTGAAATATGTCTATATAGCAAACTGATCACCTCAGTAAATCTAGTTAACATCCATCATCTCGCATAGTTACAATTTGTTTCCCTTGGGATGAGAATTTTTAAGATCTACTCTCTTAGCAACTTTCAAACATACATACAATATAGTATGGTTAATTATAGTCATCATGCTGTATATTACATGCCAGAACTTATTTATATTAAAAAAAATTTATTGAAGTGTAGTTGACTTACAATATTATATTGGTCTCAAGTGTACAACATAGTGATTCGATATTTTTGTAGATGACACACCATACAAAATTATTATAAAACAGTGACAGTAATCCCTTTGCTATACATGACATCCCTCTGACTTATTTATTTTATAACTCGTAGTTTGTACCTCTTAATCCCTTTCACCTATTTCGTCCCTTCCCCCACCCCTAGAACTTCTTTATCTTACAACTGGAAGTTTGTACCTTTTGACCACCTTCACCCAATCCCCCCTCCCCTCTACATGCTGCCTCTGGCAAGCACAATTCTGATCTCTATCTCTATGAGCTTGTTTTTTTAAGATTCCACATGTCAGCGAGATCATGCAGTGTTTGTCTTTCCCTGTCTGACTTAGTTCACTTAGCATAATACCCTCAAGGTCCATCCATGTTGTGACAAATGGCAAAATTTCGTTCCTTTTTATGGCTGAGTAATATTCCATTGTATAAATATATACCACATCTTCTTTATACATTCATTCTGTTCTTCCATGGATGAACAGTTATGCATCTTTTATAAGAGCAGCCTCTTCCTAGGAAACCACCTCCCTACCTTGGGCAACTTTGCCATAGTTTATAAGACCAGAAAGGGAGTAGATGGTGAATGGGGGTTTCACATAAGGGAGCTCTGTAATTTAAATGTGCTTCGTCCGTTTAGCCTGCTTCGGAATCACCCAGGGTGCCCATTCAAAATTCAGCCTCCTGGGCCCCATTCTTGCAGAATCAGAGCCATGCTGAGACCAGAGAAACAACTCTTGGGCAAGTAACTCCAAGTGATTCTGAGGTAATTGGTCTTTGAACTGAACTTACTGTAACACTGCTCTCAGGAGGGGAGGATCAAAATAATCTGATTATTCACAAAAGTTATATCAAGGAGGTACATTGAAAAGGAGTAACCCCAAAGGAGAGCTTCTCTTTCATTTCTGTTTATTCCTGGTTCCTATTTTACTACGAGAGTTTTAAGTAAGTGGCCATTCTTTTTTATTGAAAATACACTAAGTGAAATTGTAGGACTAGCTTCTAACAGTTTTAGTTTTAACCTCATCCATGAGCTGAAATTTGAAAAGTGTTCTTGAAGACCCATCTCTGCATTTTACCAAATAGAAATTTTTGAAGTTTTCATGCTCACAAGGGTATTTTGTTTTCTCATGTTTGTTCATTTTGGGAAGAATGAATTTTGCCTCCTATTCATAGGGCAGGAGATTCAGGGGCTCCCACGGAATTAGTTCTTTCTGTTCCTTGAGGAAAGAGCTTAATAGAAAAAAAGACTTGCATTCTGGAAACTGAATGATTTTTTATGTGGCTACAGTTAGATGGATTCCTATAAATGAGCCCCAAACAAAATGGTTAAATCTCTCTTAAAAGGCAGATATTTCAAACAAAGGGGAAAGTTTCTGGACAGCCCAAGTCTTATTTTGGCCTGTGGCATGTGTTTGTCTCAGAAAGACTTTTAGAAGTATCATAAAAACACCGGAGCATTGCCTAAATCACCCCTTCCTTCAGCTGGGCCTTCAGCTAACTTTTCACTTATGGAGGGGACAAGGGAAGAGGGAGAGGAAGACAGAGAAAGACATAGAGACAGAGACAGAAAGACACAGAGATACACACACACACACACACACACACACACACACACACAGAGTCTCCAGTGGGCCAGCCTCCACCTGGGACTCCCTTCACCCCATTCTGCAGTCTGATCACACCCATACACGACCCAGCATCTGCCCAAGTGCCACCAACCATGCCTCCCTGCTCCCTGGCACAGAGTGGCCCAGAGAGAAGTTTCCGGAGGCAATTCAGTGAGCCTTCCGGCCTGTCTTGGTGCCAGAAATCAAAGTGACTCCATCCTTGAAGCTTGTTTCTGAAATCCTCCAGCAACTCTCCAGAAGGCTCGCCTCTCTGCTGGCTGCATCTCAGAGATGCTGGCTTTCGACTGTGGGAACTTCTTTTACTGGTAGCACATTTGAGGTGAGTTACAACAACTTCCTCCCTCAGCTTCAGCTTCCTGTTCCTAAGGGTGAGTTAGACAGTTAGTCTCAAATAGCCCCAGCTGTTAGGGCTTCCCAGGGGGCCCTCCCTGTGAAGTGGTTTTCCCCTTTGGTAATTTGGATTGCTTCTAATGAGTCCGCCTGCTTTATCTTTAATAGACGATGCTAGATTGCACATGTATAGCCGAACAGCACCTTTTGCCCCAAGGGTTTGAAGAGTTTTCTGAGATCACTCTTTTTATATATGTATATCAATTTATTTATTTATTTACTTACTTACTTATTTATTTATTTATTT
This sequence comes from Kogia breviceps, assembly GCF_026419965.1. Lineage (NCBI taxonomy): Eukaryota > Metazoa > Chordata > Mammalia > Artiodactyla > Physeteridae > Kogia > Kogia breviceps. The sequence goes on from NC_081330.1 coordinate 17,167,328, forward strand.
ATTTTTGGCTGCGTTGGGTCTTCATGGCTTTGTGCGGGCTTCCTCTAGTTGAGGCGAGCGGGGGCTACTCTTCCTTGTGGTGCGTGGGCTTCTCACCATGGTGGCTTCTCTTGTTGTGGAGCACAGGCTGTAGGCACACAGGCTTCAGTAGTTGCGGCTCGCGGGCTCCGTAGTTGTGGCGCACGGGCTTAGCCGCTCCGCGGCACGTGGGATCTTCCCAGACCAGGGCTCGAACCCGCGTCCCCTGCACTGGCAGGCGGATTCTTCACCACTGCGCCACCAGGGAAGTTCCCTGAGATCACTCTTGAGAGCCTTGGACCCAATGGCATTTTCCTCACTGTGGGTGAAGAAATTTTCTCCTTTTTTCCCCATGGAGCTGGCCTAGTTCTTCTGCTCTGGGGTACTATGTTTGTTTAGGGAAATGACTCTTTGGCTCTCAAAAGACACACAGACACACACACACACACAAAAGGGAATGGGAGAGCAAGAGAGCATGAGAGAGCGAGAAAGAAAGCGAGTTCATAATCATGCGTGACAACAAGGTCGTGAGAGCTGGGGGAGAGACAGAAAGAGAGGGATAGAGGAAGCTCAGGCAAGAGAACACCCAGGAGTGTGAGCAACCTTGAGAAAAGAGTGCCCGCAGAGCAAAGAGAATGAGACGTGCCGGAAGCCACAGGGCAAGCCAGATGGAGAGCATGCAGAGCCCAAGAGAGGGGCCAAAGGGAAGTGGGAGAAGGGGGAGTGAGCGCTCAAGGGGCAAATGAGTCAGCAAGAGAGGTTAGCAAATACCTGTGGGCCGATTAAGTCCAAAGTGAATAGCCACTGCGCCCAACTTGATAAGTAATTGACAGCAGAAGAGAAGTTGCTAGGGGACCGGACACACGTCCAAAGTGGAACTTCTGGGCCCTCCAGACACACATGCTCAGGATCAACCTTGTGCAACCACTTTAAAGACCCAGATCTCAATTGGAGTTGCACATACACTCCCCCCTCCATTAATATTATTTGAAATTATAAAACAAATGTCATCATTTAAACACAAAGGAGAGCATGATAACTTTAGAGTATACTTTTTTCATGCCACCTTCCCATCCACAGACTCATATTAGATGGCTTTACTTAGTGGTTCCCAAACATCAGACCTGGGGTCACACTGGATAGATGTCACAGACTCCTTCATGTTAAAATGGCAGGTTCCTCCATGTTGATTGCAGCACTATTTATAACAGCCAAGATATGGATGCAACCTAAGTGTCCATCAGCAGAGGAATGGATAAAGAAGATGTGGCACATATATACGATGGAATACTACGCAGCCATAAAAAAGAACGAAATTCTGCCATTTGCAGCAACATGAATGGACTTGGAGGGCATTATGCTAAGTGAAGTAAGTCAGACAAAGAAAGACAAATACTGTATGATATTACTTATATGTGGACTCTAAAAAATACAACAAACTAGTGAATATAACAAAAAAGAAACAGACTCACAGATACAGAGAACAAACTAGTGGTTACCAGTGGGGAGAGGGAAGGGGGGAGGGGCAATAGAGGAATGGGGGAAAAAGGGTTATTATGAGGTTATATGAAATCATGTGTGTGAAACTTTTGAAAATTGTAAAGCACTTTAGAATTTTTAAAAAATAATAAAATTATCTAAATATTGCAAATAAATAAAGTGGCAGGTTCCTGAACCTTTTCCCAGAAAGTATGATTTAGAAGGGCTGGGCTGAGGTCTGGCAATCTGTAGTTTTAATACACAGCTTCGTTGGAGATTCTGATGCCCAGTGGACCTTAAGCAGCACCCTCTCCTAGGAAGCAGTCACAAGTTCATCTGGGTCACTGACCTTAAGCCCGACTGCTGACTGCTCCCTAGCGGTGCCCAAACTATGGTGAGGTGAGTGAGGCAGTCACCTCGGGTACAAAACTTCAGGGGGTGCTAAAAACCTCGGTGATCAGAATAAATAATATTTTGATGACACGTTTTACTCAAAATAAATGCAGAGAAATCCAGGGTGAACCAAATGTGAAACTTGTACATAAAGACAGTCTCCAGCTCTGCCCTTGCACACTCCTACCTCTCTTGCCCCACCCTAATGCCATCCCATGTTCCAATTAAACTTTATTTATAAAAATAGGCAGATAGACTGCAGGTGAGAATTTATTGATTTGAGTTTTTAGAATATTGCATTAAAACATGATTTACCCAAGTAGCGCTCATATCTTGGTTGCTAATAGCATTCTCCAATAAAAATAACCAAGGCTCCTTGGAGAAATGACTGATTCTAGGAATGGGGCAAGAAATGTACAAGATGAGCCGGGAGTATCCTGTAGTGCCAGAAAGTAAAGAAGTGCTAAAAAACAAATACACAAAAAAATCCAAAAAGCAAAACGTTGGTGGGGGTATGGCACAGGAGTCCGCTGAAGGAGCTACCAATGGCCAAAGCTGGAAAAAATTGAGCAATAAAGTAAATAAGGTAGTATTGGGAATTCCCTGGCAGGCCAGTGGTTGGGACTCCATACTTCCACTGCCAAGGGCGCAGGTTCAGTCCCTGGCCGGGGAACTAAGATCCCACAAGCTGCACGGTGCGGCCGAAAAATAAAAAAGCAACCGAGAAAAAAAAAAGGTAGTACTGGAGTATAACACAAAGTATAATATAAATATCAGAGTCCATATTGATATAAATTAATGATTAAATACATGGGTAAGAAGAAACAAATCTCCTGTGCAGGGTAATTCCAAATAATTTGTATAAATACTCTGCCCTTAAGGAGCTGCCCTTAACTCTTCACTCCTTAAGTGTTAGCTGTGAAGAATGACTTCCATCCGAGGAGTACAGTGTGGAAAGAGAAAGGAGAGTAACCTTCCAGTGGAGGAACTTGACAAACCCTATCTCAGCCAGGTGATCAAGGCCAACACCAACAGTCATAGTCATAAATCATGTGGATAGTACATACCCTTGATATGGTGTGATAAGAATGACACTTTATCTCTGCGGTCTTCGTGTCAGTAATCCAGAGCCCTGGTCTAAGCAGGAGAAAATACCAAGAAAAGTCCGGTAGAATGGTATCCCATAAAATACCCGGCCAGTACTCTTCAAAATTGTCAAGGTCATCAAATACCAGGAAAGGTGGAGAAACTGTCATTGCCTAGAAGAGCCTAAGAAGATGGACAGCTAAATGTAACGTGGGATCCTGGAACAGAAAAAAAGTGAAAATTAAGGAACTCTCAATGAAGTAGAGACTTTAGTTCATAATAACATTGATTGTGGCAAAGGTACTTTACGGGGTATATGGAAACTTTCTGTACCGTCTTCCCAATTTTTCTGTAAATCTGAAACTATTATAAGATACAAACATTTACTCTAAGAAGTATCTTGATTACTGAGTGTTTTGTTGCCCCCTTAAATTTTACACCCAAGGTGAGGGCCTCACTTGCCTCACCTAAGTCCTGTCCAGCTGCCTAATTACAAAACAAATTTCTAGCGCTCGTTTCCTGGGAGAGAACTGTACATGCTGCCCTCTTGGCCTACATTCTCTTTATTTGTATATAAATAAAACCATAGTACTCTTTCCCCCAAAACAGGCTTCTCCTCGGAGTAAGCTGTGTTACACTCCTTGGCAATTTCTTTAGAGAAAGCTTAGTGGGCACTTCCGAAAGTTGCAGCCTTCCAGTCCTGTGAAGAGGCCAGGCCACAGAAGCCGAAGCCACAGAAACAGGGTGTCATCCAAGAGAGGTCCCCCTTCTGTGCCCAGCCAGCCAGAGCTTTCCCTGCAACTGCTTTATTCCTGCAGAGGAAAGCTGTCTTCCCAGAGCATACAGAGGCCATCTTTGCTGCCTGGGTTTGCCCCTCAGCCGGAGCTCTGGAAACCCCGCCCTTTGTCCCAGAAGCTGACAAGACCAGAGTAGATTTCATCCTTCCTGTTATTTACTCTCTTGCCTCTTTTCCCTCTTTTCACATCAGTACTGACAAGAGAAGACAAATATCCATTTAAGGCATAATGGCATAGGCACAGACCTCTCCCCCACCCCTCCGCTTCCCCTCAGTGTCTCTACCCTGGTCCGAGGTAGAGACACTGCTTTCACTTTATTCCCCCAGGTGACCACATCAATGAAAGCACAGTGTGGAACCGACTTGAGCTCTTCCGCTTTCTGACTTGACTCTGGTGGAACGATTTGCTTTGGGGGCAACTGGGATCCAGGAGGAGGTGGCGCTGACACTAGCTCGGAGCGCACCATCTCATCTCCGACGGCATCTCTGTAAGAAGATCCTTCAAAGCCAGCGGGTGTGATTCCCATTGGAATAAGTGGCTGAATCTGGTGTCTGTTCTTTAACAGCTCTGCCACTTGGGGGTTAGCAGAGGGAAGTGCTAGAAAATGCGTGCCAGAGACTCCATCCGGTTTCATGTATAAGAACATTGGCTCCAGCTTCAAACAGACTTGGGTATCAATCTGAGCTTGAGAATTCCTTCCCCGTGTGATCTGGGCAAGTTACCTAGCCCCATAGAACCTCCATTTCTTCCTTTGTAAAACAGAGGGGCCAGAGAGTTGCTGTGAGATTGGGACTGCGGTGGGGCATACTTCCACTAGAGTACAGACCCAGGAATTACTCTGGAGACGTGTTGCAAGAGGCCTGCCGGTTTTGCAGGACTGTTTCCTTCCTGCTGATTGATTAATCAGTGAGAAATGGCTCAGGAACCAAAGTTGGCCCTTGGGAGAATCCCGGAAGAGACAGCATGGAAAATAATAGTATTCCTAGGTGGGATCCCACGGCACCAAGGTTTCTTGACCTTCCTTTTCCAGGCGCACAAGGAGGGAGCGCTCCTTGGTGAGGAGGGGTTTCCAGAGGAGAGTAGCTGGGGGGGGGCGGGCTTGTCCCCCCTTTCTCTCCTGTTTGGTCAGGCCACATACTGAATTCTTTGCATTTGAAATGTGTGAAGACCCCTGTCTGGGCTTTGCACTCAGGTCCCTGGGAGCCAGGTGCAGTCCTGAGAATGTGCTGATGGAGTTTCGTTTTAATAACAATCATAACTCAGGAGACCTACCCTTTACTTTTTTTGATTGTGCAGCTGAAGAGTAGATGACCTCATTGAAAAGTGGAGGATGGGGGAGGGGAGATAGAAGCAGCTGTTGCCACAGGAAACAACCCCCTTTGTGGGGCACACTGCCCCTAAGGGTTCTTTGGGGGGTGGGCTGGATCCAGAATGGCAGCTGTCCTCTCCCCAGATCTTTCTTTGTGTACCCAGAGGTTGGGCTGAGCTGTGGGTGACTAGACTATGGATTAAGAAACCATGTAGAGCGTTCCCAAAACAAATCCGTGGCCTGTAAAATCTCCATCCGGCTTGCTCTACAAGGACCCATGGACCTGTGATTTGGTGTGTGTGGCTTATTATATACTCTCCGCTTTCACTGAATCAAAATTCAAGAGATATGCATTAAGCGTTCAAGCCCATGAGTGAATACTTAAGCCAAAGCCTTGCTGTGTGAGTGGTGTAATTTTAGGTAGCAGCTGCGGATTGGGGTGGTAGCAGCTACACAGCATTGTCTGTTTGGGCAACTACACAGATACATCCAAGTTATTCTACCCAATTCCCAGACCCTTGGGCCATCACAGTGCAGAAATCAAGTACCGGAGAGCCAAAGAAACCCCAAACAGATGTCTGTAGATAAAAACAAAGCTAGCAGCACTACTGTACAGCCCACATACTGTTGTAGTTGTAAAAATAGATGGTTCTGGCTTTTGGTTTACTTGCTCACTCCTTACCCCGTTTCCTGTTGGTTCGGTACCAACCGGGAAAGGTGGCTTGCAGGCTTTCCCTGGTTCTTTTTGGTGATTGCTATCTTTCCTTTCTAAAAAACAAAACGAAACACCTCCTCCAGAGATTCCAGTCCATCCACATCTGTTGAGCACGTACCGGGTTCACGGGCCCGTTCAGGCACTGGAATCGGAGGCGGGGGGCGGGGGGTGGTGGTGTCACAAGCGCACATGCGCAGATCGGACCTTGTCCAGTCTGGAGATAAAGCCTGGTCCGCCCAGATTGTGGTGGGAGGTTGGCTGGGAGGAGGCTGTTGGCTCCTGGTGTTTCACAGGCAAGTTCAAGAAGGGAGCTGGGAAGTGTGGCCTCCAAAGCCCCCCACCCTGGTTAATTGGCTCTGTTTCTGAAATACACTGACCTGTATCCGAATGGGCCTAGCTCATGTTCAGGGCTGTGTGTTGAAACTTCATTAGCTCTTTTCAAAGCCCTTTTCCTATTGGTATAGAGGTTCCTCTTCACACTGCCAGTTTCCTTGAAAGGTTTGTCAGCTGCTCCTGATAGAATCACTTCAAATTAAAATGCTTCGTTCCAGGGGATACTTTATTTACAGCCAAGCAACTGTAACTAGTGATACTCCTCCCACTAGGCTGCAGTGACTATAGATCTTTGATTCTGCTGAATGGCTCTGCCAAGGGTTCCAATTTGCTTTTATCCAAGTGAATCGCCCAATTCAAAATAAATGTACCAGGCTGCCTTGCTCTTTGCGCGCCCCCGCACTACCCCATTCCCCACAGGCACGTAGCCCGCAGTTCAGTGCTGCCCAGCAGCTGCCTGCCTCGCACAGATACATCCTGTGGGTCTACCTGAGCTAAACAGCGCTTGAGCTTGATCGCAAAACATCTGGTGAGTTTAGTTAAGGAAATAAGTTATTTCTGCACCCAGGCCCACGTGGCTAGAAGATGTACCTTCCCAAGCCCTAAAATCAAGTGTGTCTGTGGTGCCACATTTCGTTTGGAGACTCAGCAAATAAATGTTATTGCTGTAAAGGACCACTTGGTGACATCACTGCTGAAGGCTGCATTTACCAGCCCCCCACCCCCCAAATTCGGTTCAAGTTCTGAAACTTCCTCTGGGCTGAGCTCAGGGTTAAGTGTTCCAATATCAGCTGGAGCCCTTGTCCTCAAGAAGCTCACAGTCTCTCAGGGGCGACAGGCAGGTCACCAGCTGGCTCTTGCATCACGGAATAAGTACCGTGATAGCAGCAAGAACAAAAAGTGCCAGGAGAATCCGAAGGAAGGAAGGATTACTTCTTCCTGGGAGGGGACAGAGTCAGCAAGGGCTGCTCGGAGGAGGTGATATTTGAGCTGGGTCGGGTGGGAAAGCTATTCCAAGCAGGGAGACGTATGTGAGGAAAGGCACGCACGCATTTGGTGCATTTGGGGAAACGTAGCTGAGAGACGAGAGACGTCCCACGGTCGGTGGTTTTGCAGGGAATGAACTCAGTGAAGACCACCCGAGCCCTTAGGACTCAGCCCCACCCTGGTCAGCATTTGCAGATGAGCAAGTGTGTGTAGTTTGGATGGCTGCCCCAGTTTGGTATGGAGCCACCTTCCCCTAAATGGCGGCAACAGTGATGACGGCCAAGGACCTCAGCTTTGGGGGAGAGAGAAGTTACATCTGAGATTTATTTTGGTCCTATCACCTGCAGTTGTCTCCTGCGCGAAGCTTAACAAGAGGCAAACTCCTAACGAACTCCTGAGTATCACCAAAGTGTTCAGGGTTGCCATGAAAAGCCGAAGAAGATGAAAAGAAAGAAAGGAATCAAAGGGTCCTTCAAAAGAGAAGAGGCAGACAGACAGTAATGGCTGTAGGATTTGGAATCGCTTTTCTCTGATTGGCAGGTGGAAACTGCAGCTTAGCTGTGGTTCGGGGTACTTCCCTTTTAATGCTATTATTGATGCGACACTCCCTGTTCCCACAGAGAGAGCGATGTTGGGGAAGAAAGGAAATATTTGATGTCTGATTCACAGGCATGCTTACTGGCCCATATGCTATGCAGAGAAGCAGCAGCTTTATTTTGAAAAATGTCAACCTTTTGTTGTCGTTGTTGTTGTTGGACACATAGACGAGGTTTTAAGAAAGAATTTCATCATTTCTTACTATAAAGGTGTGTTAATAAAAATATTTTCCAAAGAATATAGCTCATCTTTCTTTTTTTTTCTTTTGAAAACTCAACCTTTTGTCCTATTGTTTTTCAACCAGAGAAAAATAATGTAGGGCTTTTGTTGCTAATGGCGAGCCTTTCGCGTGGCATTAATTTCCAAATCTTGCAAGCCCGCTGTTTCCTTACCCTGGCGGGAGGCGGAATGTCAGCCTGCAGTCTGAAGGGTGGGAGCCTCGAGGACCAGCATCCTCTGGTGGCCCCAGCAATCCACAGAGAGATGACAGAGGCCACCGTGCTGACTGGCCGGGTTGTTCTTTTTGCCCCACGTCTGTCTGACCTGGGACAAGCAGAGAATCGGAAAGCATCAGAATTGGAAGGGGCCTTGGAGAGCGCAGAGCCCAACCCCTCCTCGTACCAAGGGAAAAATGGAGGCCCCGAAAGAGGAAGGGACATGTTCGTGGCCATATGGCTTATGGAGGCAGAGCCGGGGTAGAACTTAGGCTTCTTTTTTTCTAGTCCGCTTTGCACCGACCGCAGGCTGCAATGCCTCTCCCAGAAGCAGGCAAGAGCAGCGGATTACTCTCCGGAAGGGGCCGGGGGGAGTGTTTGAATTGCTGCCAATAGGGAAAGGGATGGAGAAGAAACAGGAACAGGCCTACTTGCCGCTCCCCTCCCCCAGGTAAACCGCCCTCTTTCTTTCTAGTCACATTTCCCTACCAGCGAGATTGCTGCCTCTTTCATATGCCTTGTAAGTAGAGAATCAGTGAACTTTCTCGGTTTCAGAGGAGGTTCGCGTGGGAAGTCTTAGTATTGACCTAACCCGCTTTTGGCACAGCTTTTACCCTCCAGTGGCCATAGTGGGAGGAAGGGGTCTGCGTAGTTCAGGCATCACCTCTTCCAGGAAGCGTTCCCTGGTTTCCAAGACTGAGCTGCACGTCCCCTCCCCACCTTCGCCCTTATCACACCGGATGTATGTCTCTGTTTACACGTCTGTCTCCCCTGCTTTGAACTCCTCAAGAACAGGGACCACGTCCTCTCCATTTCCTGGTGCATAGCACAGGGTCTGGCCCAAAGTGGACAATAAATGTTTTTTGAATGACTGAGGACTCAGATGCCCACAGTAACAAAGCTTGACTCTTGTTTCCTCGGCAAATTAAAAAACACCCAGCAACTCCAGGGAGAGAAAATGGGAAACCCAAGTGAGCTCTTTGTTCCTTGCTGAGAGTGATACTTCCTGGGGCTCTGTAAGCCCCAGTGCTGAATAGCCCTTCTCTGTGGTATGTCTGCCAGGGACATACCAGTACAATCCTACGGTGTGTTTCTTTCTGGGTGCCTGTGACTGTGGACTTCAGAAAACAGGATGGAGGTTGTTGACTGGATCATGGTTCTACTAGGAGGCCATGGCTGAATTCTCTCATCCTTCACGAAACATCACAGGGGAGAGGCGTCTTCCAAGGCAGAGGTGGCTGGATTATGAGGAGGGCAGAGCTTCAGGTCAGAATATTTTTTGCCTCTTAACTGAATGGTTTGGTGTCGGTTCTCCGAACTTCTAGTGAGTTCTCCAAGTTTGCAGTTAGTGGTATTCCTGTTCCTAAGAGCCGCATACATGCAGAATCCCGGGTGATCGGAGGCAGTGTTTTGAGCTTAGATGCGTTTGCTCCAGGAAAAAGGGCAAAGCCTCTTCTTTTTGCACTGTGGCCAAAGCTGGGTCCATCATTCTCATCATTTACTGTACATTCGAAGCCTTTTATCAAAAATTGGAAATTAATGTAAGACTCTAGGGAAGAAAAAATAAAAAACTGATACAAGATTAGTAGGAAGAAAAACCTGATGCTCTGGCCCTACCCAGACCAATTCCGTCAGAAGCTCATGGGCCAGGCTCAGGCATCAGTGTTTGACAAACTCTCCAGATATTCTACTTATGCAACCAGATTTGAAAATCACCGGCCTAGGTAGAAGGTGATAACGTGTTTACTCCTCGTTCTCGGTTACTTCCTAGGGGGTTCTAAAAGGAGGCAATCCTTTAAGCCAGAACTCTCAGGATTTCCCCCACTCCAAGTCTCTGAAGGTTTGAGACGCTACGGAGAGAGATACTAAATCTGCTGTCACCTGAGCCGTGTCTGAGTGGATATAAACATGTGGGTGAGGGTACAGGGTATCTGGGTGATGCAGTTCTCTTCCCAGCATGTCTTATAAGGCCACGAGGCACTAATGATTTTGTCTTTGACTTCATTGGTCTGTCAGAGCATCTGATTCTGCCTCACAGATGACAGAATTCCACACGGACTTAAACAAATTGCTTCCAAAGTACACTCAGAATAGTAGGGCCAAAGCAGTTTTATGGCGAACTTTAAGTCATTTTAAACGCTAAGTTTTTATTTGTTGCCTGCTTTCCATTCATTCCTGTCTTTGATCTGAAAGTGTGGTGGGCACATGGTAGTAGCAAATCTTTGACTTTGGGGCTTTTGAGGTTTGGGGCTTACAGAGAGAGCTCTTGGTGGGAGGAGGCCTCGTGTTGACATAGCCCTGAAGCAGCCTGTCGGTGTATTCTGTGCAAACAGGTCAGTGGAGTGAAAAAACAATCCAGCCAACTGACCGTTGGACTGATAGGTTATTTGATTGACTGGGCTGGTGGAGTCACTCAGGAAAGCTGAACCACAGCACTGTAGCCCGGGAGGCCAGACAACCAGCTGATGCTGAAAGCATCTGCTTAGCACGCATCGGAGCCCGGCGGGCTCAAGCTATTAAAACCAGAGGGCAGTGAAGACATCAGGTGCCCTGGGACACTGTGAGGATGGATGGATCTTTTCCCTCATCGTGTGGCATTCGAGTCTTTGGGGCTATGCTGCTCGTGACCCCCAAGCTTCCTCTTGAGCAATTTGAGAGGAAAGCTCAACTCTGGAATCAGACCCTGCAGCTTCTTAGCTGTGTGAACTTGAGCAAGTGACTTGACCTATCTGAGCCTCAGTTGCCTCGTCTACGCATATTACATACTTCATAGGGTTGTTGGGAGGGCTCTATGAAATCAGACATGCAAAATGCTTAGAAAAATTATTGCTGCGAATACATAGGATACATCGAATGTGGTAGCCCTGATGATTCTTATGAAAAATAACGGCGTTGTAAGTAGAGTAGATAGGACACAGGCTTTGGTGTCAGATGATCTGGGTTTGAATTCTGGCTCTTCCTCTGTGGGAGCTGAAGAGTGAGATGATGTAGGCCTTTAGCACTATGCCCGGTATATGAGTGGTCCATAAATGATTATGGACCACATCATCATCCTGATGGTTGCTAGGGAATTGCCCTAGTTCTTCCGCCACTCCTCAGTGTGACACCTCCTCTTTACTCCTTGCCGTTCCCTTCCCTTTCATTCAGTCAAGCTCCAGCTTGCCATTTTCTCCCACAGGGAGTGTTGGATACAAAGCAGACCCTCGACTTATGCTGCTGCAGAGCCTGGCCTCCTTGTCACACTGCTTCATGCGTCCCTGGTTTCCAAGACGGAGGTCCTTTTGTAGGGATGCTGTGAAACCAGGTCTCCCCAGCTTCTACCTATCTAAGCCTTAGCCTGCAGCTTTACTTTCATCCTTGTCAAATAGCACTTGGGTTTTGGCCCCAGCTCTTGATTATTTTGGTTGGGTTTTTTAGGAGGCATTGTGCGTTGATATTTATTTGGGCATGTTTGGGTCTCGCGGGGGCCAACTGGGGTGCTACTCACATCACCGTCTTCCCCGTTATTCTCTTTGTGCTTTTGTAAATCTTGAATTGACTTACCTACTTCGTACTTGGCCTTGCTGGGAACGCCGACTGCTGCATCTACACACTCAGACAGGCATTGTGGGATAGCTGGTGGCATCTATCTGAAATATTACCATTGTGCCTAGACAGGCCTCTAAGGGCTCACCTTGTACCCCTAAATCTTTTAAGTGGTGAGGAACATGAGAAATGTGTGTGATTTTTAGATATTGACCTGGGCTTCATAAAATCCGAACAGTTATTTAGTGCCACGGAAAAACAGATGTTCGTGTTCATACGAGACACCGTAGTAAGGGTCACATATGGTCTCAGTTTCCCTTTCTGCAGAATTGGTAATGGGATGGGAATTCGATGAGAATATCATTGAGAGAGTCTGACTCCAAGTTTGACCTATTCAATCCAAAGACCTAAGCATAACCCTGTTAATGTTAGTTCTGATATTCCAAGTCTCCTAAGTGAGATACATTGTATAATACTTCATCGTGGGACTGAAAACCCACACACAGAGCTTCTATTAGCTTATTTGTAACAGCGACACCACGTTGGCATCGTAATCATCATCGTCATCACAGTAGTAGTTTGCCTTGTATGTTGTGGGGTAGGTACTTTTATCATCCATTTTATAGCCTAAGACACGGAGGCTCAGAGAGATTTGGGCGCTTGCTCAAGGTCACACATCTATAAGCTCTACAAAGAGCAAGGATGACTGCCTCCAAACCTACGCTGGTTCTCCTATACCATGCTGCCTCTGGGGTTAGAACAGGTCTTAAAGGACCTTGTAAGTTTGCTTTGCATTCTCTGCTCCCAGGAACGTTGCCCCAGCTTTCCCCAACAGCCCAGGAACTTTGCCCCTGTTTGCCCGAGCAGCCTCGCTGGCGCAGCCGGCTAGGCTGTGGCAGTTCCGAGTCCCTACAATGCAGCAGCATCCACCCCGCTACCGCACCTGAGAAGCACGTGCTCCTTACTGACAACAAGCACAAAGTAGGTAATTTTGCCTTTTCAGACACAAAGAAGTAAATCAAATGATACCACAAATAGAGCAGAGGAAAAGAAGGAACAAACAAAGTAGGAAGACATGCATTCCCTCTTCTCTGACCCTCCGGCCAATGTTCACAAAGCCGCATTGTCTATAAAGGCGTAATCCTTGCTTTTCATCTCCTGGCACACCAGTGATCCATGTTCCCAGAGGCGTTTAAAGGCTACCTGTATTTAACTGGCAGCTGCCTTGATGTGCCTGATTCTCCTAGCAGCTGCTTCCTCAGTTTCCCTAGCCTTGGGAACGCTTAGCTTTTTGCCTAACCAATGGAGGATTGCCATCAAGTGGGCGTACTGGGAACTGCACTGCTTAAAAAACAACAACAACAAAAATCAGTCTTGTCTTTCTTTTCCCTTTCTGAAGGCAAACTCCATCCATTCCTCAATCCTAGTTAAGGGATTAACCATGCCCTTTCTTCTCTTTTTTCTTAGTCTTTTGTCAGTTTCGCTGCTCATTAGCTCTTATACAAGAAGCAGAGCAGGAGAAGTAAATGCAGGGAAACACAAATCGCTGACGGATTTCAGTATACCGCCTCCCCGCACCCCCCCACCGCAGCCCCAGTCCCCCGCCACCCCTGCTATTGTACGTGGTTTGCTGGGAGAGTAGCTCTAGGAGTTTCTGATGGGGTTGGGCTCATTCAAAACACCACTGTTCTCCTTTCGTATTGATGACTCAGAACTGATTACGTCTGCAGAGCGGTGTGAATTGTAGATTCTGAAAGGGGCTAATACAAAAGACAATTCACAACGGATTATGGACAAATAGCTAATAAACAAAAGGCAAAAAATCAACTTCTCTAGTAATCAATGAACTGTAAATTAAAACCAAGAAGGGATATTATTTTTACATATAAAATTGGCTGAGAAATGTTGAAAATCAAAATTCCCAGGGTTGGAGAGGATGCAGTGGAATGGATGTTTTGATACAGTGCTGTTAAGAGTCATAAATTACTCACAGCCTTTCTGGAGAACATGTTGGCGCTGTGATCAAGAGAATGAAAGATGTGTATATGCTTTGACTCTACAGCTTTGCTACTAGAAATTTCACCGAAAGAAATAATCAGATACAAATGTTTATGTATAAGGATCTTTACTGAAGCATTACTTAGAAAAAAAAACTATAGGTCTCTGAATGTCTAAAAAGTGTTAGTTAATGTAAGGTATCATCGTAGACTAGACTATTACTCAGCTATTTATCAAAAACCGTGGCCTGGGCTTCCCTGGTGGCGCAGTGGTTGAGAGTCCGCCTGCCGATGCAGGGGACGCGGGTTCGCGGCCGGGCCCGTGAGCCGTGGCCGCTGAGCCTGCGCGTCCGGAGCCTGCGCTCCACAACGGGAGAGGCCACGACAGTGAGAGGCCCGCGAACAGCAAAAAAAAAAACAACCCCGAAACAGAAAAAACGTGTTTAGAGAATATTCAAGGATTTAAGGTTATAGGAGATTGTTTATGGTATAAAAATATTTTAAAAAATTCTCTCAAGATACAAAACTAATTGTGTCCCATTTTGTAAAACATTCCAATTTTGAAAAAGAATAAAATGCATAGAAAAATTACTGGATGTAAATAGTCATCATCTCTAAGACAGAGGATTACTGGTGGGTTTTTCCTTTTTCATACGTTTCTGTATTATCCAAGTTTTCTATAAAGAGTATTATTATTATTATTATTATTATTATTTTTGCGGTATGCGGGCCTCTCACTGTTGTGGCCTCTCCCGTTGCGGAGCACAGGCTCCGGACGCGCAGGCTCAGCAGCCATGGCTCACGGGCCCAGCTGCTCCGGGGTATGTGGGATCTTCCCGGACCGGGGCACGAACCCGTGTCTCCTGCATCGGCAGGCGGATTCTCAACCACTGCGCCACCAGGGAAGCCCAAAGAGTATTATTGATTTTATAATCAGAAAAAAACTAGTAGAACTTTTTTAGGAAAGAGGCTTGGAGAATAACCGTTCAACTCAAATACGTGGTCGCCACTAAGAAAAATATGAAAAGCCCGTACATCCCCAGCTCACAGAATTAGTGCTTAAAAGGACCTTGGATGCATCTAGTGTCAACCCCACCAGTGCCACTGCAATCCCCTCAGTGATTTCCTGGCACACGTCAGACAGCCTCTCCTTAAATGTTCAACTCACTCACCGCCTCTGGCAGCTGCCTCTTCAAAGTATAATAATAGTGATAATCCCATACATGCATCAGTGATTTACAGTCTATAAAGCTTTTAAAGGTAACATTGTGTCTTACAACCGTGGGAGGCAGGAAGGGCAAGTGCAATTATCTGCATTTTCCAGATGAGCATCCTGAGTTTAAATGACTTCCGATGGGAAAGTGACTTGTTGTGTCGCTGGTTAATAGCAAAGCCAAGGCCGAAATTCAGGTGTCCTGACTCCCAGTCTGAGGCTCCTTCCATCCCTACCTAGTATCCAGCGTTCAGTTTCCCGTAAGTATCTCCTTTGCTTGAGCTTATGTTGCTCTTGCTATAGCTCAAACTCCTCCACGGTACCTTGTATATAGTCTCCTGGGTCCCAGAAGATGTGCCTGGCCAAGGCCCAGAGTAGGGCAAACATGGAAAGAGCTCAGGGGGAGAATGGGCACTCCAGTAATTCTCCCTTGCTGCAAATCCTGGCAGTCTCCACTCAGGAACCCGTGACCATATGTATGAAACGTTGTTTTCATAAACTGCTGGTTGTTCAATAAGGCATAAAGTAGCCAGTATACGATAGTGATTTGCCCTGTAAAATCGTTTTTGCAACACAGCTTCAATGTCATAGCAGTTACTGCGGTCGGTTTAGTTTCCTAAGAGATGTGCCACGGTAGATTAACTGTTGATATCAAAATGCAGAGGTCCCCTTCTTGCTGTCAGCAATCCCCAGGGCTCTCAGGAAGGGTAAACAAGACACACAGGCGTTATCGCTCTAGCTGGGAAGGCAAGGGAGATGAGAAGGAAAGAAACAGCCAGAAAAGATGGTATAGACGGACTCTTCCGCGTACAGTGAGAGTTCCCAGTTGGAGGTCACTCCTTGAGGGCTGCTGCTTCAGGTCGGAACTAGGTCAGAAAACTGCTCTGGCCTCGACCCAGGGATTGTGGAACAGACCCAGCTCGGTGGGTTGGAGAACAGGACAGGCACTGGCCGTAGAGCCAACACGGTGAGGTCCTGATCCAACCCCGCTGGCGTCTGGCCTGGTGCAGGAGCGCCCATTACCAGGAACTCAATATCAGAACCCGGCGGGAGGCTGCCCAGCCCTCCCCGTGCCTAATCTACCGGCTGCCACAGCTGCCACTTCCCCGGCCCAACCCCGGGCGGGGGCCTTCACTCTCCCCTAGGGGGACAGGACATGTTCTAGCCAGAGAAATACCCGAACAGCTGCGCTTGCCCCTTCTGCTGCTTTGACTGTTTTCCCAGAATTGACCTCAGGGATTCAGTGAAATGATTCAGGGAAACAATGAGTTTGATCCAATTAGAAAGTTGGTCAAACTGGTGTTTAGGCTGACTTTTTGGTGGAAGAGAGGCTTGGAGGGCCGGGCCCAGGCCAGAGTTCCTGACCATCTCACCCGCCCCGTTGCTAAAGGTGACAGGAGCTGGGGGTGAAAGCGTGAGCCCCAGTGGAATAAGTGGAGAAACAGAGAGCCGTGTGCGTGTTTGCTACCACCCAGCTGCTGACTCTTGTCTCACCGCCCTGCCCAGTAAGTTGTCATGATAGCGATGCCTGTCTGGAAAACACCGGAAACAGTTATCTAGATGTTAGGATCTGTGAGGGGGCCATGTGATTTACAAAGAAGGAACTGTCAGGCCCACACATGGATATAGAGATTAGCTCTGAAGCCGGATTTCACTAGGCTCCTCAGTTTGTCCAGGTTCCTGGAGCCCAGGTTATCTTCAGTCTAAGAGTCTTTAAAAAAAAAAAAAAACAACAACTGAAGTATAGTTACCGTACAATATTATATGTTACAGACAATTTTTAAAGGTTATACTGCAAAATATTGGCTCTATTCCCTGTGCTGTACAATATATCCTTGTAGCTTTTTAATTTTATACATTATAGTTTGTACCTCTTAGTCCCCTACCCCTATCCTGACCCCCCCTTCCCTCGCCCCACTGGTAACCACAGGTTTGTTCTCTGTACCTGTGAGTCTACTTCTTTTTTGTTATATTAACTAGTTTGTTGTATTTTTTAGATTTCACATATGAGATCATACGGTATTTGTCTTTCTCCGTCTGACTTATTTCATTTAACATAATGCCCTCCAAGTCTGTGTTGCTGCAAATGGCAACATTTCATTCTTTTTAACGGCTGAGTAGTATTCCATCGTATATATATACCACATCTTCTTTATCCATTCATCTGTTGATGGACACTTGGGTTGCTTCCATACCTTGGAAATTGCAACTAATGCTCTTATGAACATTGGGGGTGCAGGTATCTTTTCAAATTAGTGTTTTTGTTTTTTTGGATATATACCCAGGAGTGGAATTGCTGGATCATATGGTAGCTCTATTTTTTAGTTTTTCAAGGGACCCTCCATATCGTTTTCCATAGTGACTGCACCAATTTACTTTACCACCAACAGTGCAAGAGGGTTCCCTTTTCTCCACATCTTCATCAGCATGTGTTATTTGTGTCTCAGTCTAAGATTCTTTTGCTTGGCTCCCCACAGAGTCTAGCTACCTGACCTTGGCCAAGTAGCAACTTCATTCTGGGCATCAGTGTTTCCAAAATGAGAGCACTAAGTCAGATGAGCTCTGTGGTACCTTCCAGTTCAGATATTCATTCTGTGGGCTTAAGTCTGTCCTCTTTTGGTCCAAACTACAATTGCTTTCCTGGGATGCCCCCAGGAGTCTCGTCTCCTACTCATATTCTTATAAACTCGACTCTTTTCCATCTTCTTTATCCCCTACCAATCTGGACATAGCCCCTCTTTGTTCCTTTCACAAGCCTCTTTGACGTTTATTTTCAAGAAGGGCAAGGAGGACTCTTGTATTTATCTAAGATACTTTGACCCATCACCTGATAGCACTCTTCCATCTTAGGTTTTTTTTTTTTTTTTTTCCCTTTTTTGGCTGCACTGCGTGGCACGTGGGATCTTAGTTCCCTGACCAGGGATGGAACCCGCGCCCCTTGCAGTGGAGGCTCGGAGTCTTAACCACTGGACCGCCGGGGAAACCACCTCCATCTTAGGTTTGATCTTTCATTCATTTATATATTCATGGATTCATTCTCTCAGCATTATCAAAATGGTGTGCTTACTTTGTGCTAGGGCTGGGCTGGGTGGTGTGGATGCGTAAGAACATGCGACACAATCAGTTTTGTAAGATGTGAGTTGATTTGCAATGCACCCTGCTGGAGTCTGCGCTACCGCACCGCCACCCCTGTTGGGAAACTGCGACTAACAGCGTATCATTAGGAATACAATCAGCTACGTGTATTTAACACTATTGCAGATGATTAAGTTATAGGCTAAGCAAATGAGAATAGTGATTACTCAAAAGATGTTTAACCTAAAAAATAGAAAAAGGTGTGCAAATAAGCTAATAGAAGCTCTGTGTGTGGGTTTTCAGTCCCATGATGAAGTATTATACAATGTATCTCACCTAGGAGACTTGGAATATCAGAACTAACATTAACAGGGTTATGCTTAGGTCTTTGGATTGAATAGGTCAAACTTGGAGTCAGACTCTCTCAATGATATTCTCATCGAATTCCCATCCCTTTACCAATTCTACAGAAAGGGAAACTGAGACCATATATGACCTTTGCTACGGTGTCTCGTTGCTCAGAACAGAGCTGAAGTGCTGTAAAGCCCCCTTTCAGGTGAATAGCGCTCAATCCTGAAAAACCGTGAGCAGCCCTCACTCTCCAGCTCCAACTGTTCTGTCTCTGCGGTGTCCTCAGGCCCAAGGCCAGCCATAGTCCAACTGCATTTGGAATTCCGGAGAAATCATAAATGGAGGAAGCCTTGGGAATAGGCTTCCTATTTAAACTCTGATGACTGGTGCCAAGAACTCCCCTCACACACCTTTGTTCCAGATTGCTTGTGTGCTCAGACCTTTACAACTCATCTGACCCTGAAGGCATATGATTAATTGCCCGAATTCCTTGTTGCAGACTGGATTCTGCCATTTGGTTGGCATCTGACACACCTTTTTCTTTGGAACATCCTGGAGTCTTGACATGTTCTTGACACCTGCTTTGACCTTCTAGATCCTTGACCTCTTGCCCAAGAGGCTTCCTAATAGCTGTCTTGTTTATGGAGCCCACCTCCTAAGCTGCCTTACTTCCTGCTGCCCTGACGTCATCCCTCTTCAGTGATACAGTGACCATTCTGGGCACATATAAGCCTCACTCCCAGGAAACTGAAGCACCGAATGACAGCTGTGTATATGACGAGTGGCTCAGTTGACAGCGGATTCCAGACATTGACAAGATCTCATTATTTTTTCCTCTTGTGTTTGCATCTTTCAAGCGTGTTTGAAAAATCAAGAAAAGAATACAGTTGTTTCCCAAATTGAAATGATAGTGAAATTGCCTTTTTGTTTATTTATTTTGTTGTTCTCATCTTTTCTCAGACCTGTTCTCACACACCCTGCCACTTCCCCACCCCATCTCCCTACCAACTTTCTCTCCGGAAAAGCTCTACCCCCATGGTAGCTGTGCTGATCTCCACTCACGTGCTGTATCTTTCCAGGGCTTTCTGTCACTATCCTTTCTGTTCTTATTTAAAGATGACACGGCTAATGGTGATATCCAGGCCTATGCAGGTTTGGTTGAAAGGGCCAACACGGCATATTGTTTTCATAAATATTGAGCTTAGGTTTTAGCTGCTTTTGCCCCATCCCTATGCTTTTCAGGCATCCTGTTGCCTTTGCTTGTGAAGAGACAGCCCCTAGGACTGTGGTGATTCAAACGAGTCAGTGCGGTGTGATTTAGTCCAGTGGAAGAACACTGAGTGCCTACTACATCCAGGGCATCCAGGGAAGGGTAGAGCTTCAACCCTTACCCTGGGGGCCCATGTGAGGAAAGACATGTCTTAAGAGAGGGGGAAAGGCCATGAGGGTTCACAAGCAGGAGTGATGACTTGTCTCTCAGCTAGTTTTAGTTTTCACTACCTCTGACCACCTCACTTCTGCTCCCATTTTAAAGTCCTGATTCCCTAGGCTTGATTGACATTGTGCTATTTTCTCTGTTTTTGTTTCTTTGCTGTTGCCAGCTCTTCCTTCTCCATACCTTTACCTGGGATTTTTCAGAGGCTCAGTCCTCTGTCTTTGCCTTTCTTTCTCTCTACATTCATGTCAAGATCTCATAGACCATCACTGCTGTGAGGAAAGCTTCAGTGTCTCCAGCCCAGACCTGCCTCCTGAGTTTAGCTCAAAGGTCTCGTGGACATTCCTATAGGCATGTGTTGCCAGCCTTCCAACTTCAGGCTATACCATCACTATCATCTCTCTGCCATCTGCATATCTAATCACTTCGGCAAATTTTCTTGATTCTACTGAGGATCCAAAAAATAGAGAGTTAGCGGCAACCTTAGATATTATCTAGAATGGAGTTTTCATTGCCTCAGAGAGTTGGAGGATCAGTAGTAAGGTTGAGACTAGAACCCAGATTCAAAGACCCCTAAGCTTTCGCTTTTTTAACATCATACTACCCTAAAGCATAGATAAAGTTCACAGGCTCCAGAAACAACTGACTGGGTTCAAATCTCTACCCAGTTACACCATTTGCTAACTTTGACCTTGGGTAAACAGCTTAATCTCTCTGTGCCTCATCTGTAAAATGGAAGTAATAATATGTTATCTTAAGGTACTGTTGTTAGAAGTAAATGAAAAAAAAATCACAGAGCACTTATCATTGGCTTGAGTGTGTCCTTCCAGATCTACTGCTGCCACTCTTCTCGAAGTTTCCACACTCTGTTAATCTTACCTGGTCTTCCTAATATGGAAACTGTAGACTCAAAAGTCTTTTCCTGCTCTGAATTCTATTATCCTAACCTTTTAAGGAATTCAAATCAAACCGTAGTTTCAACACATTTTGAAAAAGAGAGTTTCTGTAAATGTTCATACCTCGGATTAGAGCAAAAAAGGTAAAACGGAGAACTCAGTAAGTACTTATAGGGTAACTTAAAAAAATGATCCTTTGTTAAGTTTGAGAGGGAAGTGAGAGCGACCCTAGTCTAGACTTAGGTCATATCAGAAAGAGTGGGCTGATTGGTTTACTTGTGGGGACGGGGGACCATAGGATCATACTAGATACGCTAGTTAACAACCTGTTCTTATTTTCATTTAACAAAATACCTTTCTCGTGTATTGTCAATGAGCGATATCCTTTTTTGACCGTAGTATATGTGTAGATTTACTAGAGGGACCCTAAGAGACTGGAGAATGCACGGGGAGAATAGATTTCTGGAACTAGAGGGGTGTCTAAAGAGGTGGGAATAATCTTGGAGCCATTGAGAAAGGGGCTGGAACAGCTGACATCTTTCTGTATGTGGAGAGGACAGAAGGAGGAAAGTCAGAGGGGGAAGCATGGCTAAGAACCCGTGGGTCTAATTTCCCTGCTGATTGCTCAACCTAAAAATCTTCAAACCTTATGAACTGCTTTCTAAGACAATACCATTTAAAATCACCTCAGGGGATAGCCCTTCTATGTCTAGTTACCTTCTACAGTCAGAGCCCAAATCAATTCAGAGGTATCCGTACACAGATGACGAAACTGAGGCCCAGAGCACAGGGGGAGCTGCTCGAAGTCCTTCCAGTGGTTCAGTCCATCATGGCACCGTGAGCACGATTTACCTGGCTTGTGTGTGTGGAGAGGGCACAGATGACTCTTTCATAGTATCATACACATACCTAAAGCAATGAAGACATTTGTGCCCTTAAGACAGAGAACCAAAAGCTTGATGTTTCTCTTCTTTAAAGGGTGGAGTTGCAGGCCTACTTCGCTTGCCCTTTTTTAGCTTTGATAAAGGCAACCGTGATTCATGATGCCTGGGTCTTTGAAACCCATAAGAAATGGTTTGTTCCTTGAACATGCAAACAAATTACTTTCCAAGGGCTGAAATTTAAGCTGACATGAAGCTCCAAGAACATCTATATTTAATCATACATAAAGGCCAGAAAACAATTTGTAACCTGAAAATCGTAAAATTAAAAAAGAAGTCCCACCTACGCAAATAATTTATTTCATCGCAACACTACCCTTTAGTTTTGCCATCATTTGTCTATATTAGCAGTGCTGGCTTTCCCAGTATTTGCAGGGTGGCCCTGAAATAGGAGCTTAGATTGGAAATAAGCAGTTAGAGTAGCTCTCAGGGCAGGCTGATGCCATAGAGCCAGGGAGTGTGTTGGCTTCTAACAAATATTGCCCCTTGGTGGGAGGAATACTAACGAAATACAATCAATCTATAATAATGTATTTCTCTCAGGATGGGACTTGAGGGTCAAAATGTGGTGGGAGGAACACTGGCAAGAAAGCACAGAGATTTGGTTCCTAAATCTGACCTAGGGCAGAATCTGACCCTTCTCCACTCTGACCCCAGGTTCCTTATCTAAAAGTGAAAGACTTGGATCCAATGATGAAGCTGGAAGAAAAGGGGGAGAATGTGAACTGAAAAGCATGAATCAAGTAAAAATGGCTCGGTTATCTCTAAATGCCCCTTACTGCCCCCTCATCCCCATCCACGTGTGCGCCTACGCCAGTTTTCCCCCTCCTTTGAGCAGAGCCTGGAACTGTGGACCAAGCAGAGGGCTAGGGGCCAGGCTAGCCGAAGTCTCACCCCGGCTGTAACTCTTTGCCTTTCCTTCTTTCAGTTTCCCTGTCTGTTAAGCGAGGGAGTTGGGCTCTCGTTGGCTTGTCGTCTGCAGGGCCCATTATCCATCCATCCCTAACTGACCACAGCAGAATTCCCCCTGGCATGGGGCCCCGAAGTCCTGTGTGTTTTATTTTTTTAATTTTTTTTATCTGTTGGGGGGGCCATTTTTTTAACATCTTTATTGGAGTGTAATTGCTTTACAATGGTGTGTTAGTTTCTGCTTTACAACAGAGTGAATCAGTTACACATATACATATGTCCCCATTTCTCCTTCCTCTGGCGTCTCCCTCCCTCCCACCCTCCCTATCCCACCCCTCTAGGTGGTCACAGAGCACAGAGGTGATCTCCCTGTGCCATGCGGCTGCTTCCCACTAGCTAGCTGTTTTACATTTGGTAGTGTATATATGTCCACGCCACTCTCTCACTTCGTCCCAGCTTACCTTTCCCCCTCCCCGTATCCTCAAGTCTATGCTCTAGTAGGTCTGTGTTTTATTCCCGTCCTACCCCTAGGCTCTTCATGACATTTTTTTGCCCCTTAGATTCCATATATATGTGTTAGCATATGGTATTTGTTTTTCTCCTTCTGACTTACTTCACTCTGTATGATGGACTCTAGGTCCATCCACCTCACTACAGATACCTCAGTTTCGTTTCCTTTTATGGCTGAGTAATGTTCCATTGTATATATGTGCCACATCTTCTTTATCCATTCATCTGTCGATGGACACTTGGGTTGCTTCCATGTCCTGGCTATTGTAAATAGAGCTGCAATGAACATTGTGGTCCATGACTCTTTTTGAATTATGGTTTTCTCAGGGTATAGGTCCAGTAGTGGGATTGCTGGGTGGTAGCGTAGTTCTATTTGTAGTTTTTGAAGGAACCTCCATACTGTTCTCCATAGTGGCTGTATCAATTCACATTCCCACCAACAGTGCAAGAGGGTTCCCTTTTCTCCACACCCTCTCCAGCATTTATTGTTTGTAGATTTCTGTGTGTTTTAAATGGCTTCCCAGGGACTTCCTTGGTGATCCAGTGGTTAAGACTCGGTGCTTCCACTGCAGAGGGTGTGGGTTCAATCCCTGGTCGGGGAAGTAGGATCCGGCATGCCACTCGGTGCGACCAAAAAAGGCTTCCCAGGTGATTGATTCTGCGGTGGACTTCTGGCTTAGCATCCTGGCTACCCAGTCCCTGTGGGCGCGCTCTGTCACTTGAGGAGATGAGTGAGAATTTTAGATGGGTCCTTATCAGGCATTGTGTGCCCTGCAGCCGCCACTCTGCTGGTACAGGGATTAGCCCAATACTAGATCCAGCTCGCCCCTCCCAGCAGTCTTTTCAAAGGCGTGGAGGTGTTCCTTGGGCAGAAGGGCAGGAGGCTCAAAGGCATCCTCTGTGGAGCCACCACATGGCCAATCGCCAAGACGCGGCTTTTAACTTCCCAGTCGTTGCCCACGTGGGCCTTTCTTGAACCACACAGGAACCAGATGAAATGAATTGATTCCTGGCTTTTAAAGAAAAATCCCTTCTCTGGTGGGATGCGTGCTGCTTATCAAGATGTGCTGAGGAAGCCAGGACCAGCTTGAATTCTTTGTATTGAGAAGGCCGGGGCTGGCTTGGTTCAGATGCGTAGGGTGGCGGGGCGGGGAAGCCCCGTGGCCTGCTTTTCCTCTCTCTGTGGATTTAGCAAACATGGAGCATTCCGGGCCAAATGTGCTTGCCAAGTGGGACCCAGGAGGCACTGGGGGCGGCCCGAGCTGGATATCAGAGTGCCTAGCACGGTGCCGAGCACAGAACGTTCAACCGATGGTAGCTGCTGTTGTTATTTTAATGGCAACTCAGGCAGGGGAGAGAACCTGAATCCAGAACCGCGGGCAGAAGACCTGGATGTAACCCCAGCTGTTCTTGCCTTATGGAGCCATAACCCTCGCCTTCCTCTCACTTCCTGGTTTCTAAAATGACAGGGCTGAACTCATCAGTTTTTTTCAAACTTGCAGCCTCAGGGTTCTGAAGAGGTATCCAGAGGGCTGCCTCGGGGGCATGGAAGATGGAGAGGAGGCTGAACACGCAGAACTCAGACCCTCCAGCCCACCCCCCAGAGCCCCCGGGCTTTGCACAACTCCCATTCACGGAATAGTCCATGTCAGCGGTTCTCGGACTTTTCCGTGTCAGGACTCCTTTACACTCAATTACGGAGGCTCAAAAGAGCTGTTACTTACATGGGATATATCTATTGGTATTGACTGTATTTGAATGTAAAACTGAGCAATTTTCGAAAACATGTATTAACTCCAAAGTAAGAATACGTCGATTACATATTAACGTAACATTTTTTATGAAAAGTAAACTAACTTGCAAAGCAAAAGAAAAGAGTGGCAATGTTTTATATTTTGTAAATCTCTTTGATATCTGACTTTATAGAAGACAGATGGAATCTCATATCAGCTTCTGCATTCCATCCCTCATAATATGTTACTTCGGTTGAAGGATAAGAAAATCCAGCCTCAGACACCCATATATTTGGAAAAGGGAGGACCTCAGGGACCCCCTGAACTGCTGCTCTACATGAATGATGCTCCTTGGAGCTGTACACTTGCCACCCTGGGGACAAGAAATGGCAGCTCTCATCGCCTTTCCCTTCACCCCACCCCCTCTTCAAATCGAGCAGCTCAGGTTTTGTGTGCTTTATATACTGGAGTTATTGGGAGATTTTTGTTTGAAAAGAGGGCTGTGTTTCTAAACGTATTTGAAATCCACCCACCCAAATCTTAGGTTACTGAAGATCCAAGGATCTGGGAGGTGATGGGAATCCTTGAGATGCTTTCCCCGGGCTTCCTCTCCCCAAAGAGAGCCTCTCAGGCTTTGAGGAGGGGCATCTGGGATCATGACTCAGCTCTTCTGGGATGGTGGCATGTCATCTTGGCAAGTGACAGTCTCAGCTCAGGAAAATGGCATCGTATGGCTTGAAAGATGGAATACTGCTTCAGAGTGGAGCTCACCTGCCCAGGGACTGATACAGGCTGGAGGAGGAGTGGATCCAATGTTTGTCAAGCTGTCTGATCGCTGCAGCGGGAGAGACAGGCCATAAGGGCAAGTCTCAGTGATATACGCCATCATCTTTAGAGCTCGACATACTTCATTATTATTTATGTCCTAGGTATCTGTCAGATCTTTATTCCAAGGGACAGGAGTCAGCGCCAAATATCACGGGATCTAAGTGCCCTCACAGCCCATTGATGCTTCTTCCAATTTCTCGTCTACTAGAGAAGGCTGTGCTGTTCTTTCCCTGACTGCCAGGGTCATTATTGATTTCATGTCATTTCTTTCATAAAATTACCTCCTGGGTTTGGCGGGGCTTGATTCTTATAGCTGAGAATGCTCTCCTCCCACTTCTCTCGTGGGCAACGTACTGTGAATCCCATTGATGTGGGTCAGGCGAATGGTTCCACAGCCGACTTGCACACTTTCCCCCTTAGGCTGAGTACTCTTCCTCTTTGTCCTCATTTGCTTTGTTTCTCCCACCAGCCTACGCATTAATTAAGGGGCCCAGCGCCTAATGCCCAGCATTAGGGTCAATCATTTGGGTTAATTGGGTGTCTCCAATTTAATGGAACTCTTCTCTGGGAGTAAGAAACAAAACTGAATCTCTGGGAGGAATTGGAACCCTTGTAACTTGCTGGTGGGAATGTAAAATGGTGCAGCTGCTCTGGAACAATGGTTTGGCAGTTCCTCAAAAAGGTAAACAGAGAATTACCACATGACCCAGCACTTCCAGTGCCAGGTGTATACCCAAGAGAAATGAAAACATAGATCCACACACCAAAGAACACGTACATGAATGTTCATGGCAGCATTAATCATGGTAATAAAAAAGTAAAGGCAACCCAAATACCCATCAAAGGATGAATGGGTAAGCAAAATGTGATGCATCTATACAATGGAATATTGTTCGGCCATAAAACAGAATGAAGCGCTGATCCATGCTCTAACATGGATGAACCCCCAAAACATTATGCTAAGTGAAAGAAGCCAGACTAAAAGGGCCAAGTAGCATATGATTCCACTCATATGAATTGTCCAGAATAGGCAAATCCCTAGAGACAAAAAGCAGATTGGTGGTTGCCAGGGGCTGAGGGGAGCCGGGGGGAAGAAAGAGTGACTGCTTCATGGGTACAGGGTTTCCTTTTGGGATAATACAAATATTTTGGAACTACAGACGGGGGGTGGTTGCACGACACGTGACTGTACACAATTCTAGTGAATTGTGTACTTTAAAACGGTTAATTTTATGTTATGTGAATTTCATCTCAACTAAAAATATGCCAAACAAACAAAAACACCGGAAACCCTGGCTGCTAGCCTCTCTTGGGCTAGTGTCTCTCGTGAATGTTTGTGGACTCAAGAACCTCATCCTGGGCCATGAACTCCTCCCCAGTGGCAAATGAGCTTTCCACCGCGCGTAGGTACTTTCAGTAGTTATGTCCTGTGGAGGCATATTTACGATACATGGTTTTCCCACTGCTTTCCTCACGATTTGCTCATGGACGGCAGGGACCGCGTCTCGTTCTTCCTCGTGTTCCCAGTGTCTCAGCACGTTCCTGGCACGTGGGAGACACTCAGTAGATGTTGGTTGGGTGAATCCTTGGCTGTTTTTGTTGTATCTTCTTACTCATCTGCACGGTGTACCCCCATGGTGCTGGTCATAGAGGTACCACAGCAGGTGGCAGGTGCTCGGGACAGACTGTGGGCTTGTCTAGTGGGTAGGGATGACATCGTTTAGATGCATCTTATTTATTTATTTACTTTGGACAGCTATACAATGGAATATTATTTGGCCATGAGCGGAGTGCAGTACTGTTATATGCTATGACATGGATGAACCTTGAAAACATTATGCTAAATCAAAGAAGCCAGTCACAAAAGGCAATACATTATATGATTCTATTTACTCGTAATGTCCCAAATAGGAAAATCCATAGAGACAGAAAGTAGATCCGTGGCGGTCACGGCCTGGGAGGGGTAGGTAGGGGGCCGCGGTGGTGACAGCTACCATTTTCGAGGTAAGGAAAATGTTTGAAAACTGAGTGTAGTGATGACACCACATATCTATGATTATACTAACAACCACGGATTTGTACCCTTCGAATAGGTGACTTATATGCTTATGTGAGTTATATCTCCATAAAGCTGTTGAAGTTTAGATATAGGTCAGAAGGATAAAGAATAAAATTGGAATCAAAGACAAGTGTGTCCTTGTTTGGGGAAAGAGCTCCATCCAAAATCTAAAATAACTACCCTGATCTATTCAAAGGGTTTCTCTAGAGAAAGATTCCTTTACACTGGGCTTCCTTTACAGCAGCAGCTCGTGCAGGCTTTCAGATCTTTACCTATCTGATGAGGGGCTGGGGGCAGAGTAGCTTAAAGCCAGAACGTGAAGGGCAACTGCCAACGGTCGGGCAGTTGGCGATTGATCAGAATGTGTGTCAGTGGGAAACCAGGATTCGGTTTCCACAAACCCAGCTGCCTGGCGATTTCTCCACTGCCTACAGGATATCCACTGCCCGCCTCCCCACCCCATCGTGATCGGGAATAATGAGCAAGTAGCCTAATGATGTGGCAGTCGGGCAATTAGCGATTCAACAAGTCCAGCTTCAAATCAGCAGTTCCAAATTCTTCCTCCAACTCCCGGGGACTGCCCTGCTACTTCGGTGCCTGTCAACTTTTCAGAAGGAAGAGACACCGATCTGCTGCCGTGGGGCTACCGTCGTAGGGCTGAGGCAGGACTCCTTGAGGGGAGCTGTGCGTGGAGATGAGCCCTGCCTAGTGCTGTATGCAGACTTCAGCTGGATCCCTTGCCTTCAGGCACCAGGAAACTCCCACCGCATCATCCCACTTAGCTGGCGGCTCAGATGCCCGCCCTTCCCAGATGGGCAGCCTCGGGTGACACCACCAGTTCTTGTGGCGGGGGAGGTGTGTGGGTTACAAAGCCCTCAGTGGTTTTGAGGGACTTGATAGGCAACCCTGATGGCTTCGTGTTTTGTCTTGGTTCCCAAGGCCAAGGACAGTACAGAGTTGCTCCTTGGAAGCCGAGAACCAGGCACTGACCAAGGCTTTGGTGCATGTGGGTTTGCAGATGAGGGCTCACGCCGTTTTCACTAACAACTGCAAAAATATGAAGCCGTTACAATTCACTTGTAACTTGGAGGGACCTCCTTTCTATTTGGGAGATGACCACAGAGAATTGAGGGGGCAAAAACATAGGTAGGGCAAATAGCACGTAGACTGTGGAGTCAGACCAACCTTCAAGTCCCAGTCTTTAAGTAGCTGCCGGACCTTTGGCGGCCCCTTCTCTCTGAGGCTCAGTTTCGTCACTTGTACAAAGAGACAGGAAAGACCATCTTTCAAGGTTATCGTTCCAATTAAACAACTAAGCCCAGCCCTCACGCCTGGATCCATACTGCTGACTCCCAACTGGCCTCACTCCCATCCCTCTATCTCAGATGGCCACATTCATTTTCTTGTAGAGGACCCTGGTGCTTATAAGACTCATAAACTGGAAGTGGTGAGGTCTGGGAGCTGGTTATTGCCCTGTCACGTACTAACTGTGTGACTTTGGACGAGTCTCCTTATCTCTCGGGGCCTGCGAAAAAGCAGAGGGTGGTCTTAGAGTGGTCTCTAAGGTACCTTCCAACTTTGATAGGTTTTAAAGCTACATCCAGGTCAAATTGTGAGTGGCCTGGCTTGCCCTGCTTAAGAATGAATTCCTCCATCATTAGACAAACACAGCTCCTTCCCAAGGCAACAGTTCTCCTCTTACTGCTGTAATTACGTGGGACTTCTTGGAATGAGGCATGTACCCTTGTTCCTTCCTGTTTTTTGCCTTGGTCAACTTGCCTTGGATTTTCTAGATTTGAAAATATATATGTATATGATTTAATATGTATATGATTTAATCAAATTTTCCTATAGATAAGGAAATATAGGTATAATAGCAAGAAGCACCCCTCACTTCCGCCCTGCTGTGGAGGGAGGGAGGGAGGGAGGGAGGGAGGGAGGGAGGGAGGGGGAGGGGAGAGAGAGTGAGAGAGAGGGAGTGAGCGCGTGCGCTGATCTGCCTGCCAACTTCCTTTTCCCACAGGCCCCTAGCCCACCCACTGCCACCTGATTTGCATCCTAGAGGAGTAGCATAGCTAAGGTAAAGATTTACACTAGGTTTTCATCTTCAAATGAGCTACTTCCTCCTTTCCTTGTGTAGTCAAGTGCTTGACACTCACCACCTGCAAGTTTATCCTGAAATTCAAAATGAAAAATGGTCCCACCAGAAGCTTGAAGAGAGGCACACAGCGAATCACTTCCGAGCACACTGCGGGCTTGTACAGTAACTAGAGGGCAACCCCCGCTCTCAGTGCAGGTTTGATGTGCACAGAGAGATTATTTTCTACGTTTGTGCCTTGTGGAGGTGTGGCACACAGCGCAGTAGGGAATACATAAGATTTGGAGTCAGGGCAAGGGGTTAATTTCCAAAGTACACAAACAGCTCATACAACTTAATATCAAAAAAACCACAAAAAACCCAAACAACCCAATCCAAAAATGGGCAGAAGAACTAACTAGACATTTCTCCAAAGAAGATATACAGATTGCCAACCAACACATGAAAGGATGCTCAACAACACTAGTCATTAGAGAAATGCAGATCAAAACGACAATGAGGTATCACCTCACACCAGTCAGAATGGCCATCATCAAAAAATCTAGAAACAACAAAGGCTGCAGAGGGTGTGGAGAAAAGGGAACCCTCCGACACTGTTGGTGGGAATGTACATTGGTGCAGCCACTATAGAAAACAGTCTGGAAGTTCCTTCAAAAACTAAAAATAGAGCTACCATATGATTCAGCAATCCCACTCCTAGGCATGTATCCAGAAAAGATGAAAAGTCTAATTTGAAAGATACATACATCCCAGTGTTCATTGCAGCACTATTTACAATAGCCAAGACATGGAAACAACTCAGTTGCCCAGCAGCAGACGACTGGCTTAAGAAAATGTGGCGTATATACACAATGGAATATTACTCAGCAGTAAAAAAAAGAACAAAATACTGCCATTTGCAACAACATGGATGGACCTGGAGATTATCTAATACTAAGTGAAATCAGTCAGTCAGAGAAAGACAAATATCATGTAATATCGCTTATATATGGAATCTTAAAAGAAATACAAATGTACTTACTTACAAAAGAGAAATAGACCCACAGACATAGAAAACAAACTTATGGTTACCAAAGGAGAAAGGGAGGGGGGAAGGTTAAATTAGGAGTCTGGAATTAAGAGATACAAACTACTATACATAAAATAGATAAGCAACAAGGATTTACTGTATAACACAGGACAGTATTCAATATTTTGTAATAACCTATAATGGAATAGAGTCTGAAATATATATATATATATATATATATATATATATATAAAAAACTGAATCACTTTACTATACACCTGGAACTAACACAATATTGTAAATCAATTATACTTCAAAAAATATTAGAAGTCAGGGAATATTGAATATTCTCATCTCAGTGCCTTCACTTATTAGGTATGTGACCTTGAGCAAGTATTCTCTGAGCTTCACCTAATTTACCTGTAAATAGATAAAAATGATGCCTGCCTCACAGGTACAGTACAGCTTAATGGGTAATGAGCTTGGGTGCTGGCATCCTATAACTCTGGATTTGAGTTATTAGTTGTACGAGTTCCTCTGAGCCTCAGTTTTCTCATCTATACAATGAGTATAGACTTCTGCTCGGGATGAAATAACTCCTGTAAAGGGCACGGTGCCTGGCATATAGGAAGTACTCATTATTTAATAGCTAATAAATAGTACGATTGTTATTGTTTGTCATTTAGGTATAATTTCCAATAATTCTAGAAAAGATATTCTGTGTACTCTTCCAGATGGTCTGGCACACTTGTCCCATATTTTGGATTTGGGGGCAAAAACACTCAGGGTCTTTTTGGTACCTGGTTTTGAAACTTCAGGTAAGACATGAAACTGAGACTCTTGCTATAAAGGGAAACCTGCTTTCTCGTGAAAACCGAGGCTTTGCCTAAAAATGGTGCTGCATCTTCACATGGAAAGGTGTTCCAAAGTCCACACAAATGTCGAACCGGTCATGAATTTTCAAAAAGCGGTGCATCCAGAAATAGCACCAAGTTAAATCCAATCATGAATATTACATCTGCCAAACTGAAAGAACTGTTTGGCCTGGGAGGGGGTCTCAGGCACAGCCCTGGACCTTTTGATTTGTCACATTGATAGAGACTAGCAAGATCTATGTGGGCAAGAACAGCAGTGGCTTAAAATCTTTAACACAGATTTTAAACAATGGAGTCCATTATACAGATGTTTCGCTTCTTCCCAAACATGTGGACAATGAGGGGTATTTTTCATTTTTTTAAATCAAAATGGTTGGTTTTAGTAAATTCAGCAGGTTTTATTGAGCACCTGGTTTGTGCCCTCTGTCAGATATTGGAGATCACAAGGAAGTCACAGTTTTGTTGAGAAAAATGAGACTGACAGGTTTGAAGCGACCCAAGACATTTGCAAGAGCTGGGATTCAAACACAGTTCTGTCAGCTCCAAAGACAGTGCTGGCTCCGCTCTAGTACTTGCCTCTTTCTTCAAAGACCTGCCAGTTCCCTCTTTGGGGCTGGCTTGAGGGAAGTTTCAGATCCAAGCCACTGGCTCCTGCCATACTTCGACATCAGCAGAGTTAGAAGCTCCTTGAGGAAAGCAAGTGACATATGTCCGGGATGGGCCATCCCATGTGTCGTTACTGTCTGATCGTCTCAGTGACTTGGCTGAATATTTCCTGAGAATGATCTCGATCTTGATTTTAGCGCTTGCCGAAGCATTACAACTTAGGGACTTTGTCATGCTCTGTGTTTAAAACATGTTAAAATGTGAATGAAGCAGTTGTGTCTTGCATTGGCGGCTTGCCATTCTTTGTCTGTGTCAGCATCCAATATTTGGGATTCGATAGAGGAGCAGCCTCTTGTGAAGCGGGATGTAAAAGGTACGGTGGAAATCTTCCCTGCTGATTTGAACCAGTGCTGAGATAGCATTCATTGTGGATATTCCAGATTCCCTAAATCCGAAATATGGAAATAATGGGAGAAAATAAACCATAGAAATACACACGCACACACACACATTTATATTTCTATTATAAGTGAAACCTTTCAGACTCTTGCTATCAGAAAGCAAGCCCTGTTTATACCCAGAACACTTCTAAGGGATTCTTAATGGTCTTTCCTTCTCTTCAAAGCAAAAGTATGTATATGATAAAATTGAGGAAACACATTGCTGAAACCTAACATACAAATACAGATGTTTGCAACTGGGAAACTCTAAAACACATTCAAAAATCACTGTCAACTTCTTTTTTAACATCTTAATTGGAGTATAATTGCTTTACAACGTTGTATTGTTTCTGCTGTGTAACAAAGTAAATCAGTTATATGTATACATATATCCCCATATCCCCTCCCTCTCTCCCACCCTCCCTATCCCACCCCTCTAGGTGGACACAAAGCACCGAGCTGATCTCCCTGTGCTATGCGGCTGCTTCCCACTAGCTATCTGTTTTACATTTGGTAGTGTATATATGTCCATGCTACTCTCTCACTTTGTCCCAGCTTACATTTCCCCCTCCCTGTGTCCTCAAGTCCATCCTCTACGTCTGCGTATTTATTCCTGCCCTGCCCCTAGGTTCTACAGAACCATTTTTTTTTACATTCCATATATATGTGTTAGCATACGGTATTTGTTTTTCTCTTTCTGACTTACTTCACTCTTGTGTGACAGACTCTAGGTCCATCCACCTCACTAGAAATAACTCAGTTTCGTTTCTTTTTATGGCTGAGTAATATTCCATTGTACATATGTGCCACATCTTCTTTATCCGTTCACCTGTCGATGGACACTTAGGTTGCTTCCATGTCCTGGCTATTGTAAATAGAGCTGCAATGAACATTGTGGTACGTGACTCTTTTTGAATTATGGTTTTCTCAGGGTATATGCCCAGTAGTGGGATTGCTGGGTCATATGGTAATTCCATTTGTAGTTTTTTAAGGAACCTCCATACTGTTCTCCATACTGGCTGTATCAATTTACATTCCCACCAACAGTGCAAGAGGGTTCCCTTTTCTCCACACCCTCTCCAGCATTTATTGTTTGTAGATTTTCTGATGATGCCCATTCTAACTGGTGTGAGGCGATACCTCATTGTAGTTTTGACTTGCATTTCTCTAATGATTAGTGGTGTTGAGCATCCTTTCATATGTTTGTTGGCAATCTGTGTCTTTGGAGAAATGTCTATTTAGGTCTTCGGCCCAATTTGGATTGGGTTGTTTGTCTTTTTGACATTGAGCTGCATGAGCTGCTTGTAAATTGGAAGGTTTTTGTCATAAATGGGTGTTGAATTTTGTCAAAAGCTTTCTCTGCATCTATTGAGACGATCATATGGTTTTTCTCCTTCAGTTTGTTGATATGGTGTATCACGTTGATTAATTTGCGTATATTGACGAATCCTTGCATTCCTGTGATAAACCCCACTTGATCATGGTGTATGATCTTTTCAATGTGCTGTTGGATTCTGTTTGCTAGTATTTTGTTCAGGAGTTTTGCATCTATGTTCATCAGTGATATTGGCCTGTAGTTTTCTTTCTTTGTGAACATCTTTGTCTGGTTTGGGTATCAAGGTGATGGTGGCCTTGTATAATGAGTTTGGGAGTGTTCCTCCCTCTGCTATATTTTGGAAGAGTTTGAGAAGGATAAGCGTTAGCTCTTCTCTAAGTGTTTGATAGAATTTGCCTGTGAAGCCATCTGGTCCTGGGCTTTTGTTTGTTGGAAGATTTTTAATCACAGTTTCAATATCAGTGTTTGTTATTGGTCTGTTTATATTTTCTGTTTCTTCCTGGTTCAGTCTCGGCAGGTTGTGCTTTTCTAAGAATGTGTCCGTTTCTTCCAGGTTGTCCATTTTATTGGCATACAGTTGCCTGTAGTCATCTCTCATGATCTTTTGTATTTCTGCAGAGTCAGTTGTTACATCTCCTTTTTCATTTCTAATTCTATTGATTTGAGTCTTCTCCCTCTTTTACTTGATGAGTCTGGCTAATGGTTTATCAATTTTGTTTATCTTCTCAGAGAACCAGCTTTTAGTTTTATTGATCTTTGCTATTGTTTTCTTTGTTTCTATTTCATTTATTTATGCTGCAAATCTTGATGATTTCTTTCCTTCTGCTAACTTTGGGGTTTTTTGGTTCTTCTTTCTCTAATTGCTTTAGGTGTAAGGTTAGGTTGTTTATTTGAGATTTTTCTTGTTTCTTGAGTGAGGATTGTATTGCTATAAACTTCCCTCTTAGAACTGCTTTTGCTGCATCCCATAGGTTTTGGGTCATTGTGTTTTTATTGTCATTTGTTTCTAGGTATTTTTTGCTTTCCTCCTTGATTTCTTCAGTGATCTCTTGGTTATTAAGCAGTGTATTGTTTAGCCTCCATGTGTTTGTATTTTTTAAAGATTTTTTCCTGTAATTGATATCTAGTGTCATAACGTTGTTGTCAGAAAAGATACTTGATACAATTTCAATTTTGTTAACTTTACCAAGGCTTGATTTGTGACCCAAGATATGATCTATCCTGGAGAATGTTCCATGAGCACTTGGGAAGACAGTGTATTCTGTTGTTTTTGGATGGATTGCCCTATAAATATCAATTAAGTCCATCTTGTTTAATGTATCATTTAAAGCTTGTGTTTCCTTATTCATTTTCATTTTGGATGATCTGTCCGTTGGTGAAAGTGGGGTGTTAAAGTCCCCTACTATGACTGCGTCACTGTCGATTTCCCCTTTTATGGCTGTTAGCATTTGCCTTCTGTGTCGAGGTGCTCCTATGTTGGGTGCATAAATATTTCCAATTGTTATATCTTCTTCTTGGATTGATCCCTTGATCATTATGTAGTGTCCTTCTTTGTCTCTTGTAATATTCTTTATTTTAAAGTCTATTTTGTCTGATATGAGAATCGGTACTCGAGCTTTCTTTTGATTTCCATTTGCATGGAATATCTTATTCCATCCCCTCACTTTCAGTCTGTATGTATCCCTAGGTCTGAAGTGGGTCTCTTGTAGACAGCATATATGCGGGCCTTGTTTTTGTATCCATTCAGCAAGCCTGTGTGTTTTGGTTGGAGCATTTAATCCATTTACATTTAAGGTAGTTAGCGATATATAATGTCCTGTTCCCATTTTCTTAATTGTTTTGGGTTTGTTATTGTAGGTCTTTTCCTTCTCTTGTGTTTCCTGCCTAGAGAAGTTCCTTTAGCATTTGTTGTAAAGGTGGTTTGGTGTTGCTGAATTCCTTTAGGTTTTGCTTGTCTGTAAACGTTTTAATTTCTCTGTTGAATATGAATGAGATCCTTGCTGGGTAGAGTAATCTTGGTTGTAGGTTTTTCTCTTTCATCACTTTAAATATGTCCCGCCACTCCCTTCTGGCTTGCAAATTTTCTGCTGAAAGATCAGCTGTTAACCTTATGGGGATTCCCTTGTATGTTATTTGTTGTTTTCCCCTTGCTGCTTTCAATATTTTTTCTTTGTATTTAATTTTTGATAACTTGATTAATATGTGTCTTGGCCTGTTTCTCCTTGGATTTATCCTGTATGGGACTCTATGCTTCCTGGACTTGATTGACTCTTTCTTTTTCCATATTAGGGAAGTTTTCAAGTGTAATCTCTTCAAATACTTTCTCAGTCCCTTTCTTTTTCTCTTCTTATTCTGGGACCCCTATAATTTGAATGTTGGTATGCTTAATGTTGCCCCAGAGGTCTCTGAGACTGTCCGCAATTCTTTTCATTCTTTTTTCTTTGTTCTGCTCTGTGGTAGTTATTTCCACTCTTTTATCTTCCAGGTCACTTATCCGTTCTTCTGCCTCAGTTATTCTGCTATTGATTCCTTCTAGAGAATTTTTAATTTCATGTATTGTGTTGCTCATCGTTGTTTGTTTGCTCTTTATTTCTTCTAGGTCCTTGTTAAATGTTTCTTGTATTTTCTCCATTCTATTCCCAAGATTTTGGACCATCTTTACTACCATTATTGTGAATTCGTTTTCAGGTAGACTGCCTATTTCCTCTTCATTTGTTTGGCCTGGTGGGTTTTTACCTTACTCCTCCATCTGCCGTGTGTTTCTCTGTCTTCTCATTTTGCTTACCTTACTGTGTTTGGGACCTCCTTTTTGCAGGCTGCTGGTTCGTAGTTCCCGTTGTTTTTGGTGTCTGCCCCCAGTGGCTAAGGTTGGTTCAGTGGGTTGTGTAAGCTTCCTGGTGGAGGGGACTGGCGCCTGTGTTCTGGTGGATGAGGCTGGATGTTGTCTTTCTGGTGGGCAGGATCTCATCTGATGGTGTGTTTTGGGGTGTCTGTGATCTTATTATGATTTTAGGCAGGCTCTTAGCTAATGGGTGGGGTTGTGTTCCTGTCTTGCTAATTGGCATAGGGTGTCCAGCACTGTAGCTTGCTGGCCGTTCATTGGAGCTGGGTCTTAGCGTGGCGATGGTGATTTCTTGGAGAGCTTTCGCCGTTTGATATTACGTGGAGCCTGGAGGTCTCTGGTGGACCAGTGTCCTGAACTTGGCTCTCCCACCTCAGGGGCTCAGACTTGACACATGACCAAGCACCAAGACCCTGTCAGCCACATGGCTAAGTATCAACTAAATCAGATATGGTTGAGCCTCAAGGTATGATTCATCCTGGGAAAAATGACTCTCCAGCTGTGAACCACTATATTGTTTCTCTGTCTTCTATCTCTTGCCTCTCGGAGCCACAACATTCCATGGAATCCAGAATTATATTATCACAACCCAACTTCCTTTTGTTCAAGTGGAACGTATCGCAGTTCTCAG
The DNA here is from genome assembly GCF_026419965.1 of Kogia breviceps. Classification (NCBI taxonomy): domain Eukaryota; kingdom Metazoa; phylum Chordata; class Mammalia; order Artiodactyla; family Physeteridae; genus Kogia; species Kogia breviceps. The sequence goes on from NC_081330.1 coordinate 17,204,785, forward strand.
ACGTCACCTTTCCTTTGCTCTTTACTGTCAGGGTGATGTACTGGAAGTCGTTATTTCTTTCAACTTGGGCCTCACGGTGCCTCATTCTCCATCCAACCTGTTCTCACACCTTTCTCATCACCTGCAGAGGCCTCTTTCTTTTTCTTTGTGTTTAGTCTAGTGTCACTTGCTCAAGGGTACTGAGTGTACAAGCGTGGCACCAGGCACTTCAGAACAGAGTCCCTCGTGCAAAAATCACTGTCAACTTTTTAAAAGGAAGAGAGTCACAGATATAGAGAACATACTAGTGGTTACCAGTGGGGAGTGGGGGGAGGGGCAAGGTAGTGTGGGACAGTGGGAGGTACAAAGTATTGGGTGTAAGTATAGGCTCAAGGATATATTGCACAACATGGGGAATACAGCCAATGTTTTGTAATAACTGTAAATGAAAAGGAACCTTTAACAATTGTATAATTTTTTTTTAATTAAAAAAAATTACTGTTAACTTTTAATTGATGGAGTCGGCCTGCGTCTGTGCACCCTCTTTTATAATTCAAACAGCTCCCCTGCACCATGAGTGGGAATGATTCTCAGCGGGGAGCACAAGCCAGGTTTTCTTTTAAGTCCCTCCCTTTTTTGGGGTTTGGTTTTGGGTCTGCATTGTTTGTTCAGTGGCAAAACACTCCTTTCACTGCTTTCTGACAGACTACATTGTCAAGTAGGTGCTTTAGAGATGCTTCAGAAAGAATATATCTTGACACAGCCAAGGACAAGTTATGGCTAAACCCATTTCCCACGAAAACAGGAATCCCTCAGTCTCCAGGTTCTTAATTAGATCAGCGCTAGAGGGCACTCTTAGGATGCCAAAATGGGAGGATTTTACCAAAAACTGGTGGGTAGGGATGTGGGGGGAGCTGATGGGGCGGCTTCAGCAATGACTGCAGATAACAAACAGCTTAGGGAAGACCTCTGCAACTGAGAATTGCCCGACTCTCCAATAGGTAAGCAAACACTCTTTGAAAAGGACTGTAGCAATCTTCCTCATCAGATCCACCTTGTTTCCAGAACGTGCTTGGTGTTTTGGCAATACAGGGCCCGGGTCGTAGACGTTATTTCTCAAAAGGAAAAGAACAGAAGAATCGCTGATGGTTACGGCATGATGTAGTCAACGTGCATGTAGGGAGAGAACAAAACCTGAGAGAGCAGCTTAGGAAAATGTGTTTACAATTTAACAGCTACTGGAAAGGAAGAATTGAAAGCCCTTGGGGTCTCTTAGGGTTGTTTTCCCAGTCTTTTGCAGCCATTGCCCTTTGAGTTGTTCTGAACGGTTGTGTGGTTGTATGTGGGGACACAGATGCCTGCTTGCCTGCTGCCCTGTGCATGCTTTGGTGGACATGGGGTGGGTAGTACCCTGTCAGGGAAAGGGACCTGTAGAGCTGGGTCCTGGTCTTGGCCCTGCCACTGAGGCAGTCCGTGATCTGCAGCAAGTCCCGGCCTCCGCAGAGACTCGGGGTCAGGAAAGGGTTCTGCAACACCCAGAGACATCTCCCAGCCCCTCAGAGTCTGTGATCGATGATGGTAGGAAGACCTTTCAAACCACTCGTTTATAGTGGCCACTTGAGTTCTGAATCCAATGTTGGGTTAAAGAATGACTCCATGCTGTTGATAGAGATGGTACTAGAAGGATTCCAGCCCGGAGCAGCTGATCTGCTCATATTAATCACTCCTTTAGGTTTCCCACCCAGTCCAAGTATAACCTCAGAGAGTGACCACAATTAAGCCATCAGTAGGTCTCCTTAAATTGGCTTATTACGCAGAATTTAGGTAACTCCTGACTTACACGCAGGGCACTGTCCAGAAGGTCACGAGCATGCCCGAGTGCAGTTCCCTGAGGAGCCAGGGAGGTCTGGAGACCTAATGGAAAAAGTGGGCCAGTGAGAAGAAGCTTGTCTACTCAGCCTTGGGCCCTAGAGTCTCTCGGAGCAATGCAAGGGTGTTTCTCTCAGCCTTGGTTGGTAAGAACCCAGGCTCTATTCATAGGAATGTTTCTGAGTCACATTCCTTATAGAGTCTTAGAATGTTCGAATGAACCGGGGCCTTTGGGAAAGCACCTAGTCTAACACCCTCTCTGTGCAGATAGAGAAACTGAGAGCCATCTTCCCCTCTGGAGAGTGGGCTTATGAGGGGTCACACAGCAGAGCTCGCGTGAGGACCTCGGTCTTCTGACTTCTCATCCAGGCCTCTTTCTGTTCCCTTGTGCTGCATTTGTCTCTCCCCACCCACATGACTCCAGGGAATAAGAAACCAGCAGCTATGAGCCACAGGGTTTGTACATAGCCAGCGTAGCTCTGTTACATATTGTACATTGTATTGTATATAGTGTATTTAGGTGGTATAAATGGAGAGGTATGGGGGCAAATCCCTATCAAAAATATGTCCTCTCTCACAGACGTAGAGAATGGACTTGAGGACACGGGGAGGGGGAAGGGTAAGCTGGGAGGAGGTGAGAGAGTAGCATGGACATATATACACTACCAAACGTAAAATAGATAGTGGGAAGCAGCCCCATAGCACAGGGAGATCAGCTCGGTGCTTTGTGACCACCTAGAGGGGGGTGGGATAGGGAGGGTGGGAGGGAGATGCAAGAGGGGAGAGATATGGGAACATATGTATGTGTATAACTGATTCACTTTGTTGTAAAGCAGAAACTAACACACCATTGTAAAGCAATTATACTCCAATAAAGATGTTTTTAAAAAATGGTTCTGAAGAACCTAGTGGCAGGGCAGGAATAAAGATGCAGATGTAGAGAATGGACTTGAGGACACAGGGAGGGGGAAGGGTAAGCTGTGATAAAGTGAGAGAGTGACGTGGACATATCTACACTACCAAACGTAAAATAGATAGCTAGTGGGAAGCAGCCACATAGCACAGGGAGATCAGCTCGGTGCTTTTTGACCACCTAGAGGGGTGGGATAGGGCGGATGGGAGGGAGATGCAAGAGGGAGGGGATATGGGGATATATGTATACATATAGTGATTCACTATGTTATACAGCAGAAGCTAACACACCACTGTAAAACAATTATACTCCAATAAATATGTTAAAATAATGTCCTCCCTGAATGTCATGGGATTGGAGATTGAACGACTTTTTAGAGGGTCATTCCTGTGGATCCAGAAGACTCTGTAGTCTTAAAATGTTCCTGTTCAAAGGCAAGGATAGGATTGAAATCTTGTCAGCTGTCAGGGAAAGTAGGCCAGGAGGGTGGGTCTGGAAGCCAGATTTAGTATCTGGGGGGAAGGAGGCCATTATGAAAGGAGCAGTCAAGACAAACTCAGGAGGCCTCAGAGTTGTGCCAAAGGGGATGAAAGCAAATACTTACAGATTAAAGGTTGGAAAGAATGTTCTGGATTCTAGTCTTCTGAGGCAGACTCTGAAGAGCTCCCTTTCTTGGAGTTTGTACAGTTTCTGGTAGGCTTGGCATGGAACGAGGAAGAAAGCAGAGCTGTCAAACAGTAGAACATGCATATTGGGGGATACTCCTCCCCCATAACAATAAACATGGTTGCTTTCAACATGGCCTTGTACATGTAGATGTCCTTGAACCCTGGCTTTGAAAAGCTGCCTGTGTTACTAGGGTGGCAAGAGGGCTCAGGCACAGGAGGCTAGCAGTCTTGACCCTGGCCTGCCATACACTCAAAATACTGTTGGACAATTCTCTTACTCGTTTTTTTCCCTGGATAAAAATAATAATGCACAAAAGTTATTGAGTTCTGACCCTGGACGTGGTACTTTGCTACGGGGTTTCCAGGTGTGATCTCATCTAATCCTCACGACCACCTTTTGGGGCATGCATTGGCCTGTCTACACAGGGTGTTGACAGTTGGCTTCTTTTCTGATTGGCCAGTGCCCATACCATATTGATTGGTAAATATGTTGAACACCATTACTCGTGTGGGTACTATACTTGTTCCCATTTTGCAGATGAGGAAATCAAGGTTGAGAGGTTAAGGCACCTTTGCCGTATCATACAATTAGTAAGTGAAAGAGCCTGGACTAGAACCCAGTCTGTGTGAGACCTGGGCTTATTCCATGGCCCCCCACTGCCTCTCAGGCTTGTGCATGAGCAAAAGGTTGAGGCCAGGCATCATTTTTAAAGTAGCTTTAAAGTAAAGAAGACAATTAAAGAAGACGAGTTGCTTTTTTTTTTTTTTTTTGCCTAGGGCCTTAAAAATCATCCAGGCCTTTCATCTGGCTTCTGCATTTTCCCCCACACCAGTTTGAATAAGAGTCCTTCTATAAAATAGATAACCAACAAGGACCTGCTGTATAGCACAGGGAACTACACTCAATATCTTGTAATAACCTGTAATGGAAAAAAAAATCTAAAAAAATGTATAACTGGATCACGTTACTATACACCTGAAACTAACACAACATTGTAAATCAACTATATTTCAATAAAAAGAATTTAAAAGTGCTTAATGGTAAATAGCAATAAAAATATAAAAATTGCGAAAAACAACAAAAGAGTAAGAGTCCTTCACCTGGGACTCTGTGGAGGACATCTTCCCATTTAGGGGACCAGATTCAACACACAGAATAAGTTTTTCACGAAGATATACTGTATTTGGCCTTCAGATACCAAATGAGGATGTGGCCTAAGATACAAAAGGAGGTGCCGGGTAACTGAGCAGCAGTATATTAGGTCAGACCAGGGTGAGAGTGGAAGGACATCCTACACGGGAAGAAGGTGGGAGATCAAGTGCACAGCAGCTCTGGGTATGGGAACAAACCAATCCAGTATCACAAATCAGAGAGCTTGAATGGGCCGTTTGCTTGGCAGCCCTGGAATAGTGGGAGGTAATTGGTTCCCGGAGTGTATTGTCTGCCACAGATTTGCCATCAGACCGACACAGTGTTGGTGGGATTTTTTGTTTGTTTGTTTGAACCACCCTTTGCACCACCTGAGCATCTATGTAAGCCTCTATCGGGGAGAGTGTGGCCGTGGAGGTCTCTGCTGATTGGACAGCAATCACCAACATCCCAGGCTCCTGGCAGATGAAGCAGCTGCACAAGCAGAAGGAGAAGTGGGGGTGGGGGTTAGTTGTTTATCAATTAGATTTTCCTTGTTATTCTCGGTTAAGTTTACTTGTCGAACTTTCCCGTCCTAGAGAAGCAGCCACTCTCTATTTCAAATAAACAAAGCTGTTTCCCTGGACAGAATGACGATCGGCTGCATTTCAACTTGGCTGCTATTGTTTTGGCCACGTTTTCATCTACTCGTAAGCTCAGACTGTGCGCCTCTGGGCTCTCTGAACTACTAATGGCATGTTGTACTGAGAAAACGGCTGGAGATTTCTGTCCTTTTAACTAACTTGGCACCAAAATGAAAGGCAAAGCTATTAGAGAATTACAACAATCTTGGAACCGGAGGAGTTTTAGAAAGCACCTTGTGAAATTCCCTCTTTTCATACGGCTCCCTGAGACAGTGGAGAAGAAAATTTGCCCAAGATCAAATGAGTCATTGGTAAAACAGGATTAGAGACCAGGAGTCCAGAGTTTTTAGGCAGAGGCTCTCGGATTTTTACATCATCCTGTTTTTCCTACATCTTAATTTGTATCCTTAATATCAAAGTGAATAGATAGCTTCACTTTTTAAAAACAATTGAAGTAGAGTTGATTCACAATGTTGTGATAATTTCTGCTGTACAGCCAAATGACTCGGTTATGCACATATATACATTCTTTTTTATATTCTTTTCCATTATGGTTTATCCCAGGATATTGGATATAGCTCCCTGTGCTTAGAAAGCTTCACTCTTAATTCTGAAGCGTTAAGCACCTACCCTGAGAATGTAAATGCCAGGGGGTAGGTGTTATCATTTGAGGTTTCTAGTTAGCACGAATCCCCATCTGGAGTTTTGGGGGCTCCCAAGTCTCCCCCTCAATTCCCATTTTTCCATTTATATATATATATATGTATGTATGTATGTATGTATGTATATGTATGTGTGTGTTTTCCCTTCATTTTCATCTTTTCCTTTTCCTGCTAATTTAACACTTAGGTAGTAGCTGTCACTTGAGAGATATTTGGTCCCATCTTGAACCTTGGTCCAGAAGAAGGTTACTCTTACTGCTTCTTCTCCAGCCAGTGTCTGGGTCATGGGCATGAAAAGCACAGTCCCTTTTGTCCACCACCTGCTGTTGCTTTCTCAAGAGGTGGCTTGCTGAGGGCTGATGGGTCCAATCTCAGAGTGTTACAGAACAGTAGAGCATCCAATGAGAAAAACTCTGCTGGCATGTGGCACCCCACAGTATTATGAAGCTGCCACCTAGAGGCTTCTTGTTTTCACAGTATTTCAAGGTGTATGCACGTGCAATTCTATGAACAGCAAATGGCCTCACTAAAAAGAAACCTGACTTACAGCCTTTGGTGGGGGACGGGGGAAGTTTCCACACGGAGAAATCATGAAAAGAAATAATGTCCCTTCCAATCAGAAAGAGAAGCCTTTCTAATACAGATGTTGAATCTGATGCCAGTGGATATGTTCTCCATACATAAAGACATAAATAAAACTCGGAGAAACATTTTCCTAGAGTTCATAACATACAGTATATCTCTGTGGAACTCTTTTCCAAACACATGGTATAAAAACATCTTCCACAAACTTGTGAACTCTGTGAAGGCAGAGATTTGCGTCTGTTTTACTCACTGCCGCATCCTTAAGTACCTATAATGATGCCTGTCGCATAATAAATGACACATTTTTTGTGGGGGGTGATGTTTTAATTGAATATATTTGACACATAACGTTGTGTAAATTTAAGGTGTACCATGTGTTAATGTGATACACTTATATGTTGTAATATGATTGCTGTTGTAGTGATAATTAGCACCTCTATCACATTACATAATTATCCTTTCATTTTAATAAGGCGTCTTTTTAACAAGATTCCATTTAAGAACCTTTCCAAAGAGTGTGTGCGTGTGTATGTGTGTGCGTACGTGTAAGTAAAATGGACTTATAAAGCTAATTCATTTTTCTCTAATCAGTATGCCTCTCCTCTTTATCTTTTTCCTCATGGCATTTGATTCACTTCCGATGACTGCCCACCCTTTTGATTGGTGCACCTGTAACATCTTCCTGGATCACTATTGAATAATCCACCTCCGGCAACCTGAACTCCCAGGTAAGGCAGTGAGCTTCCAGAAGTCTCCTCAGTGTAATCCCTGAGCAAACTTTAATAGACAGTTGAGAAACTTACATAGAAATTTAAAAGAAAAATCTCAAGAGGCAAAGTTAAATTTGCTCTGGTCCCCGTAGACATCAATATACATAAATTATGGACATACTTATATTATTTGAGTATTTCTATTAATGCAGCAAAAGTAAAATTATAGTTTTGGAAAGTGCTACATATTTGACTTTGGAATTTTCTAGCACTAAGATTCAACATATAACTTTACGTTTTCATGTTGTTGTTGTTGTTATTTTTCACCCGAAGCTGTATTATATTTTGTTCATGAAGCTGAGTGCAGTAGAAGGGGTACTACCCTTTCTTCACTGTGTAGGGAAGCTAAGTCATGGGGTAGGCCAGAATACTCTAGATTACTTCTTTCTTGTGGCTGGAATGGAAGAGGATCACATTGGACCCTGGATGGTAAGACAGCTAATGGAGGTGTCGTGTCTAACAGATCTGATATCATTAACTACATCGTAGAACTAGGGAAGGGGGCCTTAGCCATGCCAAGAACTGATTATAAAGGAGCTGTATATTGCTTCTCAAATGCTGATGCAAGGCCTCTGCTGCTAGTTGTGCTATGAAAAGTCTCTCTTACCTCATTCCTAAAGCCTCCAGATATATTTGATGTAAAGAAACACTTCTCCCAAGAAAATATCCAGGCCATATAACTCGCTATGGGCACAAAAGTGTGACCGCATTATAATATCCCATGCTTAATATAGTAAAACAAAAAGCTAACTGAGCCCATTTGAACTCTCAAATTAGCAACTGACCCATGCACAACTTCCCAGTCCCTGCCAATATCAGAAATTCACGTAGTAGAATTAGTATTTTGTGACTCTTAAGACATATATTATGAAAACAGATGAGTATATTTTTAAATGGAGAGACATGGATTACTTTGATGGATGTCTTGCATTTGGGTGGAAGGAACTAGTGCTGATTTATGTATCACTTTCTGTGTGCTTTGAATTTTCATCTGTTTGAAGAGCATCCGCAAAGTCTCATCATTCTTTCTTTTCTTTTCCTTTCGTTATTTGTGTTTCATTTATCCCTGATGATATGAAACATCCCTGTAAATTCCTCCTAGCTTCTTTCAACCAGGCATTTCCGTTTTACTGATGCCATAGTGCTTGGTTTGGTATGTTCTGGGTTTTGCTTTATTGACTTTTGTTTTTTGCTAGATTGCCATCGCATGTGTGAAGGGGAATGGAATTAGTTACGACCTAGTGGAGGATCTATCATTCTCAGGCCATAGCCCTTCAGAGGTTTGGCTTTCAGTGCTGCCCTGCCCCTTTAAGCCCTCTGATTCTTAATCCCCCACTACGTGAGAGGAGCTAGTGGGGAGCAAAGATGGGGAGAGCCATCCATGAGCTGTTTCCTTGCGCTTTGGAAAGCTGGAAAAATAGGTCATCAAAGCAAAATGGAAAACTTTTATTATTTTAATTCCTCTCTTACCAAGCTCTTGCTAGCACCTGGTTTTACTGTTCCTTTAACAGGTGGAGGCTTTTTCAGATTCTAGATGCAGCAAGGTAAGTGACAATGGATTTTTAGCTGAACTGAACCCAAGTGAGCTAGAATAGACAGACTCTGCCATTGCCTATCCGTTTAATTTCCATACAATAAGTAGTTTGGTTTCCACTTGGACAGATTCTTTTCAGGGCTCTTTTTAAGTTTAAAACAGCTGGAACTACCGGAGCATATAGTCTCAGCTACAAAGCTGACCTAGTTCAGAAGTGGGATGAAAGTTCAGGGCCAGCACCCCAGACAGTTGGCCCACCTGCCTGTCACTAGGCTGGATGGTGGTTTAGGGAACAACTAGGTGAGCATTTTATTGAAGGGAAATCAATTACTGGAAAATATCAGGGCTTGTAACGTATGTACATATGTAGACTTGCAGGGTAGAGTAATCCCATAGGCCAGGGGCCTTTGCGACATAAAGTCTGCCGCAGAGCAAATCTAATCAAACACAGGAAAGTTCCTAACTGTCAGGGGGAGGGGCTGTTGAGAATGCGACAGAATAGTGTCTTTCCGGGCAACCACTGTTGCCACGAGCTGTGACATCATATTGCCATCAGTGCTGAAGAGGCGGTGCGAATTGTAAGCCATTTTGTAAATGTGGCTCTCGTTGCTTGGCACGTGGTCTTCTAACATCATCCTGCTCACCAGTACCGTATTGGGCCTATTCCAGGCTTATTGGCTCCATAAAGGTTTACCGATGTCTCTACTTTCTCTTCCTGCCCACCTACATCATTTGTTCCCTAGCCAGACAGATTAGGCAGAGCAAATGTTACAGCCTTAGGATTCCTCCACTAGGCCAGACTCTCACGAAAATAGAGCAGATCGACCATATCTTAGATGCCCAGTTTGGCCTTCAGTAGCTGGGCTTCCATATTCCCATCAGGGCCTCAGTGGATTTCTTTGACATCCAAGAAGAGTAAATTCAGGGTTTAATTCCATAGTCAGATTAAAATTCATTGAGATAAATGGTGTAGACACACACAGACAGCTAATCACACCATAGTAGTATAGGAGGGCATTTAAGCCTCAGAGATTGGATGTGTCATGGTGGCAAGAGTACTAGGTATTGCTACTAACTAGTGGGGTGACTTTGCTCAAGTCCTATGTCTGCTGTGAACCTTGGCTTCCTCATCTGTAAAATTAAACGCAGTGGATGACCATTAAAATAAAGGACACTTAACCTAGGGACTCTTCTTCCTATCATGGCTTTCACAGGGAAAATATTGAGCATTTTGTTTTATTTTTGTTTTGAAATTCGCTCCACGCCAGAGTCGTCTCTCTCCAACAGTTTTGCTATGTTACAAAGCAAATCTTGACTTCTCCTTTATTTTTATTATGGGGCTGATCAGTTTGACCAGAAGTTAGTATCAGAATAATTTATACCTGCTCTTAGTTTGTGAGAAAGGAAGAGAGGAATACAGATGGTGGGATGGAAAAGAATTGGCTTTGGTAAACATCCATGGGGGCCATTTTTAATTCTGGTGGACTGAGTGATGTATGAAAGCTATTTGCAAGGCTAGCATGTTTTTCGACCACTAGTAAAATAATAAAGCAACAATTCCTTTGGTAAACCCCATTGTACTTGCACTTTTATAAATATGCAAGATTATGATGATCCCTGCCTCATAATTAACAATTTGCATAAATGCTTGCTATTATTTAGTTGTCTGAATGGATTTTCTAATCCAGAGAAAGAAGGGAGCCCTCAGTGGGAACCATCCCAAATGCCTTGCATTATTGCTTCACACATGCACAATTAACAGCGATGCTGATTGTTTCAGACCAGAACCTCATTTGTTTTTCTATAGACAGCAAAAACATTAACTGCCAGGGTGTTTGCCCCTCTCTCTTTCTCTCTTTTTCCTACAGCCAGCCATATTATAAGGGCTGCAGCGAATTATTTGGCTGGATTTTCAGGGTATCGTTTTGTGACGGAGTTTCCAAGCTTCTACCGAAGTTAGCAGCCAATGCCACAAACAACCAAAGACTATTTTTATAATATTTTAACAGTTGGCCCTGTAAATGCTATAAATGTAAGGAATAAAAGGATGCTGACATACAAACCAGTTCTGCTGCTGCATTTACATCCTATTTCATATTCCATACCTTTAAAACTATTGACATTAGACCTGCATGGGAGAATCATAAAAAGTCAAGGCTGGAGGAGGCCTTTAAGATTATCCTGTCAAATTCCCTCACTTTTCAGATGAGTTAGTCAGTAATTTGAATATCAGTAACAACCACCAAATCAATGATGCCACACTTTTTTTTTTTTTTAACTTTCGAACCCTTGGGAGCTATTGTAGTAAATACATTTGAATTATAACTGGTTGTTTGTTTAGGAATCATACAGCTTCAACTATTTTTTTTCCAAAAAAGCGAATCAGATTTTGAAAAATATGCCTTTATACAGTTTGCCTAAACATAGCCATGATGTTGATGGTATATATGTGAAAGGCGATGTCCTATGCAAAGCCCTTGGCAATAGGAGACACTCAAGCAATGTATCAGCTCTCTTCCCCTCATGCACAGATGACCCCGCTAAGGTCAGCATATGGAAGTATTACTCCAGTGATTGAGAGTATGGGCTTTTAGAGTCAAACTGTCCTTGGGTCTGATCCTGTCACTTTCTAGCAGTGTGACCTTGAGTCATTTCTTTAACCTCTGTGGACTTTGTTTCTTCACATATAAAACGTAGACACCTTATAGAGTTGTTTCAAAGAGTAAACTGAGATCGGGCATGTCAAGTGCTTAGCACCGTTCCCAGCACAATAAATGGTAGTGGTTATTACCACCATCGTCTGGTACACCCAGTACCAGCCTCCTTCAATACTAATATTTCATCTTAACGGTGGTTTGGTGTACGTGCATATACACCTATTCACATCCGCATAGGGGCACACAGAGTTCACCCGAAAGACTGCTTTCCCGAAGGCTATCTGTGACCGCCGTGTTTCAAATTCCAGTGGCCTCTCTGGCTTCTATATTCTTGAATTCTTTGGAGGTCATGGAACTTTTACACGTCTTCTCTTGCTTGAAAGCGTTCCTCAGTTATCTTGGTTTACCTCCTGTCTTCTTCTCAACACTTCTTAAGTTTCCTTTGTTGGATCTCTTTTCACACACATACACACACACACACACACACACACACACACACACACACACACACACACACAGAGTTCCTCCTCACCACCCCCCCCCCCCCGCCCCTTTCAATGAAGCAATTCCCAAGGTCCTGTCATTGATCTGCTTCTCCTCTCTTGCTATGTTCTCATTCTGGGTAATTTCATCTCCTGACATAGCTTCACCTTTCACCTCTACACTAATGATTCCCCAATTGACCTCTCTAATTCTTAACTTATTCCGGAGCTCCAGGCTAACTCCAATTTCCAACTGCCTGCTGAGCATCTCCAGGACAGGATATCCTAGGAGGCTGAAGTGTAGTCTGGCTTTTGTCATCCTGCCTCAGGAATGCAGATGGGGCAATCTAGCTTCAAGAAGTATTAAGAGCCGCGGGCAGTCGTCTAAGCAGAAGGAAAAGTAGTCTAAGTTAGGAAAGTGGTTCAACCCGAGCTTTCCAGGGAAAGCATGACAAGTTAACTGTGAATTTCTGTTATGAACTGGAGATATAAATTGGCAATGGAAACTTTCAAAGGTGTATGTTTTCTAGGGAAGAGGGAAAAGCTCGCCTAAATGAAAATCGAGATCAGTTTTTAGGTGCTGGAATGTTGGTATATTTGAGGAGATGTTAATTAAAATGATCTTTCTTGGGACAGTTTGTATGGTGAATCTTGCTTTGGTGTTTTGTTATACAAACATACATGCCCAGAGGACAGATAATGTCTTCATCCTGAAGGATGAGCATGTGGGAATAGACACATACACACATGCTTGGTCAGATATACCTGAGATTTTGAATGTGTGCAAATAATTCTATCGGAGGGGAGATAGATTTTTTTTTCTTTCACTTATTCCGCGAATATTTACTGGACACCTACTAGATGCCGTGCTCTCTGTGGAGCAACAGGCTGTCAATACAGAACATACAGAGTCTTTGTCCTGAAGTGTCTAATACAGTTTTCTTTAGTTATATGCAAGTACATTGAGAGTTTAATTTGGTCTCAAAATATCTGCAGTGTGTGATTTTCAGCTGAAAATCGTAATAAACAAAGAGGAACTTAAGGGAAATAAAGACAGTGCTAAAGTGGGAAAAGAACGTGCATAAATTCAAATTAGAAATTGATTACTTCCTTTAAATTTAGCAAATATTGAATTACTTTGGGATTATTTACATTTCAAGTTGGCTCTCGGTGTTTCAGGCCAGAGTAAGAATGATTACGTCTAACCTAAAACTTAGAGCAAAGGGATAGACAAATCTTGGTTCACGTGTATGGTATTCTTAGGAGAGTTCTTTGTAAATGAGCTCTTCTTAGAGGAACTACAGACCTAGCTTATAGCATTAGCACAGGGGACAATATTCCTTTTGAAGGAGGGTGACCTTATTCCCCTCCTTCCCAAAATTAAGTACAATCCCTCCCAGTTGAATTACTGCCGTATGGAATATGCGGAGGTCATCAGACCCTCCAAATTGTAATGGTCTAGAAAACTGGGTGAGTTCCTTGCCTTCCTGGGTGCACCCCAGCTTCCTCTTTAGAAATTTGGCATGGCCCTTTGTTGGCAAGCCTTAAATCCAAGTGTTCTCGGACACAGCTGTCAATTTCAAAGTCCCCTTCAAGGTTACTCACAGGTCCCAAAGATCCCTCATTGCATTTGTAATCTTCTTTTTTTTTTTTTTTTTTGTGGTACGCGGGCCTCTCACTGTTGTGGCCTCTCCCGTTGCGGAGCACAGGCTCTGGACTCGCAGGCTCAGCTGCCATGGTTCACGGGCCCAGCCGCTCCGCGGCATGTGGGATCTTCCCGGACCAGGGCACGAACCCGTGTCCTCTGCATCGACAGGCGGACTCTCAACCACTGCGCCACCTGGGAAGCCCTGCATTTGTAATCTTGAAAACCAAACTTGATGCTCCAAAGTCCTGCTATGGATCTGTAGATGGCACCACTCCCCTTTTACTGTGCCAGCACCCCCTTCAGGACCTTCATGGCACAAAAGCTGTCCTAATAATGGTGCACATATTGACCAGCATTCCTATTCCTCTTGCCTTAAATGAGTTAGAGACGTTGATGTACTTCTCTTATTCTTTTGTAAAAAAACTTTATTTTATTTATTTATTTTTGGCTGCGTTGAGTCTTCGTTGCTGCGCGCGGGCTTTCTCTAGTTGTGTCCAGCAGGGGCTACTCTTCATTGCGGTGCACCAGCTTCTCATTGCGGTGGCTTCTCTTGTTGCAGAGCCCGGGCTCTAGGCGCACGGGCTTCAGTAGTTGTGGCTCCCGGGCTCTAGAGCGCAGGCTCAGTAGTTGTGGCGCACGGGCTTAGTTGCTCCGCGGCACGTGGGATCTTCCCGGACCAGGGCTCGAACCTGTGTCCCCTGCACTGGCAGGCGGATTCTTAACCACTGCGCCACCAGGGAAGTCCTGCTTCTCTTTTTCTAACTGGAAGTGAGAATAATAAAAACATCCTTGAATTTATAGTCTTGGATGTGTTTATTCTCACAGTTTGCCTCAATTGTAGTCTAACTTTTTTTTACCTTTCTCAAACTTCTTCATTCAAAACATATCCACTGAGCACTTACTATGTTCCAGGCACTGTTCTAGGCATTGGGGGCAATAAGACAGGTGAGGTCCCTGTTCTTGTGTTTCTTAAAGGGCACGTTGGGTGTATGTGTGCAAGTGCACACACTCACACACACACGTGTTGGAGGGAGACAGAAAATAAACAAATATACAAGCTAATCTCAGAGAGTGATAAATGTCATGGAAAAAATAAAACAAAAGTGGACAGAGAGTGACTGGATGGGTGGAGTATGATCAAGGTGAATTTTGCTCTTTGTTTTATTGGTTTTGTACAGATTTCACCAACACTTTGTATGGGCCCTTTGGTTTCCTCGATTTCATACTTCCCTGGATTCAGTACCAATTCTAATTGTGCTGATCCTGGCCGCTCTATCATTAGGACCACCTCCCCTTAGCTAGTCCTGAAGTATAACCCAAAGTATGCTCCCTGTTAAACTTCTGTTGCATACTTTTCTTATCTTTGTCAGCATTAGAATTCGGCGGATTTACCCACTTCCCTGTCATAGAATGTAAATAGGCCTACTAACCCTTAAGAATATTTTACTTGATTACTCAAAGCATTTTTGTTACTCAAGACAAACTATCTGTCGAAAGAAAAACACAGGCATGAAAGGTTAGTAATTGTGGTGGCGTTTGGTTTTGCCTACTTCTGTGGTGGGAGGAGCCCCGGTTTGAGGAGCTCTCCCTGCTATATGACCTTAGACATCGCACTTGCTTTCTCTGAGCCTGTTTCTTCATCTATAAAACCAGTGTTCCAGGTAGATGATCCCTAGGTTCTTTCTAGCTCTAAAGTGGTACAATTAGTTGTTTTCGGAGACGTGGGCCAAGATCTCTTTCCAACATTCTGTTTAATTTTGTAAAGTGGATGCGTAGGAACATTTTCCAGTGTATCAGAACTGCGTAGATTAAGCATAAGTTTTCCAGCAAAAGCCAGCTTTACAATTCTTATAAATGTCACAAGAAGTTAAAACATTGCTTCTTGTTTTAACCTCTGCCAGCGAGGGCAACAATTCAACATCACAAATGTAACTGTCAACCTCTTATATGTGAATATCTGAAAATTCACTGTCTTTTCAGCTTGCCCACAGGAAATCTTCAAAAAGAACCAAATACCACTAAAACGAAGGAAGGCGTTCTAAGTTGGCTTCAGAATGACACGGCATAGGTGTTGCCCACTAGTGTGTTAGGTGCCAAGAAAAGCATCTTAACTCTTAGAGGGCCACTCAGGATTCTTGCAGCTATGGCTGTGCTGTCTGCCTCAGCACCTAGCCAAAGCCCAGTTAGGAACTAAAGTAGGAGTTGCAAAGCTTGCCTTCCCTAACTTCCCCATACCTTCCCTACGTTTGCTGCACTGGGCTTTGTGGGAGAAGATGGGGACGCAGGAAGCGTGGGTTTGGAGAAGGTGGAAGAGATAGACAGTCACCAACATCTGAAGTACACTGGCAACTCCCTTCTATGTTGTTACTATTCCACTTATTATTCAGATACTCGCCATGTTCTAAACACGAGAATCAGCTCCATGGCTACATTTTAGGAATTCAGTCTTCTGAAAGTCCAGAGAAAGGTTGGGCTTGATTTTGTGGTCAGGGAGTCCGAAGAAGAAGATCCAAGAGGGTTTGGAAACTCCAAAGAAGTGCATCTCTGATTTACCGTCACAGGATCTTGACACTGAAGAAGAAGAGGGCTTACGGAAAGAGGTGAGGGAGATAGCACAGAGAGTTCCTGTATGGCTCTCGTTAAAAGGTTGCAATGTTGTGCAGGTGAGGAAATAGATACCCACCAAGACAGTGACTTATCTAAGTACACATAGCTAGTTTGTGGCAGACTCAGAACAAGAATCCAGGTCAACTGCATCCTGCCCGGTGCCTTGATTTGGAATTACCTGTGCTACCTGGGAATATTGTTTGCTTGTTTGCTTACTTTTGCTGTTTAATTCTGGATGTTACTTCTGTTCACAGCACTGGTAATTCATTATTCTCACAGAAGTTTATCAATGTAAGGGGGCAAAATCCCTTAGGAATAGGTAAAGTGCATTTATTTTGGAGGGATTGGGGCCAGCTAATAGTCCAGGGTCACAAAGAGGAGAGAGTAACTGGATTGGAGGTAGAGCCTAAAATGCAAGATTCAGTTGAAATAAATGAAGACAGGGAGAATCGTGGCTATGGCCTGGGGCTCCATGGGTAAGTGTATACATCATTTCTTTAATGCTCATTCTTAATTACAGCTCTAGGCCTTTCTCCATCAAAAGATTTAAATGTCTTTTACTTTAGGTTCTCAGTACCTTGAATCCTTTTCCAGGTGTTTGTTGCCTCTGCCTTGTCTTTCTATTTCACTCTTCTAGATGGTTTTGTGTGTGTGTGTGTGTGTGTGTGTGTGTGTGTGTGTGTGTGCAATATTTTCCATTAGTTTGGTCTCACTGTCTTGTCCAGAGCATTCGTAGTACAACTATATATCATAGAAGATCTTATGAGCACGTAAAATGGAGAACACTATTTCACAAGGTAGAAATTACTAGATTATTTCTGTTCCCCTTCCAGAGTTGAAATATTTCCTGTTTGGCGAATAGCCTTCTTTGAGATCCTAAAATTGCACCTAGGGAAAAACAATGACTGTTACTGTGGCACCACGGGGCTTCCTGTCCCTTCACTTTCATTGGCTGCCCATCCAATTTGCTGCGTTGATTTTCTGGACAGCTGAGCATCACCTTATCAGCCAGACACTGGAATTATAAACGGGCTTCATCAAGGCCTGATGCAGTTTGAAAACTTTTCACCTTTCATAACTTGGGCCCTGGGTGTGCCAGATACCATGTGTAAACGGCATGTGGTTGCCCATTGGGCTTTTTCTCATGGCTTTTACAATTTCCAGCTTTACTTCTGCTCACCACGGGGCACAGTTTACCTTCTCTTGTCTGGGAATTCTTGTTCATTTTTTGGGAGCCCTAAAAGAAGGCCGCTCATGTACAACTGTGGAATGTCAGAGTCATTCTCAACGGGCGTAAGTGGGCCTTTTAGTGGCCTTTACTGATTGTTCCCATATTAAAATGTAAATGTGCATAAGACTTTGTGAGGAGCCTGTGCATAGTCTTTCTCTGATTTTTTCATGTGAATTGACTTAAGAATGTCAGAGAGGATGCATGAGGCAAAATAAAGAGATTCTTAAGCCCGTTACAGCTTGTTTGCATGAAAAGGAATAAAAGCTACAGGGAAGAAATGAACATTATGTGATGCTTTCACGAACACCTTTTAGACCATAGCCTACCTTCCGAACCTATGCAGGGGAAAATCGTCACTGGGATATTCTTTAGCTCAAATAACCTTTCTCGACTAAGTAGTGAGACAATTTCTGGTTGTGTGGGAAACACTGAGGGTTTTCTGAAATTCATAAGGGTGAAATAAACTAAGAGAACCTCAGAAAATTAATTCGTTATAAATGCTGGTATGTGTTTTGAGAAAATGAAATAGGATGACAGGTTAGGATCTTTGAATGAAGATTCCCTGAAAACCATACAATGTTATATCATTGAAGAGCCATGTGGTTTAATACTTGGTGATTGTAAAACCTCATGTTAAGCCATTCACCCGGAAAGTTCTGTAAGCCTCATTTATTCCTTTCTATATGAGCACCTTCAGTGTCTATTTTACAACGCTAGTAAAATAATTTATAAATAAAATCATACTCTTGAGGTCGACTTTAAATTCAATCTACACGAACGTGAATACGAGAGCATTGCATTTCTAATCTGAGTGCAGAGTGAAAGCAGAATAACTAGGGGACAGTCCTCTTTCTCAACCTTCTGTCCTACAAGCATCTCAAGCACAAGAACTCGGATTTCCTCTTCTCATGGAAGAGGCGTTTCACCTCTTGGCAATAGGCACTCTTGTTCGCTTCTTCTCATGGCCTGCAATCAGATGTGGTTGGCACTCAGTCATATTGAGACTGAAGGAAACAGGTGATGGCCATCACTAGATTTGGGGGAGCCAGGAGGGGACCTCCAGCTTGGTGATTGTCTAGTACCATAGTTGAAGATTTATTTGTAATTAATTTGTTCAATCATTACAGAGATATTTACTGAGCACCTCCCATAAGCCAGCACTATGCTTAGTGCTGGGGATTTGACAATTGAATAAGACAGGTAAAGCTCTCAGGGAGTTTACATTCTGGTGATGGATACAGACCATCCAAAGTAAGCAAGTCAGTAAAGCATGTCCAGATTGTGATAGGTGTTATGAAAGAAATAAGCAGAGTGCTACATAGGGAATGGGTCATCTTTGGAATAAACTTAGTGGGGACAAATTTTATCCTTTGCGGGTGGACATGATTTTTGGAAACATCAAAAATGACATGGAGCCCGGACTCATATGGAAGATCAAATCGATGGATAATCGTTTTGGTCCCAAATGAGGGTTATATGTACTTAATGTAATATTTTTTGAGTGCCAATAAAAATACATTCTATGCTCAGTAGTGCTATACACTTCTTTGTTTTTAAACGCAGTGAAAGGAGTCAAGCAATGGGTACTGTCCTTCAATGATTATTTAGGCATATTTCGCTTTCAATAGCACTGTCTCTATTTCCCTGCTTCTCTGTTATTCTGGTTAATCCTTGTCATCATTGGCAAATGTACTTTAACTATTGTGTTGGTAGAAATTAGCCTAGGATTGGGAGTGGGATATAAAATAAATATTGAGATATTGCATACTATGTAATACAGCTGTAATGCATGAAATTTGCTGATGACAGCTTATAATTTAGTCCTTTCATTTTATTTAGCCCCAATAAAAGGAAATTTCATTTATGCTATTTTGTATCAAATAAAGCTGTAGAATGCTAATATACCATTTTGATGAGATATAATCAATTTGAGTGTAAGAAAAAAGAGAATGTTTATATGCAACAATGTTAAGACGAACGGATGAAGGAAGCCATGATGGGAGAACCGAAAACCCTCTGTGTGCTCCTTCCTGTGCTAACGTCAGTGGTGTCCACTTCTCTTTAGTGATTCCATGTGTTCTGGAAATCTTGATTGTGTCCTCAGTGAAGAGGGCTAATAAAGATGGTTTTGTAAAATGGGAGGAAGCCAATGATGGCCATTTAATTGCATTTTTAGTGTCATTTTAGCCCCCCACTTTGAAAAGCATTGATCTGCTCTGGGGGTGTCTACTTGAGCAACTGCTCTACCAGACACTGCGCCAGGCACTGAGGGCACAAAGGTGAACCAGAGAGAGATGCTGCCTTTATGGTACGCCTAGTCGAACTGGGGAGACAGGAATAAATGTGTGACGGAATATGGCGCATGCTAATGTAAAGGTACACAGTTAGTACCTTGAAGAGTCTGCGCTAGGTTGAGGCTATTGGGTCAGAAGCGACTGAGGGAACTATTCTATGAGAGCAAGTGATGAAGCAGGTATGCTCATGTTCTTTAGCTGAAATAAATCTCTTTGCAGCCTTGGTATGATTCACCTACATACATATTGGAGTTTGGGACTGACATACACACACACTACTACTATACATAAAATAGATAACCAACAAAGACCTACTCTATAGCACAGGGAACTCTACTTTTGTAATAACCTATAAGGGAAAAGAATCTGAAAAAAATAGATATATATGTATGTATAACTGAATCATTTTGCTGTACACCTGAAACTAACACAACATTGTAAATCAACTATACTTCAATTTTACAAAATCTACTTGCCAATTTTTAAAGGCAGGTAGAATTGTGAAATCTAGCTTCAAAATAAGTGGAGTTTATAAGGAATATTCTAGAGTTTGTCCTTGAATGCAGAATCAGACTGGGGTCAGAGTAACCCTCAGCTGACCTGTTGTGAGAAGCCAGCCCTGATTTTCTTTTTTTTTCTTTTTGCAACACCAGCTCCATTTCTAGCAGCAACTGCAGCTGAGGCAAAAGCAGATTCATTGCCTGTTTACATCAAACACTAAATAGCCACTGAGCAGAGGATTAAGACAGCCCTGTCTTCTGGGAGCTTATAATCGAAAACAGACAACAACTGGAAACCATATCCGTCACAAAGAAATATGCTCATTTCCTTTCTCATATAAATTCAAAGAAAACAGAAAGTGGCAAGTCACATTCTCCAGGATTTGTGAAACCTCTAGAGAGTATTATCTCTGTTTTTGTGACTTTTCAAGTTGAAAGCTGTTTTGTGAATAATATGCAATAGATTATAGTGTTATTTTTAAAATTGGGGATGAAAAAGTAAGCAATATTCTTTCTTTTTTTTTAACTATCAACAAGTTACACTGGAAAAGTATGGATCAAATTAAAAGTGGATTCTCAATTTGCCATGGGGAAATATGCACAGTATTTTAAATACTCTAAGGTCAGGTTCAACTTGGGGGTAGAAGAGGTATCATAAAAATTAATTCAAGTAACTAGCCTTGAGATATTTCTGAGTTATAATTATCCCACAGGTGAAAGCAACATCTGTGGAATAAGAAAGGTGCTTAGTTTGGCCTTTTTAGCAAAAGGAGATATTACCAAGACATGACCAAATCTTGGAGCTGAGACAATGCAGTAAATTAATGGGGGTTGACGAAGTATATATGTTATGGGGATGTGAGCATTTGGGAGAAAATGTTGCAAAAGTAAGGCACGTGCCAAACCAAGATTAATTTCCCAAGGCTTGTGTGTACGAGAGACAGAGACAAAGATGGAGAGAGGAGCAGAAATGCAGAGATAAAGAAAGGAAGACGTTTTGTAAAAGTTTTAAAATTTTTAAATATTCTTTTTCATTATGGTTTATCACAGGATATGTGAATAACTGAATCACTTTGCTGTGATTAACACTGTTGTAAATCAATTATACTTCAATTTAAAAAAATTTTCTTTAGAAAGAAAGGAAGACGAATAAAGCAGCAAGAGGCCGAGTCAGAGATGGACAACGACCAAGAATTGAAAATCAGCCAACTTGGGATTAACATTCCAATTCTGCTGTTAAAATCACTCTGAGACCTTGGTTCAGTCACTTCTCTTTGGGCCTTGGTTTCTCCATCTGTAAAATGTGGGGTTGTGCCAGGAGGCGACTCTGTGGAACTTACCAACTCTCTAGTTCTACTTTTGGGTGCTAAGGAAATGAAAAGGCCAGGCAGGTGGGTAGGTAGAAAATATACACCGACAGGTGTGCAAACAGACAGACAGACTGACTGCAAAAATGCATCTGCTAGCTTCACAAAAATAGGATAAGGCCAATATTACGGTGGGCCAATGGACATTGAATTACGAAGCAGACCAGCCAGATCCACAGAATCGTCTGCTCATTTTTGATACTGCCATGATGATCTGAGGAATTGGCAGCTTTCCTTTGCCTGGCACTGGCCTAGCCTTCTGAGGGCCCCTGTCGAGTCGTTTGCTGACTGGTATGGCCGTCTTTCTTTCCTCCACAGGCTCAGAAGAGTAGCTATGTGAGGATCTGTAAATGACCTCTCATACCCAAATGGAAGGAGAACTCAGATGTCAGGCTTTGTACATATGACCATTACTTCAGCTCCCCCAACAGAACCTTCTATGGGGGGAGGGCGTGTAGGGAGGGGCTCGTACCACTCGAGGGTGAGGAAACTCAAATAACCTACCATGCATTTTCATGCCCAACTCTGTCTGCATGCCTGTCTGTGTTTCTAAAGCTCCGTGGATAATTTGGAACACATCGCGTTCTCCAGGCTTTCCAATTTTACCACTTTTAATTTTGTGAATCTAGTTTGCGGGGTTGGGGAGCGGATGAGAATAGTTAGTACTTGTCAAGCTCCCAGCAGCCAGCAAATGACGTTAATAAGGGGTTAACCAGGTACCTAGAAGACAAACAGTGGGGCAAAAAAATGAGGCTCCAGACAGGTTGTAGTATGTGGTTGATTTCACTTTCGTTGGTTTTTGCAAAAAACAAAACACTGTGATTTTCTCGCTTTGCTTACAATTTACCAACTCCCCCTAAAATAATAGCCCAAGGGCTTAACTTGAGGGTGCATGGCCTGATGGTAGGTCCCCCTCCAGATGAATTTGATTGAATGTTGGTCTCTCTGTGGCATCTACGACTCCATTCTGAAGTTATCCAGATCTTCATGTTCTGCTGCTTGTATGTGTTTAGAAGAAAAGAAACTTCATCAATCATGTGTTTCCTCAGTGAAACATAGCTCGTCAGGGAAACAGGATCTACATCGCACCCATCAGTATCGTACTTTCTTTTTAAAAAAACTTTATTTATTTTATTTATTCATGTATTCATTTATGGCTGAGTTGGGTCTTCGCTGCTGTGCACGGGCTTTTCTCTAGTTGTGGCGAGCGGGGGCTGCTCTTCGTTGCGGTGCGTGGGCTTCTCATTGCGGTGGCTGCTCTTGTTGCAGAGCACGGGCTCTAGGCGCGTGGGCTTTAGTAGTTGTGGCACGCGGGCGCAGTAGTTGTGGTTTGCGGGCTCTAGAGCTCAGGCTCAGTAGTCGTGGTGCACGGGCTTAGCTGCTCCGCGGCACGTGGGATCTTCCCGGACCAGGGCTCAAACCCGTGTCCCCTGCATCGGCAGGCGGACTCTCAGCCACTGCGCCACCAGGGAAGCCCATCTTTTCGAATTAGAGTTTTCGTCTTTTCCAGATATACGCCCAGGCGTGGGATTGCTGGATCATATGGTGAGATCAACTCTCTTTTTAGTTTTTTAAGGAACATCCATACTGTTTTCCATAGCAAGCCACCATCATTTCTTACATGGGTCACTGTCAAAGGCTGGTTCCCTTGCTTCCGCCATTGCTCCCTTACAGCCTGTTCTCCACAGCAGCAGTCAAGCTGAAATCAAGATCCTTTGAAAATGTTAATTCAGGTTTTGTCACTCCTTTGTTCAGAATCCTGTAGTGGCACTTCATCTCACAAAGAATACAAGACTGAGGCCTCCCCATGGCCTGCAAAGGCCTGCAATAGCCTGGCCCCTGTTCTCTCACTGACTTCATATTTTATTGCTCTGTCCTTTGCCCATCCTTCTCTAATCACACCTGTCTCCTTACTTCACTTTAAACATACCAGGCCTGCTGCTACCTCAGGGCCTTTGCACTTTTCCTTGTCTCTGCCTGGAAAGCTCTTCCTCTAGATATTTGCAGGGCTTGGTGTTTAAATTCAATCAGGTCTTTCCTCGGATGTCACAGGAATAAGATCGCCAAGAAGGCTGACTCTTAAAAAGAGGTCACTAGACTTGGCCAGCAGGCCATCACTGATGATCTCTTAAGAGAGCAGCTCCTTCAAATGGTGGAAGAAGAGATGGGTTATTTTCTAAGCATCTGCATCCCTTACTAGACTGTGTGCTGTGGAGTTCAGTGCTGTTGTCTCATTCATCATCGTGTCTCCAGTGTCCGGCCTAGTGCCTGAAACCCAGTAGGTTTTCGGTCGATGTTTGTGGAATGAAGGCAGGAGTCTTATTTTTAAACAATCGATTACATTAAAACACATTAAATGAATGTTGTGATGGCTGCGTCAGTTTTCTTCGGGGAACATGGTTGTAAAATAAGGCCTGTGCATTCATTGCAGACCCGTTCCCTGAGTACTGACACGTGATGTGGTGTTAAACACGTGACTCAGAGGTTTTCGGGGCACACGGGGATGGGCAGGTAGAGGCTGAGATCATCTTAGGTCTCTTAAGGAGGTAAGACAATCTCTGCTTGTGTACTAACTAGCTCACTTTCCTTTTAAAATCCCTCTTTTAGAGACACTGGAAGAGTTATTTAAACTCAAAAGCTATCCTTGGGGTTAAGCAAAATCTTAATGTTTTTAGCAGTGTTCATGTAGTTTACACTCAGCTGGTGATGAAAAAATACATTTAATGTAGATTCCTCCAATGATTTTAATTGGGTTCAGCCTTTGCCTTCTTTATCTCCCCTCCTTTATTTAACAGCGGTGCTGAAGTTCAAAGCACAAGCATAGCATGGCCTTTCTGTTTATACACTGCTGCTTCTTTCAGGCTCTGCCCTCTGAGCTCCTTCCCTAAATACCAGTTAGAGGACCTTGGCCTTCCCTGAAACCCTTTATTTCTAGAGCCTGTTGACACCAACAGTGAATGCCATCCTCCTTTGCTGTCTGAGGAGTATGTGAAGGTCACTTCTGCAGCGTGGGCTTACAGGAACCTCTAATCCGATGTCTGGGAAGTCTCAGCAAGACACTGCTCCCATTTTTATCATTGCCCTGAAGCCAGGTCAGCCTGCAAATGTCCAAGTTACAGACTTCAAACCCGCTAGTTTCTGAAAGTGATTGTGATTTGTAACCTATTCCTAGGGTCAGCCCCTAGGGGCTGCCCTGGTGTCTGCCGTGCTTATCATGTGAGACATTCAGCTATATGGGATGAAAGACAGTATCACAAGTATGGCCCAGAATAGGTAGTCACGCTACCATCCTTTGAGGTCATTTCATAGTCCTGGACAAGAGGATTTTTCTCTGACTCCCTGTGCTGTAAATCAAAGGCATACTAAACACTTATATGCCATCCAGACTCCTTCAGAAAACACTTGCTGAGGGCCAATCGGCCTGTATGTAAAGGAGGTGGGGGAAATGCCAAGATGAAATACAGTCCACTTATCCTCAAAAAATCCCACAGTCCACAAAAGTCGGACATAAAGATAAAGTGCAGAGAAATCTTATGATTCATTGTGATCTAATCCGATTTGAACAAAATGGAGCCAGGAGGAAGACATTGATGTTGCCCAGGGCTGTGGAGAAGAATACACCAAGGAAAAGGCAACCACTGTAGGTTTGCAAAGAGAAGCAGGAGTTTGCTGGGGGGATGAGATGGAGCAGTCCAGGCAGAGGAAGCAGCTTTGTAAAGGCCCAGAAGCAAACGCAAGCATAGAGGATCTGGAAAGGACAGTGGTGTGGCCTTTAGAAGATGCGTGAGGCTGGGTTTCATCATGGAGGGTCTTGGAAGCCAGGCTGAGATGCAGACCTGGATTGGTAGGCAGTAGGGAGCCATCTGAGGTGATCCAGCAAGGGAGGGGCGAAATAGCCATTTTGTCCAAAGATAATAATAGCTCAAGAGTCCTGGAGGGTAGAATGGGGTGGGTCGATGCTGCAATCCCGTCACTTGTCCTGATCTGTGTTATGCTGACAATGGGGTGAGAGCTCCTTGTTCCAAGGCAAAAGCCTTCAGTAGGAGGCTGTTTGTAATCATGCCTAAAATTACTTCATTGTTGGAACCCGTGTTTGATCTGTGATTAGGAGTTGGATTAAGAAATCAGGTAATCAGCCGTGGAAATTGTAACCATAAATTGTTCTATAAACAACCAGCTACCCGCCCCCCCCGCCCAAGGGACAAACCTGGAAACAGATGCTTCTGTTGTTTATCTCCCCATGGGTTTGAGCCAGTGCTTTTGAGGCGTGCACAAGTCAGAGAGCCATGCCTTTATCCCTCACATGTGCAGCACTCCTGCTGTGCCTTGTCAGACTAAGACACCCAGGGAGCGTGGAACTGTTCAAAATACGCAACTTATTAAAATTCGCCTGGTGAAGGGGAAGAGGTTTACTTTTAATGGAAACTGAGGAGACACTGTCCAGAGTTCAAGATGAAGAAGAGTTAAAGAGAAAAATCCCTCAGAGACTGTTGCTGTTTGAGTGATTTATTGGAAGTAGTTTTTATCCTGAAGGGTTTTATTCTAGGCCAAAGGCATTCAAATACTACAGCCCATCAAGACATGTATTCCCGTAAAACAACCTTAGGGCTTATTGACCTTTTCTTGTCTGGGACCTCACTGCGCTTAACCTTCCAGACGTGTAATAAATAGTCATAACTTATAAGTTAGATCTAAATTTTGTTTTGGGAAGAGTGGCAGCGACCAGACAATCATGGCAAATTAGGCAACTGACTGTGCCAGAGAAGCGCCTCCTCTGTTCCCATCATGCCCAGCGACAGCCAGACAGGAGCAGCTACAAGTGTTTATTGTTTGATCATTTTTCATCGAGGTAGCAAGCTTCACTTTCGTCCTTTGCCATCATTTCTGACTTAAAACGCTTAGAAATCGTAATGTGGAAGGGTCTTTCAGGATCTTTCCAAACCCTTCCATTTTACAAAATGAGGAGGAAGGCTCATGGAGGTGAGGTGACTTACCCTTTGTCCTCGGCTAGTCTTAGGCCGAAGTAGAGCTAGAATCCGGTCTATAACCCAGGTGTTTCACTTTATTAGATGAGAGCGGGCCTTCATCTGCTCCTTGGGGACAATTCCAGTAGCCCAGTAATAACTCTGGCTCTTTCACAAAAATTCATGTTGACACGTTTGCATCCTTGACACTTGACATAATAATACCACCAACTATCACTAACACTTGCACGTAGCACTTTACAGTGTGCACGGTGCTGTTCACCATAGCGTCTTGACTTGCAACTGCCAGTGTTGTCGATGGCTTTACCGGTGGCGTTTGAAATGATAGTGCGTTGTACATGAGATCTCTTTTCTGAAGTGGAGTGTGAATTTTTTTTTTTTTAAAGGGACTGAGGAAGGTTTTACTTTATGTTCCTGTCATTTATTTATTTACTTATTTATCTATTATTTATTTTTGGCTCTGTTGGGTCTTCGTTGCTGTGTGAGGGCTTTCTCTAGTTGTGGCGAGCGGGGGCTACTCTTCACTGTGGTGCACCGGCCTTTCACTGTGGTGGCTTCTCTTGTTGCGGAGCATGGGCTCTAGGTGCATGGGCTTCAGTAGTTGTGGCATGTGGGCTCAGTAGTTGTGGCTCACGGGCTCTAGAGTGCAGGTTCAGTAGTTGTGGTGCACGGGCTTAGTTGCTCTGCGGCATGTGGGATCTTCCCGGACCAGGTCTTGAACCCGTGTCCCCTGCATTGGCAGGAGGATTCTTGGACAGTTCTGGGAGACACGTCAGTGGAAGATTCTAGGTCAGGAATAAATACTGATAATGCATTTCCAGATACTGCTCTTGAGCTCTAAAAACACGGTGAAAAGGAACTGTGGTTACTGAAAAAAAATGGAAGAAAGAAAGAAGGTGAAGGCAAGAGGCTGAGAAAGGGAGAAGGGAAGAGGTGAGGAGAAACCTCTGTATGAGATTGGAACTTACAAAAATCATGTCTCTTTTTTTCCAGACTCATACATTCACTGAGGTAAACTGATGCTATTTGAACATAAAGCATCTGAATCTCTCAGAGCTTTCTACTTAGAAGTTAGTACCTTGGGAAACTGAAGACTCTTTTAATGTCCTAGGGAAGTTGCTGATGTGGGTTTTATATCAGAGGTCGGCAAGTTACAGCCTCCAAGCCAATCCAGTTCATTTTAGTTTTTTTTTGGTTTTTGTTTTGTTTTGTTTTTGCATGTCCTGTGAGCTAAGTATGGTTTTTATTTCAAATGGTTTTTTTAAAAATTAAGAAAAATATTTTGTGACACTTCACAATGATAAGAAATTCACATTTCAACATCTGTAAAGAAAGTTTTGTTGGAATGTAGCCACATATTTGTTTACGTGTTGCCCGTGTCTGCTTTTCCATTGCAGCACCAAAGTTTGCAAATCCAAAAATGTTTACTATCTGGTCCTTTACAGAAAACATTTGTCAACTCCTGCTTTAAGTAGAAGTAGCTTCCTGATCTGAAAGACACTGGTTCAATAGAACTTAATTCAGTGACTTACACTATCAACCACCATACTTTTAGAATCAAATTAGAAAAATGGAATCTTGTGCTGACCGTCTAACTATAATTTGTATTCTGTAGAGGTACGTGAGATGTTTAAATTTTCTAAAACGTAATATTAAGTTTTCTAATAATCCCAAATGAGATTAAGAGGAAATTTTATCATTTGCCCTTCGTAATGACCTGCTTCATATAACCACCAGCAAACAATCTGGGGTCTGCAGGCCATTTGAGGACGCATTTGGTATTGATTAACTGTAGCTTAAGCCTGAATGGTTAAGTCAGCACTTTGACTTTAAAAAGAGGTGTCGATTCTAATACCTCTAATAGCAACAGTTTTTAGCTTGTTGGGACAGGCAGTTGTTTGTTTGTACTGATTTCTGGCTAATTACTCGTCTGTTTGTTGTGGCATCTCCCATTAAAATGCCATACAAAGCTGGGCTTTCCAAGGGCGCTTTTGAATAATGGGATTCAAGCAGGAATTTAAATACTCACCTAAAGCTTCTTCCTGGATCTTGTCACTAAGGATGAGGGAGGGTTGATCCTGGCTTGGGACAGAGGCTCAGGAAATAAATGAAGGAGCTGAGGATCGGCCCTGGAAGGTCAGGAAAGCACATTTCACACCTTGGGACGTTCAACCTATGAATCATTTCTCATGCAGTTTAAAGACATATTTTGCATTGATTAGCTGTCATTTAAGCCCATACAGTTAAGGCAGTTTTCTGCTTTCCGCCTTTTTCCCAAGCACCTGTATTAGCTGCAGCTTAGAGCTAAGAGAAAGGGATGGATTCTGCGCCTAGTTGAGATTATTCTCCTAGCTGAGAGGGTCAACGGCCTTTCAGCTTCACATTTCCATCACTGCCTCTTTGAACTAGATTATTCTGAGTACTGTACTTCCTAATTTTCCCATTCGTTTCTTATGTTTCTAATCAATAGTTTCATACAATTATGACCTTAAATTTCCAATTACCTTTTATTTTGGAGATCTTGCCATTTTCCATGGGTTTCTAGAGCTCTCTTGTTTTTTGGCTCTTGTGAAGTCTAGGAGAAAGGTTTCCCCCCCGCAGCCGCATCCCCTGGCTTTTATACTCTGCTAAAGTCATCAGAAGCAGCTTGAATTTGTATCTCAGAAGACTTCTCTGTAATCAAAACAAAGCTATCCACTGATGGGTCTGGTTACTCGACTGAAGATTTGTATGAAGATTCTCGGAGATGTTGGATTATCTGTGCCCTCTGTCTGGGCAGGTTACAGCCAATTTCGTTGTGGTTTCTTGTATGATCACCGGTTTACATTTCAAATGTTTCACCTGAACACTCTAGATACTATTGTTTAGTTGATAACCTTGAACGATTAATCGTCCCTTCCTTATCCCAAAGGGGTGTCACTTACGATGAAATTCATTCAGAGAAGTATTGACCCCTCAGCCATCACACGCCATTGATTCTCCCCCTCCCCCAACAACGGGTGCTCTTCATGGGGCCCGAGTGCCCATATTGCCTCTAGGTACGATTGTTTATTCAGCAAAGGGCCTTCATTAAGCCAAGCAGCACTATGAGGTAATGAGGCTTGCTTTTTTTTTTTTTTTTTTTGCGGTACGCGGGCCTCTCACCGCTGTGGCCTCTCCCGTTGCGGAGCACAGGCTCCGGACGCGCAGGCTCAGCGGCCGTGGCTCACGGGCCCGGCCGCTCCGCGGCACGTGGGATCTTCCCGGATCGGGGCACGAACCCGCGTCCCCTGCATCGGCAGGCGGACTCTCAACCACTGCGCCACCAGGGAAGCCCATGAGGCTTGCTTTAACATAGCAGAACTTATCCGTCCAAATGAGCCCTGGCTCCCTGGCTCTCCTTTGCATCATCCTGCTTCTTCCGTGGAGAAAATAATAAGTTGGAGGGTTCATCCAAACCCCTCCTCCCCTCCCCTACTGCTGAGGATCCCCAAGATCCTCAGCTTCTATTCCAGATGACCCACAAGGAGAGCTGACACGTAGATAGAGGGCATCCAGGCAGCTGGGCAAAGAAGTCCAAGACTGGCAGAGAACGGAAAAGCCTTAATATAGTGGGCACAGGAGAGGAATTCTATTCGTGTATAAAGGTTGCACAAAACCAGACTATTATGAACTAATTATTCTTTTATTGCTCCTAAATGTACCATGACCGAGCTGCAAGGGGCAGGGAAGAGGGCTCATTTGCATGTCCTAGAATTTAATATTACAACTCAGTAATTTCTTTGAGAGTCGAGAGCACGTAATATTTTTGGATCACTCGAGCTTTGCCTGTAGCAGGTGGTAAGTGGGTTGTTGTTGAAACAATAGTAGAGGACAGCTGTGAACTTGTACAGTAAGGCCTCGACTGCTCTAACGAGTATAAAGTCGAAATCATCCCCACATATTAATTATAAGATAATTGCATTGTTGTCATCGGACATTTCCTGTTTATCACCATCATTAGTCTGTGAAGTCAGGTAGCGAGATTGCCTTGTTTTACCCCATGTTTCATCTGCATGAACCGAGGCATACCAATCAATTGAGGGACTCCCGTGATGGCTTAGAACAAGGACCGCAATTTTCCATCTGTCCACATGGTGCTCTTCTCAACAATCTGGGTGAAATCAGGAGCTAGCATCCCTCACGGTCACTATTTACAAAAGTCTAATTAATACCTCTCCCTCCCTAATGAGATACTTTTCTTGACTCCAGAGCCATGCAAGTGACGTCAGAGTGCCAGAGTGAATTACTGGGCTTGTGTCAACCCAGGCAGGGATGAAAAATCACCCCAGTGAACTTAATCCAGGAGCAATCAAAGGGCCAAAGTTTTAATTAGTGAGAGCTGTGATTTACATTCTCATTCAGCCTCCTGAAAGTCTGCATTAGTCTTCAAACTCCTGCACTTCCCTGGTGTTGTGTGACACTGCTTAGGATACTTAATGTGCTTTTAAATAACATTATGTTTAATGGCCCTTTGAAGGCACTGACATATGAATCTATTTCCTTACGCATCAGCAGAACTATTTCCATTAGAGAAGTCAGTGAAAGATCACATGTTGGGAGGAGCTAAAAAAAGGGGGGGGCATTTCAGCTTGGTACCTGGGTCTTTTCATCTTCACACACTGAGAAAACTCTCAACAACTTACCCAGGACTACTGATATTAGGATTTATTTCTAATCAAAAGGAGAATGAAGCCAAAGCACAACCGTGAATAAAAGAATGGAAGAGATTTGTTTTTAACAAACATAGCAGGATTAATAGATGGAAAAGGGTGACGATTTCTTCAGTATAATCAAGCTTTCCATGTAGCTGCCTTGGTTACTACGTTCGACAGCTGTAGCATGCTCTCTTGACTCTGTGCACTGAAGGAGACATCTTTGTCCTTTGAGCGTGCATTTGGTTTCTGGAATCAGTCAAATGTCATCAGAAGGTAATTATGATGTACTAACTGGATAATCAAGCTGGGTTTTATGGTCAGGGCCAAAAGTGAGGTGTGACCACACAGTCATGAATGATATTTCTCATATATTTCATAAATGTCTGCGAAGACAGTTCCCAGAGAAGAGCTCTAGAAACACTGTGAATGCCGGCAGCATCCTTGGAATCTCTATACAGCCTCTTCAGGTGACAACTTGAAGAGGACCAGCATTCACTGGGCATAATATAGGCCCTGGTAGTCTTGCTAAAGATCTGTTTCAAGACTTTGTCACGCCGCCTACCTTGACTCCTTACTTGCCAAGTAACTCTGAGCCTGGTTTTCCTTCCAGCAATCTGGATGGAGCTAGCATCTTTCACGAGTGTACATTTACAAAAGTCTAATTAATACCTCTTACTTCCTAATGAGTTACTCTTGACTTCATTGACTACCAGGGCCAAATATGTGATGTCAGAATTCCCTAAGTGAATTACTGAGCTTGTGAAAACCTGAGCTGGAATGAAAAATTACCCCAGTATATTTAATCCAGGAACAATTGAAAGGCCAGAGAATTAATTAATGTGGGTTTTAATTTGTTAAGGTCTTGAAAGAGGGAGCCTTTTTGTTTGGCCTGGTGCCTTTTTGTGTCTTCTTTGATTAAACGGGAGTATGCCTTGGGGAAAGGTATCTATTTCCTTACTCTCTTCCCCGGTAAGCTATGAGCAAGAAAGAAAAAAGCGGTCTCCGAGTCTGCAAAGAGCATCAGATCACTAGATTTGCAATTCAGGTGATGAGCCAATGCCCTGCCTCGAGGAACTGGTAGGAGGCATAGAAGGAGAATTGCCAATAGAAGGAGGAGATAATGATAAAAGAGTTTGACAGGAGAGCAGTGCCCCGGGGGTCCCGAACAAAGAATTAGAAAGAAGTCCAAGGGAAACCGGGAGAAGAAAGCCATGGAAAGCCCCAAGCCCACCGACATAAGACGACTCAGTGGGATCTATCCTTCCTGCAGTCCAATGGGCGTGTGGTTTGGGGAACCATTGGTCTAGGGCCCAGGTTCAAATGCATGCCTCTAGGTATTCCACCCTCTCCCCCAGTACCCGCTTAGATCACCAGGAAGGCTGCACCTACACCACATTAGCTTAGCTGCCTGCAGGATGCTGCCACTGGCTTACCTTCTAACATGATATCCTCAGCTGCTAAACATGGATGAATTTTATAGTCTTGGAATTATACTGCACTCAACTTCACTCTTTAAAAATATTTTCATTGGAGTATAGTTGATATAAAATGTTGTGTTAGTTTCTGCTGTACAGCAGAGTGAATCAGTTATACGTATACATGTATCCATTCTTTTTTAGATTCTTTTCCCATATGCGTCATTACAGAGTACTGAGTTGAGTTCCCTGTACTTTACAGTGGGTCCGTATTGGTTATCTATTTTATATATAGTAGCTCAACTTGACTTTTGTTTAACATCTTTATTGGAGTATAATTGCTTTACAATGGTGTGTTAGTTTCTGCTCTACAACAAAGTGAATCAGCTATACATATACATATGTTCCCATATCTCTTCCCTCTTGCGTCTCCCTCCCTCCCACCCTCCCTATCCCACCCCTCTAGGTGGTCACAAAGCACCGAGCTGATCTCCCTGTGCTGTGTGGCTGCTTCCCACTAGCTATGTATTTTACATTTGGTAGTGTATTTATGTCCATGCCACTCTCTCACTTCGTCCCAGCTTACCCTTCCCCCTCCCCATATCCTCAAGTCCATGCTCTAGTAGGTCTGTGTTTTATTCCCGTCCTACCCCTAGGCTCTTCATGACATTTTTTTCTTAGATTCCATATATATGTGTTAGCATATGGTATTTGTTTTTCTCCTTCTGACTTAACTTCACTCTGTATGACAGACTCCAGGTCCATCCACCTCACTACAAATAACTCAGTTTCATTTCTTTTTATGGCTGAGTCATATTCCATTGTATATATGGGCCACATCTTCTTTACCCATTCTCCTGTTGATGGACACTTAGGTTGCTTCCATGTCCTGGCTATTGTAAATAGAGCTGCAATGAACATTGTGGTACATGACTCTTTTTGAATTATGGTTTTCTCAGGGTATATGCCCAGTAGTGGGATTGCTGGGTCGTATGGTAGTTCTATTTGTAGTTTTTTAAGGAACCTCCCTATTGATCTCCACAGTGGCTGTATCAATTTACATTCCCACCAACAGTGCAAGAGGGTTCCCTTTTCTCCACACCCTCTCCAGCATTTATTGTTTCTAGATTTTTTGATGATGGCCATTCTGACCGGTGTGAGATGATATCTCATTGTAGTTTTGATTTGCATTTCTCTAACGATTAATGATGTTGAGCATTCTTTCATGTGTTTGTTGGCAATCTGTATATCTTCTTTGGAGAAATGTCTATTTAGGTCTTCGGCCCATCTTTGGATTGTGTTGTTGGTTTTTTTGATATTGAGCTGCATGAGCTGCTTGTAAATTTTGGAGATTAATCCTTTGTCAGTTGCTTCACCTGCAAATATTTTCTCCCATTCAGAGGGCTGTCTTTTCATCTTGTTTATGGTTTCCTTTGATGTGCAAAAACTTTTAAGTTTCATTAGGTCCCATTTGTTTATTTTTGTTTTTATTTCCATTTCTCTAGGAGGTGGGTCAAAAAGGATCTTGCTGTGATTTATGTCATGGAGTTTTCTGCCTATGTTTTCCTCTAAGAGTTTGAGAGTGTCTGGCCTTACATTTAGGTCTCTAATCCGTTTTGAGTTTATTTTTGTGTATGGTGTTAGGGAGTGTTCTAATTTCATACTTTTACATGTAGCTGTCCAGTTTTCCCAGCCCCACTTTTTGAAGAGGCTGTCTTTTCTCCACTGTATATCCTTCCCTCCTTTATCAAAGATAAGGTAAGCATATGTGTGTGGGTTTATCTCTGGGCTTTCTATCCTGTTCCATTGATCTATATTTCTGTTTTTGTGCCAGTACCATACTGTCTTGATTACTGTAGCTTTGTAGTATAGTCTGAAGTCAGGGAGCCTCAACTTGACTTTTTAAAAAGTCTATATAAGATAGTGTCCTATGGAGAATGCTTCCGTATTTCCAGAAAAATCTGTGCTTCTTAGACTCAGCACCAGGAATAAGTTTGACTCTCCTGACAAAACGATGCCCTTCCTTTTTTATTGCAAGTTGAAAACACTGTTATCCAACTTGTTTCCCTTATAGCCTTCATTGCTAGGAAACTCAGAGCTAACTCTAGCCATCAATTTCAATAATCCTGCTGCCTAAGATTTTGAGAACGAGTCTCTCTCCCTTTAAAAAATATGTTTATTGATCTTGTTTCTTCCCAGGGTCATATTATAGCTTAGGATAAGCTACCTTTAATTTGGGATAGTGGTAGGTTATAAATTACAAAAACTTATTGCTGTGACCTAGCCTGTGATGGTCTAACACCAACCTACATTCTCCCTGGCCCATGCTACTATCCCTGACCTTGTGCTCCTTGTAATAAACTGTGTTTCCATTAGTCACAGCCCCTATTTCCACACTAGATTTGATGCTTTCCCCCTATATATTGATAAGTCTTTCATCGTAATTTCTAGATGCCTCCAAATATCAGAAAAAGTGGGAAGGGAGTGCATAGAGCAGCGTTCACCTCCCTGTTTTTTTCTTATCTCTGGAACCAGTTGTATAAAACTGCCAAGAAGGAAATTTCCACTTAAGCCAGAACCTTTTAGCACAGGGATCACTGACCTGTGGCAGTTACTGATGCTCGGATTGCTGCTGGTGATGCTCTACTTGACTTTCAGTTTGTGGCCATCACTTGACAGAATTAAAAATGGACTCTGCTCCGTCTGTTCATTTGTTGAAGGGCACAGTCTGTTCCAGAAGAGATGCTGTCTAGGAAAGTGAAGACTCTGTACCATTCCCAGAAACCAAAATTAGATGGGTTGGGACCCAGGCCTGCAAGCTGTTGACTCCCTGGAGTTCATGGTCTTGCATGGGCCATGGATAACCTTTCTCTAGAACCATGGGCAGTTGGACAATGTGCCTTGACAAGGTCTGGCTGAGTTTTGACATTCTGGCAAGCAAGTGGTAAAGGCCATGTCCCCTTAATTTAAATAACAGTCCTACCCAGGCCTACAATAAATGAGTAGAACAAGAGCTCCTGAAGGAAATTCAGAGAAAAAAAAACAGCAAACCTTTTTGAGAGTAAGAGGGTCACACTTTCCCTCTGGGGTTTCAGCTCCCTCTTGAGTTTCTGGAACTTTAATGCTGAACAGTCCTCCCATAAGCCCCAGATAAGCTGAGAATATCAAAGGTAACCTTAATAAATCACACTGAAAAAACAAAAGGAAAACACAATTAACATTGAATAGACAGGGGTCACAAAATCCATAATTCTGAGAATCCCAGGAGAAGCACTGAACAGCTTTAGGAAGCACATTTCTTTTGCCCCTAAGCCATTATACCCATTTTATGCATCTATCTGGGTGCCTTTCCTCCCAATTCTGGGTTTCCCTGAGATAAATACCACCTTGTTTTCCTTTAAGTGTCAACTCTTGCTTTCCCTGGTTGGATCTTTTGTGCTGCTTCCAGGGTCCCCCCACCCCTTCCAGGGTATGATGATTAACTGCCATTCTTGAACCCCAGTGAAGGTTCCAGCCCTTCAGAGCTTAAGTTATCTGCCTATCTCACAGGTAGTCATTCTTTATCTTTTCTTTTCTTTTCTTTTTTCTTTTTTCTTTTTTTTTTGCGGTACGTGGGCCTCTCACTGTTGTGGCCTCTCCCTAGTTGTGGTGAGCAGTGGCTACTCTTTGATGTGGTGGGTGGGCTTCTCATTGCAGTGGCTTCTCTTATCGCAGAATACAGGCTCTAGGTGCGCGGGCTTCAGTAGTTGTGGCATGTGGGCTCAGTAGTTGTGGCTCACGGGCTCTAGAGCGCAGGCTCAGTAGTTGTGGAGCACGGGCTTAGTTGCTCCGCGGCATGTGGGATCTTCCCAGACCAGGGCTCGAACCTGTGTCCTCTGCTTTGGCAGGCGGATTCTTAACCACCGTGCCACGGAGGAATTCCCAGGAGTCATTCTTTACAACCCGTCGCTGGGGTGTTCTGACTCATCTATCCTCCATTGAGAGGGATCTGGAAATGGCTTCCTATGGTTTAACATTCATGGCGTTCCTTGATAGACAGAGTCAATAAGAGAGTGAAGACAGTCATTTCCTCACAAAGGCTGAGGGAGTTAAGGAAGAGGGGAGGATCTTCTGATAGTAGGATCTGCTCCCATTCAGTAAGGAGGACATTTTTCATGAGGACTTTGTTCTTTACTTCATTTAGACTTTTGCAGTAATAAGCTTCATTTGTGCCTTTCATATTTTTATCACTGTAGTTTTCTACCTCTCCACTTCTCCATTTTCCCTAAGCCAAGAAGTGCTCCCAGACAGGGAGATCTTGCATTGTGATTTCAGTGTTTGCTATAGAGAAATGTATGGACACCCAGTTTGTACAGGTTTAAAGAACTTGTTGATAGGAAGTTGATTGTTTAGTAGCTGGGGAGAACTAGAGGGCCGTTCGTTCAAAGCACAGAACCTATCTTGCAAAGAGGTGACAGAGATGATATCAGGACTCTCAGGAAGCCCAGGCCTGCCCAAGTGCAAAACAATTGGATCTTGGCGTGTGGCTGACTTGAATTCTGATTATTCCAGAGCCAAGATTTTCTTGAAGTTTCAAAACCAAGGGGGGGAGCAGTAAGGCCCCTTTCTGATTTTGTACATAACAGAGGAAGCAAACAACAGGAACAATAATGAAAAGCAGACTAGTTCTGTCTTTGGGAGATTATAGTCATATTTGCATAAACTTTAGTACAGTTGCTTCATCTAGTTTAGGCACTAAAACAGTTTCTTGTTTTCTTGACCTATGTTTCAATAAATAAGGCCAGACTGAAAAAAATATGTCTGAAGCCTATAATTATGGATTTGTTTGGCACAAGATGCTTCCTCCAGCATACTTCAGATCATCTTTTCCAGGAATTGATGAGAACAGGTTGCATGTGATCAAGAAGGCTCATTCTCTATCAAATACTCTTGGCATCATAAGGAACAGTATGACTGATGAAATACCACAGCTAATCAGACAAGTGCACTAGGAGAAAGCAAGATGGAGCAGTTGGAACCCCAAGACACAAAACTGTCTTACAATCAGCAAATGAGTCTCTTCTGATTGCAACATTCATGCTCCCAGATTCAGTTTCTCCTTTGGCTGTGGCATGAGCCTGCTTTCTCCATTCTAGCTTGTCCTTAATCTTCCTCCCAGGCTCTTCTCTTCTCACTCTACACACTCGCCCTGTATCATCATCTCTTCTACTCTAAGATTTTCAACTGCCACCAATATGCTGAAGACTCCCAAGTCTCTGGAGACCATTCTTCAGCTGAGGTATATGTAGCTGCTTTGCCTCCCCGTATCCAATTGTCCGTTTGTGTCCCACAGGCACAGAAAACTCCACATAACCCCAAACTGAACCTCTCGTCTCCTTCCACATACTCTCCGCCTTCCCAAAGGCTTCCCCCACTTCGTGTACTACTTATGTTGGCAAATGGAGCCACAGTTCATTCATGTCACCTCATCTTTGGTCCCAAGCCTTCCTGCCTTGTTCTGTATTCTGTAGGGGCTCTGGCCCGCTTTGCTAGGTGCCAGCCAAGTTCTATCATTAAGTCAATGTCCATTTGGATACCTCCCTCGGATCCATCCATTCTCCTCTCTGAACCCTACTTTCTTGTCTCTAAAGAGCCTTCTAGCTCCATATTTCTGAGTCCTTCCATTGCCTGAGGTGGGGTATATTCAATAAAGAGCCTTAATCTTTGGCTTAGCTAAGTGCTCTGTGTTAGACTAGACTGTTATTAAAAACTCATATTCGTGGAAAGAAGTATATTGTTGTAAATTATACAAGGCCTAGCATTTAACAGTGATTAATGGGTAATGGAGAACAAGATTTGTTTCTGTGAATTTTCAGTATTTTAATCTCCCTTGAACATACACAGTAGAAGAATGCTCAGATTTCCAAATTGGAACACAACAGAAAGAAGCTGATTATTGGATTTCACCGGAAAAGAAAATTAGAAGTTGCCTATACACATCATAGAACAGATACCATTTGCAAAGCAGCCCCTACTTAGAAACAACATGCGGTCAAACAAATGTGTGATCCCTGAATGAGTGATGCCTGAGAACTTTGAAAATGGAAATATTTTTGAGCCTTAACTGTCCCTCTCAATATAAATGAAGAGAAACATGTAAAAACCTTTGGTTTAGAGGTACAGTGCTGTTAAGAGACATACTGGAGCAGAGTTGAGAGAACTTTTCTTTCCTAAATACACCAGAAAGCATTTTCAACACCTTGTTGACATGGCCCTTCTATTTTATTTCTAAGGAGCCAGGTGCACTTTTATTTTTCTTTCTTTCTTTATTATTTTATTTTATTTTTGGCTGCGTTGGGTCTTCGTTGCTGCACACGGGCTTTCTCTAGTTGCAGCGAGCGGGGGCTACTCTTCGTTGCGGTGCGCGGGCTTCTCATTGCGGTGGCTTCTCTTGTTGCGGAGCACGGGCTCTAGGCGCGCAGGCTTCAGTAGTTGTGGCATGTGGGCTCAGTAGTTGTGGCTCGCAGGCTCTAGAGCGCAGGCTCAGTAGTTGTGGCGCACGGGCTTCGTTGCTCCGCGGCGTGTGGGATCTTCCCGGACCAGGGCTCGAACCCATGTCTCCTGCATTGGCAGGCGGATTCTTAACCACTGCGCCACCAGAGAAGCCCCCAGCTGCACTTTTAAATCCTGAATACATTCACCCCCTTAGAAAGCACTTCAGATGTGGAGTTCAGCCACAAGAATGTATTTGAATGCTCCTGGCTTTGGACACTAACGTGTAGCTAGCAAATTGGTGCCCTGAAGCCCCAGTGTTAAGATCAGAGGCCTTGGTTAGGCAGGACCAACGCTGCCTCCATTACCCAACCTGTCCAAGATCATCCAGCTATTACAAAGATAGGGTATGACCCCAGGTCTGCCTGATGCCAGTGCGCCATGCTCTTTCTACAACTTTAGAGTTGCCTTCAGTTCGTTTGGCAATGCCACTCTCCAAAGTTGCTGATTCCCACTGGTTTTATCCTACTTGAGTTTCATATCGGTGGGCATTGGAGCTCAGTAATGGCACTGTGATAGGCTATCACCTTTGTAGGCCTACAGTGTGGTCTGACATGTCATTTGAACAAAAACCCAAAGGCACATGACTCTGGTACCAGACCTCTAACCTAATGTGTGTTAGTCTGTTCAATTCCACAAACATATGTCAGAAGCCACATTTATGAGGATGCTTAGCAGTCAACAGATATTGAAAACCTTCTATATGACAGATGTCATAAGAAACTTTACGAACAGATAGATAGGAACACAATTTACCCTTGTCTTCGAAGAACTTAATATATAATGTGCAGGCAGAGTGGACATTCTTGAAAATCCCATAAGAACATAGTTAGTAGAAAGTAAAAACAAAGTAATTATTCGCCAGAGAAAAGGAAATGAATAAATGATCAGTTCCTGCCCCGGTTCCCAGCAACGCCCTTGGTTCATGTCATTCTGAAGTATAAAGTCAGAATCGCACTTCCAAGGAAACGGACAGACTTTTCTTTTTTCTCTGTGTGCTAATTCCTGCCACGGCAATCGGCCTCTTTGGCTTTTCCTAAAAGTTCACTGAGACTTTTCTGGCCGCCTCTGGGGACTCCTTAATGCATAATGTTCACCAACTAGGCTCCAGTTGTGAATTTTTAATTATGCCAGATCATTTTCAGTAAATAGAACTTCAAGCTTAATTAATGCTGTCGGATCCAATTTTTATCTCACCTGCTCTGAGCTCCACTCTGTGGTGTTTGCAGTAATTGCTGCTTCCTCAGGAAAGAGGAGCTTCTCCAGAGATGGATGTTGGCAGCCCTTGGCGTCTGCCTTTTCCTGACTCAGTAGCAGTACAGGGGGGAAGGTTTCATCCAGAAGATTCTAATTGTGTTCCCTGGAAAGCAGGGGCAATGGATACGGCAAACTGTGATCCCTCAGTGGCCACTAAGTGTGGCTGTCTCATGCTTCTTGTGAGGCAGTGGTTCTCCCCACTCGATCTTAGCAGAAAGGCGGAGAAGCGATGAGGCAGTGGCTCTCAAAGTGTGCTGCACAGGCCAGCAACACCGGCATCACCTGGGAACTTGGTAGAAGCGCAAATTCTCAGGCCCGCTTCCTAGAGCTGCTGAATCAGAGACTGGGGGGTAGGACCCAGCTATCTGGGTGTTACAAGTTCTCCAGGCTATTCTCATGTCTAAGTCTATGAGCCACTGTTGGCAGATAAGTGTTTCAAACTAAGGATAGGCATAATTCGTTGTATTTCCTGAAAATTCTCGTAACCCAGCTTTTATTTTCTGATTTATGATTTTTAACACAAATCCAAAATCGTACAATTTCATCGTAGTAATTCAGCTTTACCTTTGCCTTCCCTGATTCCCCTAAGCACAGGTGGTTGCCGTCTGGTTTATTTCCCTCGTATCTTTTCACACTTGCTTTGTCCCATTTGGTACAAGGGGTTGTTTTGTATCTGTCAACAGTGCTTGCCTCCTGCACTAGCCTTTGGGCCGCCTGAGGGCAGGAACCTTGTCCCACTCATCAGTATATCCCCAGGGCCCAACGGGGTGAAGGGCACACAGAAAACATACAGTAGACGTTTTTGAGTGACTACATTATTTAACGTTTTATAATTTTCAAAACGTTGATGTGGCCTTAAGAAGTAGGACTCACAGAAGAGGAAACTGAGACCCAGAGAAGTTAGGTGATCCAGTGGGTCGGTTGCAGATCGAGAGCTTGAGGCCAAAGCTTGCCTCACTTTGGGAAAGGTAATGGCCACGGGTCCTTAAACATTGCCCTCCTGAACTCACCTCAACTCAGGGAGACTGGGGTACTTTGGCTCTTCAAGGACAAAGCCCTTGATTTGACTGAGGATGCCAGTTCGTGAGGCACAGTGCAAAGGCTGAGAACAGGAAAAGGGAAGGAAGTCATGCCAAAAAATCGGAGTGGATTTTAGCACGATTGATGGGAGGTATAGTCTCTGATATGTGGTTAGTCCTTGGGAAAAGGGAGCAAAGAGGAAGGGACGTGAGCTGCAAGTGAAGCCAAAGTCTAAAGCTCAGTTTTGCTTCTCTGCCAGGCTGCCCTCCCTTACACTGAGGTGACGGCAGCCTGGGATGTACTTTGCGAGGTGTCATTGGGAAATGGGTTGACAGTGATTGCCACCCACCTCTCCCCTTGGTGTCCAGCTCGCCTTGTGACCTGTAAGCAATCTGGCTGGGCTAAGAGGATGGGGGAAAGCGGCCTGTGGGCACAGACCCGTAGCAGCCTATGGACCAGACAGGCTTGAGACCTGTACTTTCCCTCATTAACTTTAGCATTGAACCCTATGCGAGTAAGTGGACTGGCTCAGGCTCTTTTCCTTGAGCCCCTGCGTCATAAGACTTTGGAACCCACTTGTCAATCATCACAAACTGGGGTGGAAGAAAGCGGGTTCCGGTACAGGCTGCCCCCCGCCCCAAACATCCTCTCATTAATCACAGTGGATTGCTGTCCCATCAGGCTTCGCGGCTTATCTCACACCTTTGGCTCCCGCTTGGGAGCGATGACTGTACATCTGACCCTGTCTCTTTCTTCTTGAGCTGCTGTGCCATCTCTCTAATTGCCTGCTGGACGCTGTCCATCAACACCCCAACTCGATATGCTCCTGGCCAAATCCATCATCTTCCCGTCTAGTCCAGGTCTCCCTCCCAACGAATCTGTCTCTTCCACTGGCACCTCTGTTTTCCCAGTCATTCAGCTTCCAAACCTTCTCAACAGCCTCCTGTAGACTTTATTCTCATTCTCCAGATGGAGTCAGTTCTCAAGTTCAGTCATTTCCTTTTGCTATGCTGTGCGTGGTTTCCTTCTTTCCACCCCCATAACAACTATTCTGGTCCAGGTTCCCATCATATTTCAGGTCTCAATCACCCTAAACCATCCTATACCAGAGCTATGGTTTTTTTTTTTTTTTTTTTTTTTTTTTGCTTCCCAATCCCTTATCTGATGGAGGAAGGAGGAACCCAGGGCTAGATGTGAATGCAATAGTGGTGAGACACAGTCCGAGTGGCCTCTGATAGTCCGTAGCCAACATCCAAGCTCTTGGTAAAGACTTGAGTGAATAGCCAGCCGAAATGAGAAAATAATATAAGTTAGGAACTGATCATGTTCTTTCCTGATGCCAAGGAGGCATTCAGGGATGTGACCGCCTTCCCTGGGCAGAAACAGCATGTGCCAAGAGGTGAAGAGAGCAAAAGAGCAACAGTAATCAATAAGCTTATTGCTCCAGTCCCCGATGCCCCTATGGTGAGTTGTTAGCGTGAAAAGTTAATGGAAGGGGAGAGGCCAAGATAATGCAAGTGTCCCAGCTGCCTTTTCCAAGAGCTCTGCAATCGCAAAGTAATTGTGCGCTTCTGTGTGAATGGTTTACCTGATCAGCTGAGTGCCCTGTGCTTTAGAGAGGAGGATCCTAAGGCAGAAGGAAGTCACATGCCTCCCTGGCAGCCAGGATTCGAATTCGAGATTCCTGAGTAAATGCTTTGAACGCCTGAGGTTGTT
This sequence comes from Kogia breviceps, assembly GCF_026419965.1. NCBI lineage: Eukaryota > Metazoa > Chordata > Mammalia > Artiodactyla > Physeteridae > Kogia > Kogia breviceps. The sequence goes on from NC_081330.1 coordinate 17,247,924, forward strand.
TCTGAGACACTGTCGCTACAATGGGCTTCACAGCAATAAAGACGGGCATTTTCTCTTGTCTAAAAACCCTCAGTCATTGCCCACAGTTCAGCAAAGGGAACCTAGGGGAGGAAGCTAAAGGAAATCACAGCTTAGTGAACTGAACTTTCTTTGCTTGATGATTAATAGAAATCACAGCTCATGGGAAGAGAATGCTTAAAGAGGCATGGACTCGACTTCAGGCACTTCGGGTAGAAGCAAATGAAAAAGTTTGGAACCAGGAAAGAAAACCACTCAGGACATAACCTAGCAAGACAGAAAAATGAAATGAAGAATCCTCATCAGCTCTAATTAAAGGAAATCAATATTTGAAGAGCTGTCTTGCTCAGTAACAGGACAAGGGCAAACATACTTCAGCAACGTGAGCCTCTTAGAAAATAGAAAAGCAGGCTTTCATGGGGAAGCAATCATGACTTAAAAGGCTTCAAAAGACAACCCACTTGGTGGCTTGATATGTTGTAGAGGGCACTCAAGCACCTTTTGGGAAGGAGACAGATGAGCTTCTATGCCTGGTAGACTATATTTTTAAAGCACATTTCCTTATCCTGGGAGCTCTAAGGAGCCAAGGGTCATTTCTAGGGAGCAAAGAGTAGCTACCATTTCCCCAGAGAGACTTGAAGTAAACCCTTAACAATAGCTTGGGTTTCATCTCTGTTACCGCTTACAAGAACACACACTGGAAGAACACTAAAAGCCGTACAAATGCAACAGATTTTTTTGTTGTCATTCGCGGCACTCGCCAGCCATCCAAGCAAGCTTGCTCGACTGTCCTTTGTAAGCTCACCTCTTTGTGATCCGTGTGATGGTCAGCCATCGGTAACTGGAATCCAGTTTTCCCAGACTGTCCTTCCTCAGGCATGGAAAATATGGGACATGTGTGTCACCACTTGCTTCTGTCACACCGGTGCCAGACATTGATACAGGCACTCCTTTTCCACTGAGCCGAAATGCAGCTTTTTCATTGATTTGTTCAACAAATCTTTTTTGGAACTCCCTCTTAAAAGAGCTAGTTGGAGACATGGATAAACAGTAAAATATAAACAACACTACAGGCACCACATGCTAAGTGCCGAATAAAAGATATGTAGACAATGAGTATTATATAGCCCAACTCTGTCTTCTGAAATACAATTTCAAATTCCTAGGGCCCTGAGAATTAATTTTTAAAAATTCAGTGCTGTTTTGGTTAGAGCAACACAACTATTTCTCATGGGTCTGAGACGAATTAATGCCAAACAGAGCTTACGAAGTACTACCGGAAATGCAGAAGTTTCTGTATGCCACCCATCAAGAAAGTGAGTCGAGGGTGTTTGAAACTGCTAGGTCCTTCTCCCTCAAGTACCTCTCTGACCTAAGAGAAAAATCCAGATTGGAGTGGATCTGATTACCATTTTGGGTTAAGTACCCTGGATGCCATTTCAGCATCAAATTATTCAATCAGAAACACTTTGAAAATGCTGAAGAGTTAGGTTTGTCACCGTTTTCCCACCTGGATACAATGTGCATAATACTGCAGGATTTTATTTTTCACTTTTCTGGTGTTGGAGACACTTGCGGAGCCGGTGGAAAATGGTTTACGATACAGGTTGACGGCCGGCCGACCAAGCAGACAGAGCGAGCGCTGGGATTCATTAAATTTTCCTATCAGGAACCCACCTGGAATTGTATCCACAGGGCTTTGATGAGGCCGGCTTGTGAGGGAGGGAGGAAAGAATCTTACCCCGGGAAAAAGATGGCTACTCCTGAGGGGTGGGAGAAGCCTGGACCCATGCCCCCTGGGATTTCAGGCCGTAGCTTTTAATATCGCAACCCAAAGAGGAGATGAATGCCGACAAGTGGTCTAGAGACAGACAAAATAATGACAGCTGGGGTGCGCCTGTTTCAGATGTGTAAGTTGGAAACTAGCTCTAATTCCAGGCAGTCCCCCCCCCACCCCGCAATCTCCTATACCCCCAAATTATCATCCAGGTATCCTAAAAGCAGGCAGGGCTTATTCCTATACGTCCCTGCGATTGCCACATGCTTTTTTCAGTGGTCACCGTCCTCAGCAGCATCTTAATCTTTGGGTCATTGACCCATGTTTTTCCACATCCCTGAGGCTCAGAGACAGCCTGCAGTTGCAGGATTTTCTCTTTCTCTCTCGTGGAGCACTTCTGGAAAACTTGGGGTCTCTCTTTCTCAAAGTTTCCGAATCGTAGCATCTTGTCCAGACTTACGTACTCAGCCTGGAACTTTGAGGGGGAACTCTTTTCCCCTTAGTGTTAGGCCGGCCTTTCTATACAACAGTTCCTTAGTACATCTACAGAGTTAAACTCCTAGGATCCAAGCTTGCCACCATTCTGCTGGCCACTCCCCCGCTTTCAGATACCTTTTGCCGCTGTCAGTGGATCTGCTATTGACACGGAACAAACATTTTGATTACTTTCACCTCCAGTCTTGGTGCCGTACCTTCATACCTTCCGTCTGTGATTTTTTTTCTCTGAGCAAGTTTTGTGTTGATTCCACTCAGATCTGCCCTTAAAGGATTTGGCACTTGGTCAGAGGGGGTCTTTATTTCCGTCACTTAAAGGAAGACTGCTCCAGGACCACCACCTCCTCCCACCTCCAAAGCAGCTGTTCATAAGGCCGCCAGGGCCAGCTGACAGCTTTCCCTGATGTCCTGCGGTGCCCTGCATTGAGCTTAAAGAGGGTCACTTGTCATGCAGATTTTAAAGGACCCTTGGCTCGCAAGGCACAGGCTTGGGAATACAGCAGTCTGTATTGGGAATGGGTGTCTTTTATTCAAAAGAACATGGATGCCCGAACTTAGTGACTCGGGAGACAGGGTGTTGAATGACCACCTACTACTCTGAGCCTAGCAGCCTGCAAGATCAAAAGATCCCTTGTTTCAGAAGGCTTCCAGCAAAGTTTCCCACTGCCTCCAGTTTGAGTGAGGGGGTGGGAGGAGGAAGGCTCAGTGGCCAGTGAGCTGAGTGTGGAAGTGAGGGAATTGAGACCCGCTTGAATTTTGCAACACACAGCGTATTTCATCCTCTGCATGGGACTGCAGCAGCCTTCTGGAAGGGACACTTTTGAATTCTTCTGAGTTCCAGTCTTTTGTCAGTTGTCACTTCGTTTCTGAGGGGGGTTCTGAGTGAGGATGGTAGCTGCTATGGTCCCAGCGATGGTTAAGGAGTTCTTTGCCAGGAAGTCAGCGTGGATGGGCAGGGGCAGTGCTGCATGAGTTCTTCAGCACTTTGTCTCAGCGGGCTTCTGACACCTCCTGGGGGACAGACCGTGCACCTACTCTCTCCAGAGCCACCCACCCCAGCAGAAGGATTGGAGCTCACCTTGGTGACTCCCACTTCAGAGAACTGCTTTGGAGCCCTCCTGGACACTGAATCCTACCTGCTGGAACTTTCGCTATCTGTCTGATTGGCCCTGGGCTCACACACATCTGTATTGCCTTGGTAATCGTCAGGAACCCATGATTATCTCTTGTTCTGGTCACATCCACGTAGCCACTTAAAGCTGATGGATGTGAGGTAGAATCTCTTTTGTGACCCACCCTCTCACCCTACCTCACCCCACATCTAAATACAGCTACTTGCAGGCATCTATTTCTGAGGTACTTAAAAGATTCATAAATATCTGGAAAGCTCTTTGACATTCTGTGAGACAATATTCTGTGCCTTTGGAAGGCTCTATTATACTCATTGAAAGCCAAGACATGCATTTTTCTTTTTTACCTTCACTTTTTATAAAAGGTTATGCTGACGTAGATCTTAGTAACAAAAAAAAAAATCTTTCTGATGAAATCAGGATAAATAATTCCACACATCATCAAGTGGGGGAAAAGGCTTTGAATTGGTTTCCATGGAAATCTGGAGATGAAGTCAAGTAATAATTTCAAGGCAGAGCAGCTGAACTGAAGATAATGGTAAAAATAGTTTGATAAAGAAAATAGAATAAAGTAATCAAGAAGCCTCCAATCAATTATTCCTTTTTGTTTACCTTCAAGTGATTAATTTGTCTGCGTTTATTAACCCGAAGAGATTAAGCAGACCTTCCTAGTGATTTATTTCGTAATTGTTTCCAAGGTTTGACATAAGCTGTGGAGTTATTGAAGGTGGAGATTTAAATTCAATTACTCATGAAGCAGGCGGTGCTTCTCCTGAAAGAATATCTGAATTCACGGCCTTCCCATGTTAACAGTATGAGTGAAAATTATTAATTCATCTGATAGTATCTCCCAAAGACTTTTAGAAGTCATTTGGCATCCACGTACTTCACAACAAGTCAGCAGCTTCAGAACTGAACTTGAAGTACAGAGAACCCAGAGACAGGAAATAAAGGATTTTATGTTAAGTCTAGTTATTTTTATACATTATTTTTTTGGCCAGAGCCTCTCTTGGGGCCTGGGCTGTGGCGCTGTCACTAATGGCATCCACCAGCTTAAGCTCTGAATGCCAGAAGAATAGCTTTGTTTGAACTTGACCAATGGTTCCCACTCTCTGTACCTTTGGAGGGCAGCACTGGATAAGATCACGCTTTATTTCGACAAGCGAGAGAGAGAGAGAGAGAGACACGCGCGCGCGCGCACACACACACACACACACACACACACACACGGTGGCGGGGGGTCGGGGGGGAGAGAGAGATTGAGATATTGAAAGAGAGGCACCTTGAAAGTCTTTAAATGAAATAACTAATTTCTTCTTGTCTCTGTGGTCATTGTTGTATATATTTTTCTGTTCTTTCTGTGGGTATAGTAAGGATAGACGGGGTTCTCCAAACACTAATCCAGGCGCCAACTCTCCGTCATCCACAAAGGCCCGGAACACATCTAAGAATGGGAAGTAAGTGAAAAGTGCCCCTGTGCATCCAACATAGCTGTCACAAAGCCATGTACTGTCCTCATTTTGTCATTCATTCATATTCATTCAATGATTTGCGGAATGCCTTCTGTGTGCTTTGCTTTGGGCTAGTCGCTGGGGAATTTAAATGAGTAAGGGATGTGTCAGGAATATTGGGTGCATGAAGAACTAAAGAAGGGGGAGGAGAGGGATGGGGAAGTCAAGAGATGACTTTGGAAAGATAGCTTTTAGGGCTGATTGTGATGGGCAAGGACTGATAGCAATGCAAGATTTGGACTGGGAGTCTCAAAAGTTGAAGAAAGAAGAAGCAGCGGCACTGATCAATCATTTTATGATTTGTGAAATCCATGAAAATCTGTCTTTGACCCGTACACTAAGATTTGGGGTGGATTTCGAAGACTCTGGAAAGCCATTCCGTAACTATCCTGGTTTAATTACATTTGCATTGTAACCATGTCACTGATGTACATGATATGTGTATTCTTTTCCTAGCGACTAACCCGTACCGTGACCTACCCGAAACTGTCTTTTTGGTGTTGCCAAAAATTTGTATTGGCTGAATATTTGTGATGTTAGATTTACCTCTTTGGGCTGATTCCAGAAAGCAACATTGGCCGACCTCTCCCTTTGGATTCAGCGGAGAATGGCCGTCTGAAACAGTGTGATCCCACGGAGATGACATACCTCCAATTAGGCGTTCCCCCTTCGAAGTGGCTGCAGCCCTTTGGTGAATGACTCGGGTCCTCTTGTAAGCCCTCTGTCTCAGGGCTGTGGGGCATTGTGACGGGCAAAAGTACAGCCCCCAAGGAGAACCCAGCCTGCATCTAGGAGAAGACGAAAGATGCCTTCATCATGTTAAGAGCTCTAATCTAGCACTAAGACCTATCACTACAAGAGCATGGCTTTGCCACGAAAGGTGAATTTGTAATGGTCATATATTTTATGTTTTCAGCATTGGACCATAAATGCTGCACTTTGAATATGATCTTATTTTCAACTCCCAAAGTGAAAGAGCTATTGGCTCCCTTTTTGTTTTCTCCCTTCTCCTCCTGTATACCATTTCAGGTTTGCACATAAAGTTGAATGTGGGCTATCTTGGAGAATATCGAAAGCAGTGGTGAAGACAGAAGATGAAATCTCAGAGCAGTTAGAACTCGTTTCATTATTTATTGCTGAGCACCACAATCAAAATGCTGAATAAATGATGAAGGAAGGGAACTGATACACACATTCCCAAGCAGCTGAATGTTTCCAAATTAGTCCCAGTTCATCGTCAGCATGCGCCCGCGGTTAACAGAGATGGCCTTGGAGAATCGCTTTGAACTCCATGCTTGCAGGAACGGCAGGCCCTGGTCTGGGTATCTTGCACACACCTGTCCTGCTGACAACCGCAGGGCACAGTCTCCGTTTATTAGACCCTGATGTATAATTAGGGATGTTTGTGATTGCTGTTGCACTTTGAAAGGAGCATTGTTTTGTTTCTTTTGGCTTTGCGGGAACCCAGACTCTTACCTTGTGAATGAAGAGTCCCCGTGGAGCAGTTGGTATAATTGGAGTTCAGATGACATACAGAACGCATAGCTAATAGCATACTCGGCTTGTTAACAGTAGGAGGCCTGCATAAATACATTCTTAAGTAGATAAATATGATCTTATATCCCACTTGCTGGATTTGGACAGCTCCCAAACTTCTGCCATGGTGAGGGCCTCCCTTCCCGCACATTCTGAGCTATAGGTGTCTGTTATCTGCCATGTACGTGACTCACAGATTGTGCTGGTTCTTGGCAATTTTTCTTTCTTTTCGGGGATTATTAATGAAGATTAAAAAGTTCTCCAATAGCCGGTATTCTCCTCAAGGATATGTTTCACGTTCCCTTTCTCTTATCTCCCATCAGTTGGCGGGAAGTTGTTGGTTTTTTTTTAAACTCTTTTCTGCACATTTTCTCCTCAGGATATTTTTGTCAACAGCAGCAGTACTGACTTTCCATGAATATGGTGAGGCTATCCCACCGTACTCTCTAGAACAGTGTCTATCAATGTTTAGGCGCGTGTGTTCTTATAGTTCAGAGACAGTGGTTACTTCCTGGGTTTGGGAGTGTGTGGAGAGGAGGCAGGGGGCTGGGTGGGCTTCTGCTTCCCGGGGTTTTCTCCGTGGTGCCTTTCACAGTGGACAGCATCCAGGGTGGGGGCTGTCCTGCTGGATTTTCTCATGTTATTTGACCTCATGACAGGGGGATATGGAGCAGTTTTTAAGAATTCCTCTGTTATTTTGAGGCCAGATACAGGCCGGGAGACAGAAGGTGTCTTCTTTTCTTCTCTGAAAAGAAACTGGCCTCCTCTTTTTTGAAGACAAGTCAAGCAGCCTCAAATATACCTCATGACTAAAAATAGTAACAACTAGTATGTGTTGAGTGAGTGCTATGGGCCAACCTCTGTCCCCGAGCACTTGATACAATTTGTGTCATTAATTCTCACCCACCCAAAGCTCAGGAAGTCGGCACTATTATTATTTCCATTTGATACATGAGGAAATCGAGGCTTGGAGAGGATACTGTGTGCCTACATGGGGTCTCCCAATGAACAATTTTGGTAAAACCCTTCTTTAGCACCAATAATAGTAATATCAATCAGTAAAATCTATCGAGCTTTTTACTTTGTGCCCTTGTGCTAGACCCTGGGCCACAGAGACAAATGCAAGATACAATAGGTGCCCTCAAGGAACTCACAGTCTTTGTAGAGGACAGAGGATGGCAACATGGTGTTTACAGTGAGGCAGTCACGGGGCGGGGGTGGGGGAGGCTGTCGGTGGGGAAGACATCATGTGGGGATATCAACGAAAGCTTCTGAGAAGTGACCCTTGAACCCATTCATTTTCTCCACTTACCCCTCAGGAGGCAAGGCCAGGTCAGAAGAGGAAAATGCAAATTAGTCACTAAGACAGACAGAGTCCTTTAATGTTGATAAAAAAAACAAGTTAAAGTTGTGGATGAGGTCAAAGCTAAAACCGAATGGCCACTTCTGTCTTTTTTTCCAACTTCAATCCATTTGGGGCCAACTGACATGCAGCGTAGCATGCCGAGTAGCTTAAGAAACCTACAGCGTGAAAGTTGTGTCATTCTGCTTGCTCCGTTTCATTGCCTGGATCTGAAGCTGGGTACCAGCCCTCTGTTTCAGGGAGGAACAGATGGAATGGGATATGTCTGAGCAGCAGAGCCAGACTACCCTGGCAGTGACTTTCGGGGAGGTACATGCAGTTTCTTCTATGCGAACAGTGAGCCAAATTGACAGGACAGGCGAAAAAAGCAGTGCAGAGCCATACTACTGAGATCAGGAAGCATAGGTTTGGCAGAGGTTAATCGGAGACCAGCCAGACCAGGCCACCATATTTAATTTGGTTCCCTTCGATAATGTGAAGCTGTTATTCTGTCTGACACATCAAGCCACAGTCAATCCTTTTCCTGACCCACTGGGTTATTCCCAGCAAGCCCTTAAACTGTCAAGACGGAACGTACATGGTAGCCACAAGGAGCCGTTACAGATTTTCTTTATGTATCTGAACATGTTCACACGTCCCGTGAGACCAACACTTTTGCTGACCAGATAAGGACTCAAGAAGGGTCGGTCACTTTCCCAGAGTCACGCGTCTAGTTCATAGCAGAGGTCAGCCTAGAATCCTGGTTTTCTAATACTTGTCCTGTGCTCTTTCTGCGGCAATGTAGGCTGCAGTTCTGCTCCCAGATAGCAAGACACTTCGGCCAATTGCGCCACTCAAGGCTTGGAGCCTGGTCTCAGGATGTCCAGCTGAGTGCGGTGCCCTTTGTACGTTACCACGCCTGTGTGGGTGGGTTCTGGTAGCCTCTGTGAAAATGGAGCCCTTGGGGAGAAATTGGAATCATTCCACTTAAAAAAAATTGTAGGGGTCGTGATGATGAAAGGAAACAGCATGTACTTTTCAAGCACTTCACTTTTTCTCCAAAATAACATCATTTTGGTTGTGTTTGGACAGTTACCCTTGCTCAATATTACTGTTGAGCTAGCTCGAGCCTTTAACACACCCCTTCGTCAAGAAAGCAATAAAGAGAACTCATAGATCACTATAGCTGTTCTCCTTCAAACCAGACGACCAAGGCTGAGAGTGTGTGTGTGTGTGTGTGTGTGTGTGTGTGTGTGTGTGTGTGTGTAACATTCAGAGGCATCAATTTAAAGATTAGATTGCAGGCAGTTGCAGATGACGCTGGAAATGAATCAGACCTCTCAGCCTGAGGTGTTTTTCACATAGGCTCAGGCTATGGAAAGACAAGGACCAAGTTCAATTGTCAAATACTGGTGAAGGCCAGGAATATTGCAGGACCAGGGCAGAGCACCCAAGCACAGTGCCTGGTAAATGATACCATAAATGTTGAATTCAGTTCCATAAATATTGGCTTACATGAATTAAGCTGGGGAGGGGATGCTAAAATGGAGAAAAAAGAGCACAGAAGGGGAATAGGAGACGGTCAAGTCAATTCTTGCTCACGTTACACATCTACCCAGAGCCGACCCTGGTAGCAGATGCCACAGGAAGACTGGCTCCAAGCTGTTTTTGCCAAAATTGTCTCATAACGGACAGGCCTGTTTATCTTTTCAGCAGTGTCTAGATGGGCACAGTCAGGAGCACATAGCTTCATAAATAAACGAAACACACCAACAGTCCTTTGGTTTCGGTTGGCAGGACCCAAAGGGAAAACTTTCCTGCTTTAGGGAGAAGAGGCGAAGTCTTGCTTGTTCTGTGTGGAGTCAGTGTGGTGCAGTTTTATGTTCAGATTGAGTTGTTTACATGTGCGTTCCTGGAGTCCATGTCCTGCGTACTATGACCTCATGGTTATGTCATTTCCTCTCATTGAGAGCCATGTATTTCTTCTAAGACAGTAGGCTGTGACTACCACTAAAACCCCTCGTTTTGCCTCTGTGTATGAAAGAGTGTGTGTGTGTGTGTGTGTGTGTGTGTGTGTGTGTGTATTTTCACTTCACAGTGGTGGGATGCTGTATGAGCATAGCAATCAAATGGTCAAGTACTGAACTTTTCAAATAAGCGCTGTAGTTTGATGTGATGATGATGATGATTAGACTAAGTCTAATATCACAAAAGCTTGTGAAAAACCAAAGCCCCAAACACACTCTCTCTCTCCACCCCCTCCTCCCCCTCCCTCTCTGCTGTTGCTCCTTTGTAGAAAAAAGCAAATGACAAAAACATAAGCCAATTTCAGAATGTATTCCTAAGAACAACTGGAAGTGGAGTGTGCCCGAGGATCGGTACATTTAGAGCCGAATTGCCTTTCCCCTCCAATATTCCCCAGCCAGGATAGTGCGAGACTTTTGGTCACAACAAAAACGTCAGATCTACCCCAGAAAGTACACTCATTCATTAGGCAGGAAAGTAACATAAGACATTTGAAAAGGACTTTTAGTAACAAGGGGTACATAACACATAGGCTTGGCATCGTTTGAGGTTTCACCTAGTGCTAACCAACTGTAGATGGGGCTGTTCAAAGATCTCTTTAAATAAATTAATCATGCAGCCTTGTGTGTATTTGAAAGGCCATCAGCTTTGGAGTCAGATAGACCTGGATGTCAATCCTGGCTCTATCACTGATTAGCTTAGTACCTACCTCATTGGGCTATTGTGAGGATAAAAGAAAATCCAAGTAAGGCTCTTCTAGTGCCTGCCACATGGCAAGTGCTTAATAAATGTCAACTAGTGATTATGCTTGCCTCCGCTGCCAACATACTGTAGCTGGGGACAGTGTGACCTAGCCAGTTTGATCCTGACCAAATCAGACCTCTGGTTATCTGCTTTGCCAGCTTGAGAAATGGGGAAGCAGATGCCCCAGCACCACTGGCAATACATAAATAATGCCCACAGATTGAGTGAGACAAGAAATTACTGGAAGATCCAGGAAGAAACAGTCCAGTTATGGAAATATTTCCTAGGGGGTACACGTGCATCTCTGTGATGGTTAGGATGTAGAGTATACTAACTAACATAATATATCGCCCTAAATATTTGACTGGTCATGCTGATCCTGGTTCTCCAGCTTAGTCAAGAAGAGTGTTGTGCTAATGGAGCCTTAGAAGGCAGGCGTCATTTTTTTCCCCCTTCTCACCTGCTGCACAAAATCACAGACTCGACATGCTGCTCTCTAGAGCAGGGGTCCTCAATAACTCCTTTCTCCTCTGTGACATACATGGTTGAGAACTCTCATTGGCATTGCTCCGGGGGACCTCAGGGTTACGTCCACTTCCCAGGTACTGGCTGGAATTCTACCCCTCTCTCTCACGTGAGAAGGCCTAGGAATGCAAAGAAGAGGTATGCTGAATAGGATTCCTCCGTCTTCCTCTGAGTTAACACATCTCTCTCCATCTCTGTCTCCCTATTGCAATCCGTGCCTCTCTCCGTCTAGAACTCCCTCTCTTTCTCCCTTCCTCCTTCCCTTCCTCCATCCTCCCCCCATCCAACTATCTATCAATGCTCCATCTTGCCTTTATACCCCAATATTTGTAGCTTTCAGCCTAGCTCTTTCTGAGCTGAAGGAATTACAGAGGCTAAATCAATGGCATCTTCTAATGCCTCCAGGCCAAACCTGTTGTTTTTCAGACAAATAATCAGTGAAACATGGCCCACTATGGTTTGCAGTATGAAGAGAGTATGGGGGGTATTTCCCTGGTGATGCAGTTGTTAAGAATCCACCTGCCAATGTAGGGGACACGGGTTCGATCCCTGGTCCGGGAAGATCCCACATGCTGCGGAGAAACTAAGCCCATGTGCCACAACTACTGAGCCTGTGCTCTAGAGAGCCCGCGAGCCACAACTACTGAGCCCGCGTGCCACAATTACTGAAGCCCACGCGCCTAGAGCCTGTGCTCCACAACAAGAGAAGCCACCGCAATGAGAAGCCCACGCACCACAACGAAGAGTAGCCCCCGCTCGCTGCAACTAGAGAAAGCCCACGCGCAGCAATGAAGACACATCGCAGCCAAAAATAAATAAATAAATAAATAAATTTTAAAAAAAGAATATGGAAAAACAGGGCAAAACTATTGTGCTATCCATATAATTACTATAAATCCAACACGGACTAAAAATCTGGAGTGTAGAAGTATTTAAATGTAGAGTAGAAATTTTTAATTTGTTGAAATCCAGTTTATCATTTTTTTTTCTTTTCTGGATTATGCTTTTGGTAGCATATCTAAGAAATCTTTCCCTAACCCAAAGTTGCAAAGGTTTTCACCTATGTTTTCTTCTAGATGTTTTGTAGTTTTGGTTTTACATTTAGGGCAGTTTTCCAATTTGAGTTAAGTTTTGCATATGGTGCAGGGTAGAGATCAAAGTTTTGTTTTGTTTTACATATGGATATCTAGTTGTTTCAGTACCATTTCTTAAGGAAAATATCTTTTTTCCATTGAACTACCTTAGCACCTTTGTTGAAAATCAAAAATCAATTATATATATAGATATTTCTGGATTCTTAATTGATCAATATTTTATCCCTATGCCAGTTCTGCACTGTCTTGATTACTCTAGCTTTATAATAAGTTTTGAAATCAGATGGTGTGAGTCTCCCAACTTCATTCTTCCTTTTCAAAGTTGTTTTGGATATTCTAGGTCCTTTGAATTTCTATATGCATTTTAGAATCAGCCTATAAATTTCCAGAAAAAGAAAAAAACCTGCTGGGATTTTGGCAGGCATTGTGTTGAATCTATATATCAAATTTGGGAAAAACTGACATCTTAACAACACTCAGTCTTAAAAGCTATGAAGACACTGTATCTTTCAATTTATTGAGATCTTTAATTTCACTTAGCAGTGTTTTGTAGCTTTCAGTGTACATGTTTTTCCGAACTTTTTCAGATGTATCCCTAATTATTTTATACTTTGGATGCTATGGCAAATAGTATCCTTTATTTTAACTTCTAATTTTTTCCCCAAGTTTCCATTATTTTTATAAAGTTTTAATTTTATATTGGACTATAGTTGATTTACAATGTTGTATTAGTTTCAGGTGTACAGCAAAGTGATTCAGTTGTACATATATAAGTATCTATTTTTCAGATTCTTTTCCCATTTAGGTTATTACAGAATATTGAGTAGAGTTTCCTGTGCTATACAGTAGGTCCTTGTTGGTTATCTATTTTATATATAGTAGTGTGTATATGTCAATCCCAAACTCCCAATTTATCCCCCCCCACACCTTTCCCCTTTGGTAACCATAAGTTTGTTTTCTATGTCTGTAAGTCTGTTTCTGTTTTGTAAATAAGTTCATTTGTATTATTTTTTTTTAGATTTCACATATAAGTGATATCATATATTTGTCCTTCTCTGTCTGACTTACTTCACTTAGTATGATTTATACGATATAAAAGTACAATTGATATTTGTATACCAGTCTTATATTTACAAACTTGCTAAGCTCACATATTAGTTCCAGGAGCTTTTTTGAATATTCCATTGGATTTTCTACATAGACAATTATGTCACCTGTGAGTAAAGACAGTTTAATTCTTCTTTTCCAATATGGATGCCTTTTTTCCTTGCCTTATTGCACTGGCTAGAACCTCTGGTATGGTATTGAATAGCTTTGAGTTATTTGGTGTGTAAATAATTCCTACCCGTTTAGCTTTGTAAAAAAGACACATTAAAACAACGGAGTGATAGTTGGACAATGGAAGTGTCCTCTAAAGATGATATTTTGGGGACAAATGAATGATCACTGCCTTTATCAAAAGGTCAAAGCTAGATTCCCAAAGTACTGCACAGAAATTTCATCAGAGAAAAAGTAGATACTATCCTGGGGAGGAGGAGGAAAACAAAAAGCAAAAAACACAATGAAAAATAGAATCACATATACTCTTCCCTTTATTCTCATTCGTATTTTCTCCCTCTCTTTTCTCTCCCTTCTCCCTTCACCCCTCTCCTCCCCTCTCTCCCTCCATGAGTTCTTTAAAAGAAACAGTGTGGTATAATGGTTAAGATGGCAAACTCTGGAGCCCAGTCATTGCTTTAAAATCCCAGCCCTTCCCTGGGTAAGTTTCTTTATCTCTCTGTGCATCAATTTCTTCACTTGTAAAAAGGGGATACTAATAGTGTCTGCTTCATAGGATTTTCTTGAGGATTAAATTCTTCATTCATTCAAAACTTTGATTGATTGCTTATGAGATACCAGGTACTATTGTAGGCTCTGGAGACACAGCAAAGAAAAAAACAAACAAAATTCCTTACCCTCATGCCCATTCTTATGGAGGGATACTGTCATTAAACAATTAAGTAAACTATATAGTATTTTAAAAGGGAATAACTTATAAGGGGGGAAAGGCAAGGCAGAGAGATAAAGAGTGATGCAGACAGGAAATTAGTAAATTTAAATAAAGTGGTTGGAGAAGACCTCACTGAAAGGTGACATTTGAGGAAAGATTTATTTTATTTAAATAAGGTAATACAGTTAAAAATTAGAACCATTCCTCACATATAGGAAATATATAATAATGCTTTTTATTAACTACAATTTATTGAGTGCTTTTTATGTGTCAGGCATTGTGCAAAGTGCTTTACATAATATTATCTTGTTTAATCATTACAATAGGTCTATAAAGCAAAGGTTATTATTAATTAGCTCTTTTTACTGACAAGGAATCTGAGATGACATTGACTTGTTCCAGGTCACGTAGGTAATAGATGATGGGGCCAAGACTCCAACTGTGTCTGGGCTTGTCCCACAAGGCTGAGTTCATCCATCCTTTCTGAAGATGCCCTTTATGCTTGAGGGACTATATTAGACCTACATTCACAAGGATCAGAAGACTGGTCCTGCTGCTGGAGGCCTTAGTTGGAGGGAAGAGTATTGAGTAGGTAGAAGGTTCTTCAGACACCATGGAATGTGGTGAAATCCCATCTTCCTGTTAGCATTTCAACTTGAAGATAAAGGTGCTCTTCCCTGGGACCCCACACCAACACCTGGCTTTGACACCTTCTTTACTATGTGTGTTGGGTGCACACAATCTGAGAATGGAGGAGTGGGGTGGACAGAAATACATACTACATTACTGGTCAATGGCCATTGCTTCATTACAACACATGCTTTGGGTTTTCAGAATGGTTGTCTGCTAAAGATTAAACAGAAAAGAAAAATGAGGCAGGACTCAGCTCACTGATGATTGAACTATAAATTTTGCCCAGAAAATGCTGATGATGCTATAAAATTCAGGCCACCGTCTGTTATTGCTTGCTTGAAGTAGCATTTGTACTGGATGATTAAGATGTCACATGCATTTGAAGCACAAGTTGATTCCCAGGTACCTAGCATCCCTGGGTGGTGAAGGTGGTCCAAGAAGAACATCACGTTGCTTGAAGGATATATTTATATGATATCACAAGCCACAGTTTTGGGTCACTTGAGTGGGATTGATTGTGGATGGAGATGGGGACAGCTGAGAAAATGGACTGCTTGAATTGGCTGGATAATTTAATCAAAATGGTCAATTGACTATTCTGTGTCAACTAGTTCTATGCAGGTTGGCAGACGTGAGACATGTTTGGCCATCACTGTCTGCAAAGCTCAGAGTAAATTGGGGGATGCATGTGAGGCGGGAGGGAAGCAAGTCTGCTTAAGCCCCAAATTCCTACTACTAAATAGAACCCATTACTTTTATAGTATTTTATAGTTTGCAAAGAGCATTCTCGTCCGTTATCTCATTTAATTTTACCAACAAACGTATGAGGCAGGAATTATATCTCCAGCTCACAGATGAGAAAACTCAGGCTGAGAGAAAACTCAGAAAACTCAGGCTGAGAGAAATGACATATTGTGCCCCAAGCCACATAGATAGTAAGTGGCAGAGCCATGAATGAAACCAGGGACCATTTTTCTCAAAATCCTAAATTATTTTCCTTACTCCGTAAAGCCCGAGAGCAGGCTACTCTTCAATTTGAGTCAAATAATTCTAGGTACCTGACCAAAAAAAGCAAAACATACTTTACACGCAGGTAGAACTTAGAGAATTCATTCGCAACAAAAGCAGTAAACGGGGCTTCCCTGGTGGCGCAGTGGTTGAGAATCCGCCTGCCGATGCAGGAGATACGGGTTCGTGCCCTGGTCCGGGAAGATCCCACATGCCGCGGAGCAACTAAGCCCGTGAGCCATGGCCGCTGAGCCTGTGCGTCCGGAGCCTGTGCTCCGCAACGGGAGAGGCCACAACAGTGAGAGGCCCGCATACCGCAAAAAAAAAAAAAAAAAAAAAAAAGCAGTAAACGACTGCCAACTATAACAAGGGCCAGGAATTTTTAAATAGGCAGTAACGTTTGTTGAGTGCTTCTTACACACCAGGCCCTATTCTTTTTTTTAATAGTCAAATAATTTGATTTTAAGGAAAACAAATTTGCACCCTACCACCAGCTCAAAGTTTTTTATAAGAAAATTGAAGAAACTTTTACAAAATGCTGAACATAATGTTGAAGTTTAGAGAGTGACTGTGAAGCAAAAAATGACGATATTTTATCGTGATTGTAGATAATGATATATGCTCTATGAGTTCATTGGGATGGTCACCACTGGGCTGGTAATGAATCCCCGAGAGTAATAAGCAAGTAGCCTCAGTAACATTAGCGAAGCACCGGGCCCTATTCTAAGTGCTTTAAATGAATGCATTTTCTCATTTAATCTGAAAACTGCCCCCTGACGTTGGTTCTAGGAGAGCTCATCACTTGCTTCAGTGGCATGGATCGTCTCCAATCCCAAAGGTCCCCTTCAGGGTGGACGTCCAGGCACCCCAGCAGAGACAAGCTTTGAGTGTGGCTGGCTTGTGGACCTGAGCTGGGGGCAGTGATTCTCCAAGCCTCGGAATCTAAAGAGTTTTGATTTGGGGGCATCAAAGAGCATAATGACAGAAGTAAGAGCGCTGGGCTTGTTTCCAAGGGCCTCAACAGTGTCCTCTTTTCTCAGCGTTGAGGAGGAGATGTGTTCTCCACGGGCTTTCATGAGATGCTCTCTACTCAGCCTCTGCCTGTTTACCTTTGTTTCTCCCATTCATGCCTATGGAACCTTCCCGGGTGATCAGGCTCTTTTGTGCCTTCGCAGTAGGCACCAGGGCACCTGCTTCAGTTGTGATCTTCGGCAGAAAATAGTTTGCTGCCTCCACCCACCCACGTCCCGTTCCCAAGACTGCTCCTCCTGTGAAATGCAGATAATCCTTCTCGTCACTACCCCTGGCAGCCCTAGGAGGGTGTGAAAACAAGCAACAGCATGTCTCTAAAGACCTTTCAAAAAACAGCTGGTCCCACATACACTCTTTCTAGTGTTTTCAGGAACTTGGGACAAAAGTTGACAGGTTCAGACTCTTTCCCGGAGAACGTCGACTCTCCTTCTGCCAGGTCTGCAGTGGTTGTGCCCCTGTTACCCCGCAGGCCACCATGCCTTTTCACAACCATGTGACCGGTGTGACACCAAATATTCACTTCTCGACTTTCCTTCTTTAGTATCCACAGTTCAGGGGCTACTTAGACGTAGCCAGCTTTGTCCTCGTAAACACGTTCATGTTGGAGGCTGTGGGTTTCTTTACCTGAATATCTGGGTCTGTGAAGAAACAAATGCATGGTATTGTGGATGGCTGTTGACTCGTTTTTCATCGTTCTCGTAAAGTCGGAGTCATTGTTCCCGTTCATTACCAAATGCCTACAATGGACAAGGCGTTCTGTGCTAAGCTACAGGAGCACCAAGAAAAAGGTTTATTCTCCGCCCCACCCTCCCCCATCCGCAGATGCCTCCTGGTGAGGAATCTACCTGTTCATCCTGTCACCATTCTCCATTCCGATTTTGGCTTCTAACAGATGAAAGAGAGCTAAAAAGAAGTCTAAAGAGGCTACTTGGGCTCACAGAGCCACTGCGGTGCACTTAACCGCATCCTACCTTTGTGTAGTCCAGCGGTTTTCAATCTATGTTCTGAAGAGCTCTTGGGTTCAGAGGCAGGACCTCAGAGCCTGCTGAAAGTGGGGGTAATGGGGAGTCTAAAGTGGTAAATAGATGGGGCTCCAGGCCTCCACTCCACCTCTTCCTGAGTGACTCCATTTTAATCTGTTATATATATATATATATATATATATATATATATATATATATATATCGAGGTCTGACTAGATTTCATTTTTTTAAAGCCCTGCTGCTTAGAATGAGTTTGATATCCATTGGTCCAACCCAGCCTGAGGATATCGGGGGAGCAGAGTATGGGCTACCAGCCCTTGTGCACCGTTCCCCAGCTCCCAATGAGAAGCAAAGCAGCTCCGGCTTTGGGGCAGTCTGGCAGCCCCCTTTCTCAGTTCTGCAAGCTCTTAAGAACAACAACAAAAAACAAAAGAAGAAGTAAATTGAAAAAAGAGATACTTCTCGTCTTATGGCCAAATGGCTCTGAACAGATGAAAGGAAGCAGACTGACAGGTGATTGTTCTCTAGATTACAGCCCTAAACCCAGGCTGACCCTGAAATACTTGGAGGGGAAAAAAATGCCACAGATTTCGAGTAATGATCTCCAATTGGCCTTTGCTCTGAAGACTAAATGAACACACACCATCTCCACTCCATTTCCTTAAACTGGCCTCTGTGCTAGGCTGTAATGAAACCTGTAGGGGAGGAAAAGACCATTAGCTTTGGGAACAGGATGATTTTAGTCGCTGAAGCCATCCTCTCCCGGAAAACATTCTCAGGCGGGTGTTTAGGCGAAAGTCTGTATTGTTATTTTGAATTCTGTTAGAAGGCTCGGAAGGTTTTCTAATATTTACCCATTGTAGGTATTCTATATAATCCTAGACACAATTTTATTATAATTTTTATTTTTGAAATGTTATTTTATTAGTTATTTAGTTTTTGTGTTACGCGGGCCTCTCGCTGTTGTGGCCTCGCCCTTGGACGCGCAGGCTCGGCGGCCGTGGCTCACGGGCCCGGCCGCTCCGCGGCACGTGGGATCTTCCCGGACCGGGGCTCGAACCCGTGTCCCCTGCATCGGCGGGCGGACTCTCAACCGCTGCACCACCAGGGAAGCCCTTATTATCATTTTTAAACTCACTCTCTAGTGTTTTATTTTATGTTCACTGACTAATTCGGCTTTATCACAACTATCTAGTGTCATCATTAGCCCAGGCCTGCCCTTCGTTATACTGGTCTCCTCGTCTGCCACATTCCATTTCTTTTTTCATACCATTGCACCTATCTTTTTTTTTTTTTTTTTTTTGGCCGTGCCACACGGCATGTGGGATCTTGGTTCCCCGACCAGGGATCGAACCTGTGCCCCCCCGCATTGGAAGGTGAAGTCTTAACCACTGGACCACCAGGGAAGTGCCTCAGGACAGTATTATATAATTGTGTTTGGTGTATTCTGATTTAAAAGTTCAGAAGGTTTTTTTTTTTTTTTCTGCACCATGTGGCTTGTGGAGTCTTAGTTCCCCAACCAGGGATAGAACCTGGGCCCTCAGCAGTGAAAGCGCAGAGTCTTAACCACTGGACGGCCAGGGGATTCCCCCATTGCACCTATCTTGAATGACCTGTCTACACCTGTCTACATCCTAGTTGTTGGAAAGAGCTCAGTCTTTCAGTTAGATTGGGGATGGGTTCGTATCCCAGCTCTAGCATCTTAGACAAGTTACTTATTGTCTTTGAGCCTCAGTTTCCTCATCCATAGAACGGGGGTAATAATTAGACCTCTCTCTACTAGAGATCCTTTGAGGAGTCAGTGAGATAACTTATGCAGATATTCTGGTCCACATGGGCGCTCATTAAATGGAGTTATTGTTACTACTCATATTGTAAAACACAGTTAATATGCCTCTTCCTCCTTCACGTCTCTCCTGATGCAGCCTGAGAGCATCCCGTCCTCCTTTTGAACAATATCCATTTAGCATTTAACCAGGCACTAACATGTGTTCGTTAATTCAATCAGCAAATATTGTACATCTGGTATGTGATAGGTGTGAGTAGAGAGGTAGATGTGAGAGAAGGAGGGGAGGAGGTGGAGAAAGCAGGGCGGAAACGGAAACAGATTGAGTCACTGCTCTTAAGCATCTTATTTTCTTTCGTTTTTATTTTTCCCTTGGCCGCGCCACGCGGCGTATGGGATCTTAGTTCCCCAATCAGGGATCGAACCTGTGCCCCCTGCACTGGAAGTGCACAGTCTTAACCACTGGACCTCCAGGGAAGTCCCAAGCATCTTATTTTTCAAGTAGAGAAGATGCTGATAGACGCAGTACCTAGAATTCAAGGCACAGAGTGGTGTGCTCTGTAAAGAAGGTGCAACCAGAGCCGCAGCTGGAGGAGTGTGCGTGCTGCATAATAAAAGACAACGTTCTGGAAGTAACAGCTCGCATTCTATTGTTCACTTTCCCCCTGTTTGCTGATCTCTCCAGCTAACGTAGGGCTATGGCTCCTTAAGGAAGAGTAGGTGGAATTCTTTTCTCTTCCACAGCGTTCCAGAGCACATCATGCTCTTAGTGTATGCACTGATATGAGACACTTCTGTAAACTGTCCATAGGAAACAGACTAAAGTGTCTGCAACACTCAGGAAAAGACTGCCTATTCTCTTGTTTTATCTTATTGCAAGGGTAGAACACTAACACACTGTAACTCAATACGTGAAAATGTTAAAATGACTTAGCCCTATGTTTTCAATGAACAGACGAATAAATAAGTGAATCCTTCTCCTGGAATCTTGAAGACCCTCAAGATTATTTTAAACAAAGAGAATTGTGTTGGGGATTTGGGTATCGAACCAAGTGTAGGACTCCTGGCTTTCCCCTGAGCCTGTGAGATTACAGACAGGTGCAGGGAGCGATTCTGGGATGCTCTGGCCCCGCAGGCCTCTTTATTTTAACCCATCACTTGTCCCTGCCTTTCCAAACTAGTGTCTGGGAAATAATGCCTGATCGTGCTTTTGGTGGATGTTGGTTCTAACCATCTTGCCGTAGCAGGCTGCTGCCAGGCCTGTTGGAAGTCAGATCTCCTACCCCATCTCAGCACACAATTCCCCTCCTCCTCTTCATCTTCCTCTGCTCTATCCCTACAGTAGTCCTTATCTTCATTAACTGACTGGCTTATTCCTTAGTACACCATCTTTGTGTGTGTGTGTATGTGTGTGTGTGTGTGTGTGTTACGCAGGCCTCTCACCGTTGTGGCCTCTCCCGTTGCGGAGCACAGGCTCCGGACGCGCAGGCGCAGCGGCCACGGCTCACGGGCCCAGTCGCTCCGCGGCACGTGGGATCCTCCCGGACCGGGGCACGAACCCGCGTCCCCCGCATCGGCAGGCGGACTCTCCACCACTGCGCCACCAGGGAAGCCCAGTACACCATCCTTTTAAGGCAGATTCCAATGACTTGGTATTTGTCCTAATTGAGACTGGGCTGGGCCCAAGCATTGATGGGAGAAAAACAAGAAAACCCTGGAAGTTGAAAGACTGGGATTCTAGCCGCAGACCTGATCCTTATTAACTCTGCCACCTTAAGAAAGTCACCTAGCCTCTCTGAATCTCCATGTTCTCTGCTGTTAATGTAGGCACTGGCTTTGCTGACTAAAGTAGAAACAAATAGCTAGACAAGGCCCCATCACCACTATTCACACAAAGAATGGAGCTAGGAACAGGAGATCCTTTCCAGGTAATTTACTACTGCTGCATTTTAAGGGTGGTGGGTTGGGAAGATGAGTTTTAAAGCGGGGGGGAGGAGTAATTCACATGTCCCAAGCTAATGCTCATAATGGTCTATTAAGAACACATTGAAAAGAAATGGCCTACTTCTGTAGTCTCCTACCAGGACAACGAGCCAGTTCACTCAAAGTGCTTTTGGAATAGGGCTTTAAGCAAACTCCTTTAAGTAAAACATAGAGCTGCTTTGCAGAAAGCAGAAAAGTGGAGTTTTCCTCTGGTACATTAAAAAATGGTCACTTTACCATTGCCAAACTTCAGCACCACACCCAAGAGCTAAAGCTTTGAGATTAAAGATCCGCATCCCAAAGAGAAGTCATTGACTGTTAAAAGAAAAAACTAAGCAGCAGCACATGCTCTTTACTATTCTGCATTCTTTGAGAATTAATGTCAATAATACTATTGCAACATTTTTCAAAATAAAGGATGGAGTTTTCTAATTGTCTAGTAAAAAAAAAAAAAAAGGTCCAGGGCTGAATCCCCAGAGAAAAAGACCTGAGTTTAAATCATTGACACCACAAATCTCTGATAATTGTGGAGTGTTTGCAAGTGCCTTAATCAGCATGGTATGTCTGAGTGGCCCGTTTTAATTTGATCACACTGATTAAGTTTCTGTAAGCTAATATATGTTGCATTTCCAATTCAATTAAATGAGAATCTCCTGCCATTTCTAGATATTATCAAAATGCCCTGATGGGTGCAGACTAGGCTTGGTATTCTCAATCGCTACTGACTTCCTGATTATATAATCTTTGTATTAAATGAAATCAATGAAAGCACAAATTAAATTCAGCAAAGTTTACGGAGTAAATATGTTTTCCCCATACTTTTGTTATATTTTCACCTCGAGGTGTGGAGCGCATTAGTTGCAACTCATTGATTACCTTTAGCGATAAATTTTACAGGGCTCTCTCCCCTTATGTACCAGTTCCTAGAATTGTCCATCCTGTTGGAAGGCACTGTAAAAGTGGGTGATGAATAGGCACTCTCCCTATCATATATGTATTATAGTTGTGCCTTTTTGGCCTCTTGATAAGAGCTATCTTATGTAAATGCAATTGCTTTGTAAATGTAAATGCCTAGTGGGTCATCGATCACCCTGGAATTGGAGGAAACAGAACAATAGGGGGAGGTGTGAAAGAAACCACCTAGGGACAGGAATGAGGAAAATTGCTAAGTGGGTAAGGGATTGAATCCCTGAAGCTAGAGAACTTGGTGAAAGGAGCTGAGACAAATTTATGGTTACCAAAGGGGAAAGGGGCGGTAATTTAGGAGTTTGGGATTAACAGATACACACTGCTATATATAAAATAAACAATGAGATCCTACTGTATAGCACAGGGAACTATATTCAACATTTTGTAATAACCTATCATGGAAAAGAATCTGAAAAAGAATATATATATATATATATATATACATACATACATATATATATATATATGAATCACTTTGCTGTATACTTGAAAGTAACACAATACTGTAAATCAACTATACTTCAATAAGAAAGAAAGGAAGAAAGAGAGGAAAGAAAAAAGAAAAGAAAGAAAGGACAGCCAGGGAGAGCCGTGTTGGAATTGCCCCCAGCTTGCACCTCCAGAGCCCAGAAAAAGCCTTGCTTTCTTGAAGTCTTGAAGACTGGCTGTACTGAAAGAAATACGGCCCTAGTTGGTGTAGGTTTGAAGCAAGAGGGACTGAGAAGGAAAGCCCACCTTCATTACTGAGTGGGACCAGGGCACTCTGGGTGCCTGTCTTTAGCGGGTCTGCCAAACCCTTCCCTCTCTCAACAACCCACAGGGGCTGGGAGAATCATCTCTGGAAACAGTCCCTTGGGATGACAGTCCCTTGCGTCACTGAAGAGACCCGAGGCTGCTAGTTCCAAAGCCCTAGGTTTCTTACACGTGCCTAGGAGTATTTAAGAACTATTTCTTAAAGTTGAGTCATGTGTATCATATAAATAGAGAAAAAGGATTATGTAAGGACAGGAATATATCAGGGATCTCTCGCTTTATACAATAGATAGACTCTGGGGGAATTGTTAAGTGAGTGAATTATGTGGGGCACCTAGAACCATTCTTCCCTTGGATGTGCTTGTGGTCCCTTCCCCCAGCACCTGCAACCTCCAAACAGTGCCTTTCCTCCCAAGAAAAACTCTCTGTCTCGTGTCCCATACCTGCAAGGATATTTATTTCCTTCCTAATAAAGTACGTGCTAATAAATATGAGCTAATGATGATAAGAGACTAAATATGTCAGTCACCCAAATGCTCAAAGAATTTCCTGTAATGGTTGGAGAGAGATTTGGGGACAGAAATAATGCTGTAAGGGCTGATCTCAACCCCTGAAGCGTATATAGCCTAGTTACAGACCAAAAAAAAAAAAAAAAAATAGCATGTGGATTGGGAGTTGGGCTTATTAGCAGCTGCAAACAATTATATGTAGGACGGATAAACAACAACGTCCTACTGTACAGCACAGAGAACTCTATTCAATATCCTGTGGTAAACCATAATGGGAAAGGATATGAAAAAGAATGTATACATATGTCTAACTGAATCACTTTGCTGTACAGCAGAAATTATCACAACATTGTAAATCAACTCTACTTGAATAAAATACATTAAAAAATAGCATGTGTAAAAATTCAGGGAAAAGAGTCAAGTACTGACTCTTAACTGCACTTGTTGCTCAGAGAAGGGAAAGGGCAAGGTCATGTAGATGGAGCCCGGTGCACGGGAAGAGCCTTGCGCTGGCACCCAAGTGCTCAAGGACCAAGGATGCCTAGTAACAAAAGATGAGAGCCCGTGTGGACAGGCTTTGGATCACAGGAAGGCAGGAGGGAGAGCACCTCCACCTGCCTTTCCCTTCCCCCATCTCCTAGGCACCTCCACACCCCACCTCATCCCACTTCCTCTGTGTTCCACTTTGTCCTCCCTCTCTGCTCTTTCCTCTGTTCTCCCTTCATCCTTTCCTCTCCTTACCAACCCCTCGACCCTGCTTTCTTCCTTTCCATCTTCTCCACTCCTCTAACCTCTCCTTCCCTTCATCCTAGTCTCCTGATGAGTCCTTTCTGTTCCCCTTTCTCTCAGTCTCCCTCATCTAGTTGCCAAATCAGCTTAAATAAGGACCAGAGGGGAGCAATGGAATCCAGGAACCCCGAATATGGGTACCCCGCAAAGCTTAAGCCCAGTGGGGGGGCAAGTGGATCCTTCACACCCTTTTGAGAAATCGCTTTTCCTCGGGTCCCCCTGCTGGTGGGTCCAAATGCTCCTAGGTCGGCATGCTCTTTGCCTAACTGTATGTCTGGAGCCCATCTCTCTCTCCTCCTCCCCACCCCCTTTGGCTTTAGCTTTGCCTCTCTAGCATCTGTGCGACCGCCACTGGGAAATGAATGAGGCTAAGTTGTTAGCTGCAAGAAGCTTAACATGGGGCAGGAGGAGAATGCGTTGTCAATGTAAAAAAAAAAGGGGGAGGGAGTATCCAAGAGCTTCAGGAGGACAAGAGAGGGCTTTTCCCCCAAAACGTTTAAGCAAGGCAAGACAGCATAGAGGTCAAGAGCGTGAGCTCTACAGCCACCCTGTTGGAGGCTTGAATGCCAGCTCCACCTCTTATAACTGTGTGATTTTGAAGGAGTTGCTCAATCTTTCTGTGCCTCAGTTTCTTCATCCATAAAAAGAGGATGATAGTACTATCACTTGCCACATAGATGGTGAGAATAAGTAAATGAATTACTCCATGTTAATCACTCAGACTCACGCCTAGTAAAGGGTCCGTGAACACTTGCTGTAACTGAGAATGAGTGCACGCAGGACTTCTCTGAGGTTTTTTTTGTTTTTGTTTGCGGTACGCGGGCCTCTCACTGTTGTGGCCTCTCCCGTCGCGGAGCACAGGCTCAGCGGCCGTGGCTCACGGGCCCAGCCGCTCCGCGGCACGTGGGATCCTCCCGGACCGGGGCACGAACCCGCGTCCCCTGCATCGGCAGGCGGACTCTCAACCACTGCGCCACCAGGGAAGCCCTTCTCTGAGGTCTTTAAAGACTTGCTTGGTCCATGACGCATACTTATATGTTTTGTGCAAAAGGCTTTCCTCAGTACCTAAAGAAGGTGACCTGTGGTTAGACAGGGAATCATGCGAAGCTGTTTCCAATGTCAAGGGCAGTGGCATCTGTCCCTTTGCCCCCAGAACCAGACCATTTGCATGTGTACTTCCCACGGGTCTCAATGGATAAGGACCAAGTAAAAGCTGCCCGTAACCTATAGCCCAGCCTGAACGGACAGCTGCATCAATACGGCCGTAAAGATCATCCACACCCCTCAGCTAAATTGCATGTATCATTCCGAAACCAAAAGTTGAACGGGTGGATAACTCCAGAGACTCGGGTTTCTGATGCCATTTAACACTGAAAATGGTACCCAGAAAGAGACAAAGAAATGCTTGGGTGTAAAAATATAGAGAGCAGATATAGAACAGTCTACTTTTTCTTTGGTAAGCCTTCAACTTCTAGTTCTAACTAATATAAACCTGGGCCTTTTGTGGCTGGCTAACGATTCCACGATGGGATGGAATATTTTTAGCTTATTTTCCTTGATTTTCTTTCACGTCTTTAACCTGGTGGCATAAGAATATGTAGCTCCAGCCTCCAAGCCAAGGCCGAGTCGGAAGACATGTTTAGCCCATTGCTTTCTCTGAGGACCCGAGTTTTGGTTTGGTCAATGGAGGTACCCTTGTGAATGGTGAACAGCTAACTGGCGCAGCCATTACAGTCCAGGAGCCTTGGGAGGGGCTCTCAGAGCTAACTAATGTTTCCTTAAAAGATCCTGAAACGTGTGTGGGGTAACACATATTTTATCATAGTTATTCTGGCTCTGCGAGTGCAATGAAAATGTTAGCCTTGGCATATCAATCGTGTTTTACAGATGACTGTAATTTCCTGAATGTCAAAACTCCAAATTTTTCTACTAAGCAAACTTTGCAGTGGCAAAACAGATTGCTTCCATAATGTATCACTGTGGACAGGAAAAATGAAATCTTTATGCACTGTATTATGAATCAATGAGGCATTGAGATTCTTGGAAGGGTGAGTGGACTCTGGAAAATGAAAAACTGCCGCTATTCCATCTCTACAAACCGCTGCTCAGGGAGTGGAGACTTCGGCAGCATTCAGCGTGCGGGCCCCAGAAATATTGGATTCAGGTTGAAACCAGTTCCTGTCTTTCCCTGCATTTTGATGAGGTAAATATTGCTGTAATTAGAGTGTGAGTCTGGGCATTGAACAAACCCTCCTGACACGATTCCCTTTGCTTCTGGGATGATGTCTCTGTTGGGTGATTGATAAAGGGACCCTGAGAGGACTGCACATTTCGCTAAGAGAAAAATAATATGAATAGCAAATAATTGGGGAACACGTACCAGGCGACCTGCATCGTGCTAAGCACTTTACATGGGTTATCTCATTGAAGAATCACCACACCGTGAGATTGGTGTCTAGAGCTGAGGAAACCAAGACCGAGAGGTTAAGTAATTTGCCCAAGGTTCCATAGCTGGGGCTTGCTTCCGGAACTTTCTAACCCCAGAGACAGAGCTCTTAAGTACAGAGTATTTATCAGTGGCTGACTGCTTCCCAAGACTCGGGGTCAGCTACGTCCATGGGGAGAGAGGAGAAGAGATATAAAGAAGACCCAGTCCTGCCCTCTTTCCACGATGCCCATGGCCTTGGAGGGAAAAGGGGACTTGGACATGAACACCAACAGCACAAAGTCAGATGAACAGAGTCCCCGGAGAGAAGTCAAGATAACCCTTTCTACAGACTCCAAGGAAGGTGTGGCTGCTTCAACTATGGCCATCAAGAGGAAGGAAGGCTGGGGAAGACCTGTTTGGAGAGAGGTAGAGAGGAGCAGGCAGTGTGCCTGGGGGACCAGCAAAAGCAGAGGCGTGAGGCGGCTTGTAAGGCACAAGGAGGAAGAGCTTGGTTGGCTGAGCGTGTGGGAGTCCATGTGCCGGGGAGCAGAGATAGGATGGAAGGTACGTCTGGACCAGTAACTTAGTGATACATCGTGGGCATTATTCAATGAAAAATCAGTCTGCCAATTTTCCCTGCAAAGCCTCGTGCTTTACCCTTTATATCTTTGCTTTTACATTCACTTTTAAACCAGAGATTCTTGACGGGTCCTTAGCCCCAGAAAAATTCTAAGGCTGCCACATTTGCCTTTGGTGTACTCAGTTTTCTTTCTTAGTTTCCTGTTTCTTCCTCAAAACTTGATGCCCGTCTCTTTACATGCCCTGCACACCACCTTTCCCCCTCCCCAACGTGAGATCTGATTATTAAACTTACAAGAGGGATATCTTAGAGGTCATTTAGACCCTCTGACATCTAAATGACTGATAAGTCTTAGTGGCTTATGACCCACTACCCTCTATCGCCTGTTCCCCACCCCTGACACAGGAGGCAGATCCTTAAAAGAAAGGAATAAACCTTACATTGTGGTTTCCTGGCCAACTGTGAGAGGGGGAGCTCTGCTTCCCAGCACCCCTGAAAATTCTGCCACCCAATGAGGCTGGCCTGTTTGCAAGTCCTATTGGGGTGTTGCAGAAAGCTCTGCACCGCTTCACGCAAAATGCCTTTCATTCTCAAATAAATGAGCATAGTGGCATGAGGTAGCAAGACGAGTCTGGATGTCTAGACGGGGGTTTCAGACATAGGTAACTTGATCCCTTACTAGCTGTGTGACCTTTCACCTGTCTGTGCACTAATACCTGCATCTATGAAATGGACTGGACCTGTCTATTTCACAGGCATGTTGTAAAGATCTAATGAGAGAGAAGGAAAATGTGCTTTGTTAAAAAAAAATCTTTGCGATAGAGAACTTTTCAGAAGAAGAGGACAAAGAGAGTGTTATGCCTTCAAAAATGTTTGGAATAATAGCTCTTTAATACTTGAAAATGACCTGAGAAATAGAAATATTTCAAATTATTTAAGAACCTCAAAGGTGACTCACTTGTCACCTGAACTATGCTTGGTACACTGAAATGCAGCAACACCGGCCTCTCCAAAATGTACCTGCCCATATTTCAACTGTCAACACATTTTCTCACCACACAGAAGGTGAAGGTTTCTGTGTTCTCCCCTCACACACTTCTTGTAACATCTTGACTCCTGAATGTTAAATGGGAAAGAGGTGGGGCAGAGAAACAAGAGGACTTCAAAAATAGCCGTAGGGAAATCAAATCTTAGTGTGTTCATGACTGATTCATGATTCTGGAAAGGAAAAGCAGTCTGATCAAAACCATCACCAAATGGCCTCATTTTAAATGCCTGTGCTTTCTTTGAGCATAAAGGATCAGGCATCCTGATTGAGACTATTGAAGCAGACTTTCACCGGCATGCAGTAGCCAGTCACCTGCAGGCTGTGATTTCAGCGCTTGCCCTGCTGCTGCCAGAAATTCGCTCGTAAGTGAAGAGGGTGCAGCACTGCCCCTCAGGGGATGCCTCTCTAGAATGGAAATCCTTCTGGTGGCGCCAAGTACATGACACTTTGATGAATGGAGTTTTTCTAAGCACTTTCTTTCCATATCTAAGGTTTTGAACAGCCTAAGCTGAGAGAGTCCAGCAGGAAAAGGCAAGAGGAAAGGGGAGGTGTAGGACAGGGATGGTGAAGATTGGAGGACAACAGCTTCTAGCCACCATGAAGGACAAACAAGATTCTAACTAAGGGTGGGGTTTGGGGCCTCAGTGAGGAAGTGTTTGAGGGGAAGGGGCCTTCTTCACCCTCTCAGGTGGGATTGCATGTGCAACAGTCTCTCCTGGCTAGGGAATGCCAACGCTGGGGCTGGAGGTGTGGCGGCAAGCCAGAGGCAGGGTAATGTTGGAAGTAAGAGGCCTGTGTGGCTTGGGGAATAATGCCCTTGAGCTCTGTTTAGTGGTGAATAATCTGAGCGGAGGAGCTGATGCACAGAGAGGTGGAAGAAGACAAAGAAGAATATCCTGGCCAATTCCAAGGCTTGATGGTAAATGTTCCATTAACTGACCCACCAGTCTGCATTCCCATAACGTGCTAGGCCCAGTGCTGAGAGATGGGAGACATGCCAAGGAGTCTTTTTTGTTTTAAAATAATGCTATACATACTATTTGATTACCAGCTTCCCCCCCCGCCCCGCCCCACCCCCACCGCTTGGCTTGTGGGATCTTAGTTCCCTGACCAGGGATTGAACCCCTGCCACAGCAGTGAAAGCGCCAAGTCCTAACCACTGGACCACCACGGAATTCCCCCAAGTAGTCTTGACCTTTAAGGAATGTACAGCCTGGTTGGAAAGACAAAACAAGAGAAATAGACTGTTCAGACATCCATTGGGGGCTTAATGTGCAACAGGGAACGGTAGGGAAAACAGAGGAAGTCACTTCCTTTGTTTGAATCTCAAACTCCACCTGTACAATGGTAGTTCTACGTTTTGTCCTGTGTGAGGAACGAAAGATATAAGAGCAGTGAGTCATCCATCATTTCACATGAAACTTCTGATTGTTATTGAGCAGTCTTCCCTTTTTCCTTCCCTCCCTCCCCTCCTCTCTCCTCCCCTTCTTCCTTCCTTGTCCCAGGATATCAGTGGAGTTTTTTTTCAGACGACCTTTCTGAAAAACCGTTGTGGGAAGGGGCATGTCATTTAGAGTAATCATCTGGGGCCTTCAATCCAACTTCCTGTGGGTCACTACGTCTGAGAATTAACCTTGATTCCAGGGAGAAAAGCCAAGACCCCGGGGGAAAGCTCTGTGGGTGGTTCCCGCAGCATGTAAATGAATCGGACTCGCCACTGACATGTCTTCAGAGTCAATGATTAATGGAAGATTTGGAGAGCGTTGCACCCTCAAGCATTTGCCTTCGATTAGAAAATCAGAGTCAGACATCTCTCTCAGTGTGAGCATTGACTTTTCGTCCTTCTTTATGGCTTTCAAATCTTGCAGTGGAGACGAAGTGAGCTTCTAACCCAACAGAGGGGCTGCCTTTTCCCGAAGCTGGTTCCTGTTTGTCAGTCACCTTGAGCATGATCTTTGAAACTTGAGGAAGGAGTCAGTGACTTCGTTTCGGATCACAGCCCTGCCACAGACGGTTCACATGACCCCAGGCAAGCCCCTATCTTTTATCTCCGGGCTCTGCTCTTCTCGTCCGTAAACTGATTGGACCAAATGACCTCCGAGGGGCCTGCCGGCCCTGCTACTCTGTGCGGCATATGGGTCTGTCGCCTTCACGTGTGGGTGCTCGCATCAGTTCCCCGTCACGAGGGCTGTGCTTTCACCAGGTGGGCTGGTTTACGCACACAGCACGTGGCTCTCCCCCATCTGGAGAGCAGCTCCCCGCTGTGACTAGAAGATGGCCCCGCCCCTTCTCAGAAAACTAGGGCTCCATCTGGCCCAAGATGCTGACCAGGAAAGTGCCATTTAAAAGGAGTTTCTAGGGAATTCCCTGGCGGTCCAGTGGTTAGGACTGTGCGCATTCACTGCCGTGGACCGGGTTCCATCCCTGGTCGGGGAACTAAGATCCCGCAAGCCGTGTGGCGAGGCCTAAAGAAATAAATCGAGTTCCTACTCTGTCAAAAAGTGTGGGATGTCTGTGCTTTCACCCACCAAAATGGGTGCCGAGGAGGGCACCGCTGATTCCAGGGAAGGGCCTCTTTTGCCTTAGAGGGGAAACGCGGTTATCCAGTCTCTTACCTACACCACGAAAAATGACCCTTTGGTGCACAGAACACCTAGAACTCTTGTAGGCTTTTCCCACTAACAGAACCTTCAAAATCATTCCTTCTGTGCCCCTTCCTGGACTCACTGCAGCGTGACATGGGATTCTTTTTTGAGGTAGAGAGGTCGGGTGGGGAATTAGTGATTTCGTTTTCCGTTTCCAGTGTTATCGTTGTGAGGAAACCAGGCTGTGCCCTGGTGCTGCATATAAAGCTCATTTCCACACACATGCAGCACAGCCGCATTATCCAGTAATCGGGACTCTTGCAGCCCGAATACCTGCAGAACAAAAAGCTCTCCCAGGGGAAAGGAGGCACGACCCTGCCAGCCCTGGAAATTCGGAACGGCTCCCAGTCGTCACAGTTTAAATGGTAACCGGGGTCTGTTTTCCCCACCAAAGCCAGGGTTTGCGCTTCCTCTCTCTCAGCACCTTACAACAATATTAGAGCTCATTAACATCGACCCAGGACGCGAGAAGGGCAGCCTTCATCGAGGGCGAGACTTTTCCCTTGTGCTGTTCTGGAAAGTAGCACGGTGCTGAGAGCAGGCATTTATCTCCACCGGTTCTCCTCTAACGATTTCTCCAAAGCACACCCAAGGTGCCGGCTCAGAATGACCTTAAATGCTATTTGTTGACGGCCCACCATCTGCAAAGGGCCTGTTACTTGAGTCCCTGTCTTTGGGGAAGTCCCTAAAGCAAGGATCCCGAGGGATGCCAGATTTCTCACAATCTGGAGACAGCAGGGGAGCCAGCTCTCTGGTTTCCTCATCTGTGCGGTGGGTAGTGGGGGACCCCACCTCTGCCGTGCTCATGTCCCATCGCTCTGAGGGGCTCGCAGAAACCACGGACCCAGCCCCTCCTTTCGCATCCTGCCATATCCAACTCCCCTCCTCCTGAAACTTCCTGCTCGGGCCAGGCCAGCTGTGCCCTTGGCCTGCAGCTCCTTAGGCCGTGCTCAGTGCCCAGGTCCAAGTGGGGAGGTACAACCCAGAGAGAGCACACAAGCTGCAGGCCCAGATAAACCTGGCCAAAGACCAACTAGGGCACCATCAGCCGGGGCAGAGGGCAGCGGTTTGGGCTCAGGAGTCACGGACCTGACAGACAGTCGTTAGCCAGCTTTGTGATTTTAGGAGGACTGAATGACGTCTTTTAGCTGAATACCCTAATCTGGACAGCAACAACAGTTATAACAATGACAACAATAGTAGCTACCATTTGTGCAGTTCCAAGCTCGGTTCCAAGAGCTTTATATATATCACCCATTTTATCTTCGCTGAGACCCACGACAAGAGATACCAAGGATGCTTATCCAAAGAGCAAGGCATCAGCCGTGGTGGTCTCAGGGGCGGCATTTAAACATTTGTCCCGACTTCCTCCTGTCCCCTGGGGGATGAAGTTTACCCCTTTTCACCTCTGCCCGCTCTTCTGGAGGGAGGAAGAAAACCATCCCCTCTCCCTGGCTGCCCCAGATGTCAATCCTCGGGGGATGACAATTTGCCAGGAGGATGCCACATGGAAACACACTGAAAGGGTTTTTCTCTTCCACCTCAGAACCACGCTGAGTATTAATGATCCGAGACTCACAGAGTAATTTTAGAATGCAAAAATGTCAGGGGGCGGTGTAAGCTGCAAAACTTCTCATGCTGCCAAGCAGTTGCATGGAATCTGGGTGAAGGCTGGTAACTACAGGTCATAAAGCTTGGAATTTCACATCTTGTTAAAAATCTCAGCTTTCTCACTGTTTGCAAAAGTCCTTAGATTTATGTACTTTGGAGCCCGCTGGGCTTTGGGAAGGAGGAGAGCTAGATTTCCTTTAAAAAGAAGTAAATATCACCAGGACTTATTGTGTGAAGAGTTCCACGTTGGGTTTGAATTTACAGACATAAGAAATCTTCTTTTCTTCCCTTTCACCAAATAAGAAACCATCATCTTCCTGCCTCGTAAAAGAAAGAAAAGAAGAATGGCATAGAAAAACATCCCTTCTGTTTAAGGAAAGCCCATTTGTGCTTCCTTGAACTTTCCCTCACAATATACACAGGCTGATCTTCAGTTAACCAGAGGGGGGAAGAAAAAACAATTAAGTAAAGCATTGATTAGGGTGTTATTTTACATACACAGAACTGCTCCCTTGGGTGAGGTGTGAAGAATAGCAGGAGACCCCCTGCAAGGAGAACTGGATGGCTTATTTGGGGGGGTGTGAGAACTTCAGCCTTTTCCGAGTTGGTTTTATGTCCAGTAGATGCTTTTCCTGGAATGCCTGTCTGTGTACCGCTAAGGACTCTAAGTCAACCCATCCAAAGAGCCAGTGAAAGTCGTGGCTGTCTTATAGATCAGTGGGCTCCCAAGGATTGGTCCTTTTCCCCACCTCTCCTGGGTTGCCCGGGAGAGCCTGGCCTAGTTGGAGCATCAGCTTGAAGGAGAAAAAGAGAGAAATTCAGCATCCAGACCGTTTAGGTCTTCCTAGTGTTGTGAAGACAATCAAGTGATTGTAAGTAACCCACTTTACGTGACTGTAAGGCCTCACTCTTCTCACTAGACCGAACATGACTACTAGGCCACAAGACTGTTTTGACAAATGTACCAAAGACGACACATCTAAATGAGCATCCACCCACTTCAAAGTTGTCCCCTCTTCAGGTCCCACACTTCTTTTTTTTTTAAAAAAAACTTTTTAAAGGCCATGAGAATTCACTGTTCATTTTAAAATTAATTAATTAATTAATTTGTTTTGGCCGCGTTGGGTCTTCGTTGCTGTGCACGGGGTTCTCTAGCTGCGGCGAGCGGGGGCTACTCTTCGTTGTGGTGCGCGGGCTTCTCATTGCGGTGGCTTCCCCTGTTGCGGAACACGGGCTCCAGGCATGCGGGCTTCAGTAGTTGCGGCACATGGGCTCAGTAGTTGTGGCTCACGGGCTCTAGAGCGCAGGCTCAGTAGTTGTGGCGCACGGGCTTAGTTGCTCCGTGGCTTGTGGAATCTTCCTGGACCAGGGCTCAAACCCGTGTCCCCTGCATCGGCAGGCGGATTCTTAACCACTGCGCCACCAGGGAAGTCCCAAGTTCTACACTTCTTTTATGAGGCTGCTGCCACTGTTGGGTACTGCTGGTATGTGAGTCACACGAGAAAAGCAGTTAAAATGGTAACCCTGGGGCTTGGGGGATCCAATCCCATCAGAGGCATATTTGCCTTTGAATCATTTAACTATACTTTCGTTTCATCTGTGTTCATATATTAATGTTGTTTGACCTGCAAGCCATCCTCCTTGCTTTGACCGAGTCGTTTACATGAAATGGGGCGATCCGTGCAGTTGGTTTAGAGATCATTAACCAAGGAAGGAGACCAGACCTTCGGCATTAATGACCCAATGTCATGTACAGCCCCGCTCCCAAGTCTCCTTAGGACCACCAACCATGGTTCTTATTTCTGTACCACTCATCATTACTCCAAGAATAAGACGTGCAAATGCTGAACTTTAAAAATAAAACACCAAACTAAGCTACAGGTATACCAAAATGTTCAGTCCTATTGATTTGGGCTAAGAATTTGTTTCCTTTCTTAAATTAACTTTTTATCGATCACTCCTATGACCTTAACTTGTACAGTTTGGCTGGTCTTCTTCCATTAAAAAATGGCTTTAATATGTATTTCCACTTTGAGTGGTGCAGGAGAAACCTTATTGTGGCCTTTTGTGAACCAGTGGCCTTAAAGGAAAGTAAATGTTTACAGCAGAATCCTCATAACTTTGCTCAGGCCAAGTTCCCTGGGCTCTCCCTGGACAACAGTTGGCATCCTTAGGCTTGTTTTGTCATGCTTTTTCCTCTGGGGGGGTCACTTGTCCACACTCTGGGCACCCCTGGGATCTCTGAGGGGCTTCTGATATCTGAAGCCACACGCCTAGGACAGTGGTTCGTACTCGAGCACACGTCCATCAGAATTGCCCAGAGGGCTTGTTAAAACAGATCGCTAGGCTCCAGCCCCTGAGTTTCTGCTTCAGTGGGTAGACCCAAGAATGTGCATTTCTAACAACTGATGAAGTGATACTGATGCTGCTTGATTCTGGGGCCACGATTTGAGAACCCCTTCCTTAGCTTGTTCATAGGAGCAGAAGTCCTGGGTTTGTGTCCCAGCAGTAGGATGGGAAGAATCCAGGTTCTAGAGTCAAAGAGAAACTGGTTCATGGCTGAGCATCCCTACTTTAACTTGTGACACTGGGTCAAATCATATCTGTTAGTCTCAGCTTCTTCATCCTCAAAATGGGAATAATGATAATATCTGATTCACAGTATTGTTGGGCACAGAGGCTCCCAGCTCCTGGCTATGCAGCCAGATGCTTCCCCTTCTTGAGGGTTAGTGGGCTCTTCCAGGCACGGTTTCTTGTGCCACCCTAGGTAATTAACCGACACAAAGACAGGAGCTACTAAAAATACAGGCCTCCAGCCCAGGAATATTCCTTGCAGCTAGGTTGATTCCCAAGAGCTACTGGCAATCTGTGACTTGTGGGCGAATCTTTGCCTCTCAGGGCCTTGATTTCTTCACCTGTAAAGTGAAGACTTTGATTTATATGATTTGCCATCTCAAAGGTTTCTTCTTGCTCTGCCAAGTCTCGAATTCTGTGACTTAGCACTCAGGTACTTATTTCAGAATAATCTCTTTCAATGAGAATGAAAACTGTATGGTTCTTGTTTTTATCCATTTACTTACTCTTAATATCCTTAAACTTCCCAGCCTTCTTTAACATTGGGCTACTCCACAGAAAGTCAGGGACAACTGCTAAATATAACTAGATCTCCTTCATATAGCTAAAGCTCCTTAAAATGTTCCGGCACAGGTGTAAAACACTATATCTGTTATTTAATACTGACATCTAGTGGTTTTTCCTTATCAAAGAAAAGGATAGGCGTTTTCCCATTAGCTCATGGTAAGCTCTGCTGCTTCTGCTACAGCCATTCATTCAACAGTCTTTGATTAATCACTTATTTTATGTCAAACACTGTGCCAGGCCCAGAGGAGCTTATGTTGATAAATGCTACTCAGTCCCTACCCTTCCAGAGCTCATAGTCCAATGGGTGAAGCAGAAAAATCACTAGACTATCGCTGCCCATGGTGATAAATGCTACAATAGGAGAATACCAGCTGGAGCAGAGGAATACCAGGGCAGTTAACTCTGCCCGGGAAGGTCAAGGACAGTGGAAGAGGAAATCTTTGAGTTGAGTCTTGGAGGTTTCCAGGTAACCTACAAAGGACAGATTGAAGCCCTTCCAAAGAGTAGGCACTCCATATACAAAGGAAAAGGGCCTGTAGGATCTTTGCCGGGGACCAATTTGGAATATTAAGATTACATTAGGGAGTGGTAGGTCAGATGCGTGCCATAGGGGGGTGTGGAATGGATATGAGGCCGGAGACAAGGAGGTGGCCAGGACGCTGATGCAGTGATTGGGAAGAGACGTGATGAGTGTCTGACTCCAGGCAGTGGTAAAAGGATGGATTTGTGAGCTCTTAAGAAATAGAATCAGCAGCACTTAGGGAAAACTCAGACGTTGGAGGTAAGCGAGATGATAGAGAAGTCAAAGATGGCCTCCAGCTTTCTTGCTTGGACAGCTCTTTCTTTGGTTGCTGTTTTTCCACAATTGCTTACCAATGACACGTAAAAGTTGGCCTAGACTTGTAGAGGGTGGCAAACCTTTCACTGTGTCCTGCCGGTCGAGAAACCATGGGCATACAAAGGCACCAAACAATGGTCTTTAAATCAACTCGGGTAACTGAGGGGGAGTCATGACTGTAAAGATGTGACACCTGGTCATCTTAATGAAATGTCATGGTTGGTCACAGGATATTCCTGTCCAATCACTACTAACTGAAACGTACTAACTGAAACAGGCTGAGTGTGATTTTTCTGTGGCTGAGCTTGGCTCCCTCGTTTAAAATTAAATCAGACCATTCAGCAGCACCCTTCGGGTTTATGTCAACTCGAAGGGAGATTTCCAGCAGCTACCAAAGATCTGCTCTCACCTGCATCTTGTTCTGTTTTAATCAATGCCTGGAGGCAGGCATTGCCAGAAGAAAATAGGAAGATATGGTGAAGATATTGGGGGATATGATCAGAATCCAGATGCGTTTTGACAGGCTTAGACTTCCTCTACCAAGAAGAAGTTAAACAGGGCCACAAACAAACTGCATCGGTTCTGGACAAAGGAGATGGAGTTTCCAAATGGCCTGGGTGGAGAAGAATGCAAGAAGGTCGTTGACGGTGTGTCAGTGCTGTGGCGCGTCTGCCGGAAAGGCTGATGTGATATGAGGCCACGTGAAGAGAAATGGTGTCAAGGATGAGGGCGGAGATAGACTGTCCCTACTTGTTCCTTGTCAGACGGTGCCTAGAGGGTATGTTGCAATAAAGTGGAATATATTCGGAGGCAAACAAAAGGATAGTGAGGGGACCTGAAGCAGTGGAGAGAACAGTTGAAAACCATATTTAGCATGAAGAAAAGAAACCTTGGGGTACTGGAATGCTGTCTTCAAATACCTGAAGCCACACCTGTGGAATTAAAAACCGATCCTAAGTAAGTCCTCAAGGTCTGAAACTACCACGTTTTGCTGACAACTCCACATCTGAAGCCCAGATCACTGTCTGAGGCTCTATCTGTCCATTCAGCCAGAGACCTGGGAGGCCTCCTTACCCCTCCTCCTCCCTCTCCCCTATATTCATTTTGTCACCAAGTCTTGTTACTTTGACCTCCTAAAGCTCGCTCTAGTCTGCTCCCCTTTCTTCTGTCTTGTTTTCTATAGTAACCTCAACTCATTTCCCCAGTTCCACACACCATATACAGGGATCTTTCTAAAACGCAGACCTCATCACGTTCCTCCCTTGCCTAAAACCCTTTAAAAAGGCCCCCCCTGTTGCCTTCAGAGGTCTAATTTTTTTCTTTTTTCCCTTTTTGGCCATGCCACGCGGCTTGCGGGCTCTTAGTTCCCTGACCAGGGATTGAACCCAGGCCCTCGGCAGTGAAAGCGTGGAGGAGTCCTCGCCACCGGACCACCAGGGAAGTCCCAGAACTCTAACTTCTTCTTTTTTTTTTTTTTTAACATCTTTATTGGAGTATAATTGTTTTACAATAGTGTGTTAGTTTTTCCTTTACAACAAAGTGAATCAGTTATACATATACATATGTCCCCATATCCCCTCCCTCTTGCGTCTCCCTCCCTCCCACCCTCCCTATCCCACCCCTCTAGGTGGTTACAAAGCACAGAGGTGATCTCCCTGTGCTATGCAGCAGCTTCCCACTAGCTATCTAATTTACATTTGATAGTGTATATATGTCCCTGCCACTCTCTCCCTTCGTCACAGCCCACCCTTCCCCCTCCCCATATCCTCAAGTCCATGCTCGAGTAAGTCTGTGTTTTATTCCCGTCCTACCACTAATCTCTTCATGACATTTTTTTCCTTTAGAGTCCATATATATGTGTTAGCATACGGTATTTGTTTTTCTCCTTCTGACTTACTTCACTCTGTATGACAGACTCCAGGTCCATCCACCTCATTATAAATAACTCAGTTTCATTTCTTTTTATGGCTGAGTAATATTCCATTGTATATATGTGCCATATCTTCTTTATCCATTCATCTATTGATGGACACTTAGGTTGCTTCCATGTCCTGGCTATTGTAAATAGAGCTGCAATGAACATTTTGGTGCATGAGTCTTTCTGAATTATGGTTTCCAGAACTCTAACTTCTTTAATGTGGCATCTGAGGCCTTCCACGACGCGGTCCGTAACTACCTCTCCACCCTCCATTCCGGCCACTGGCACGTAATTCCCAGCGAGATGTTTCCTGTGCCCCTCGTCCACACACAGCAGGCTAGTTTAGGCCCCATCTCACTCTTCCCTGTTTTTCACAATAAAGCTGCAGAAACTCGTCCTCTATCATTAGGCTAGGCTGAGAATCACTGCAAGGTGCTTTCTTTGTGCCTTGTCCTTGCTCCAGTCGTTTAATAGCACATTAGAATGGAATGCTCTGCCAGGGGCCCGA